>NC_142874.1:7970000-8343125 GCF_051225735.1 Oryctolagus cuniculus | reverse complement strand
TCACTATAACTAGAATATTGATGTTTGTTCTGTCATAAAGAGCTTTGTCATGCTTTATCTTTTTTACTCCCAGATTTTGTATCTTGCTTATAAAGGTCTTTTCTTCCAATATTTATATGATTATTTCATTTAACCTATTAAAATAATATTGTTTAATACTGATCATTACTTTTATTGTGCTTTTATTTTTATCTTCATTACCTTCAGCTATGTAGGTATTATATTACTAAAAATGATCTGCACATGTTTTTAAATACGATGGCTAATTACCTTAACAAAATTTATTACACAGCCTTTACCTTCTCCACTGATGTGAAATGCTAGCTTTATTCTATTATTAATTTTCCACATATGACTTTAGTCTGCTTCCAAAACCTTTATCTCACCAATACTTTTCTTTTTGGATAAAACTTTTATACTGTATAAATGTAAAATTGTGTGGTGTACATGTTTGTGTATATAATAGTTCCAAATGTGTATATACTTACATACATAATTACTAAACAACAGTGGAAATTTATATCAAGGAGAATATCATCTAATAGTTTTTTTTTCTTTTTCCTTGTATACTTGAACAAAATTTGTGAATAAGTAAAACATTTCAATATGTTTAAAATTACTCACAAAAATGTCATGTAAAATCTTCCTCCATCATGTATTCCACATGCAGTTTCTTTATTCTTTGTAGTGCTACTCCCATCCTCAATGTAACCAATATTATTCTGAGTTGGGGTGCAAGGAAAGAGGATTAAGTTAATTGATCATACATACCCCCTAGTTCATAGCATATCATAATTATTAATATCTATAAGATCCCTCTCTTTTTTTAATTCCTTTTATTCCTGTTTTTGCAACTTTCATTACCTTCTCCAAATCCTACAGTCAACACTTCTCATGTGTTTAAGATATCCTTTCATTAGATTTATTCTTATAAAATGAGTATTGGTTTTTAGTTCATTTGCTTTTTAAAATTTTTTTCATTTATATAAGTGACAGCATGGTGTATATATAGCAATTCTGTTCATATTTGGGCTACTGTTTTATAATTATCTATTGGAATCTATAAGGTGGTCCACCATAGTTTAATTAAACACTTAATAATGAGTACACTCATGTGACTTCATTTATTTGGAGGACTGGTTGGTGACTTACTTCATTTTGGTGCCTAGGTTGAGTGGGCCTCTCAGTATATTTTATACTTAAGGAAGCTGTACAAGACTCCCTCAAAAATGATTGCAGTGGTCTAAGAACAAAAGCCCTAACCTATCTAGTCCCTGTTTGCCTCCTGTTGCTAATTCCCCAGTGGCATTAACAAACCACGTGGCTACCCCAGGATCAATGTGGGAGGAAACTACTCAAACGTATGGATATTGTAAGGTAGTATTCATTGAAAATAGTATCTCTTATAATCTAGCATGTAGGATATTAGCTCCATTTGTTTGTTCCTTGAGGTAGCTGTTAGTCCCTCCTTAATGGAATAGGAAATAGCTTTCCATTGATTGGGAATGCTACTTGTAGTTCATATAAATTCACTTTATGTCTGAATCTTTATTTATTTCATTGATCTTTCTCTTTCTTTATATATATGTTTTTCACTGTTTTAGTTATTGGTAAATACCCAGAATAACTAATCTCTCATATTTCTTCCTTGGAATTGATTGATGTCTTTTTTGTGGCGTTTCTATTAACTTTAGAGTGTGTCACCTTAAACACTGTTAGTAATTTTATCTTACACATTAAAAGTAGCCTATTTAATTATAAGATATTGGTATTTGGAGGTGATTTATTAAATTTATAGATCAACTATAGGAGTTTTAACATTTTTTAAAATAATGGAATAAACAAATTTCTATTCATTTGAGTCATTGCAAAAGTGCTATAGCAATATAAATTATTCAGTGTTTTCATAGATCTTTTAGATTTAGATTTGCTAAACTTTTTTCAGTTCTAATTATTAGCATATATAGAATATATTACTTTTTGAAATTATTTTTATGCCCTTAACATTTTGAATTGTTTCATTAGAATAGAACGTTAATAACTGATCTTCTAGCATTCCCTATTTTCAATTATTTCATTAATGCTGGGTAACACATACAAATTAGAAAAGAGGAATAAAGAAATGTTAATTATTTGAGAAGATAGATGCATTTACTCAATTTAGACTACATGATGTGTAGAGTATTAGAATATCATGTGATACCCCGTGAATATACACAATTCTTGTGTCACTAAAATTTTTAAATTTAGTAAGAATAGAGTTGGATAACTTTACTTTTTCTTTGCAGTTTCTAATCTTCTTAAATAACATTATCACATTGGCTATATTTTGGTTTTTATTTAAAATATAATTTTGATAAAGGACCTTTACCTAAAGCATTTGTTCACTTTGAAGCCTTATTAGTAATAGTTTTCTAGAATCATGCTGTTACTTATTTAAATCCTCTTAAGAGTGACCCTTTGTGTCTTTTTGTTAAGATTTTATTTTATTTTATTTGTTTGGCAGGTAGAGCTACAGAGAGTGAGAGGGAGAGACAGAGAGAAAGGTCTTCCTTCCATTGGTTCACCCCCCAAATGACCGCTATGGCCGGTGAGCTGCGCCAATCCTAAGCCAGGAGCCAGGTGCTTCTCCTGGATCCCATGGGGTGCAGGGCCCAAGCACTTGGGCCATCCTCCACTGCACTCCCTGGCCACAGCAGAGAGCTGGCCTGGAAGAGGAGCAACTGGAACTAGAACCCGGCGCCCATATGGGATTCCGGCGCTGCAGGTGGAGGATTAGCGAAGTGAGCCCCAGTGCCGCCCCCCCCACCCACCCAAACGGAATGCAAAGCCTAAATACCTCTAAATAGTTGTTCAGAGATAGTTTCAAAATAATTTCCAAACAAAACACAACTTTGACTTTCCTTTCCCTCATTCTCACCTACTCATCAGCACACATACATGATAATTATTTTTAAAAATTATAAAATTTGGATTGCTTTCTAAACATGTGTAGATACCCTTAACTTTTGAAGCAATATTTCTTCATGAAGCCTTATTGGGCATGAAGAAAATATAACTGGTGGGAAAATGATACAACATTGGTATTAACCATATTAACTTTTACGGCATAGTTATTAAAATATGTGTTTTAGTAGCCCAAACGGAATGCAGCTACATCCGTATCGTCTGCCATCTTTGAAGAGGTTCCCAAAACACACCTAGGACGTGTAATTAAAGCACTCACTGCTTCATGTAATTTGTGTTGATAGAGAATGTGTCTTTCTGTTTCCTCCATAAGATTTAATACAGAGTACTGCCCATAGTAGATGGTGAAGAATATTGAACTTGGTCAGATAGTATCTAACCCCAATTCCTGTCTCATACAACTCTTTTTACCCACTATTTCTGTCTTGCAGACATAAAATAGACACATTGGTAAGACTTTTTTGTTTAAATAATAAACTTTAATCTGTTCTTATCTGTTTTGCCCTTCCTTTCCTATTTCCACTTTTATACTTATTAACTCTATTTCCTTCTACTCTACTCCATTTCTACTAAGTTATCTTTGATCCATTTCACAACTCCTGACTGAAATGGATTGTATTCAGAAAAGTGGATAATATTGAGAAAGGTGTTCTTTTCACATTTTCATGGTATTTTCCAAACCCAAAGTAAAAAGAATAACCAGTCTTTGAAAATCCTATCTGGGCCAGCATCGTGGCTCACTTGGCTAATCCTCTGCCTGCGGAGCCGCTACCCCGGGTTCTGTCCCAGTTGCTCCTCTGCCAGTCCAGCTCTCTGCTGTGGCCCAGGAGGGCAGTGGAGGATGGCTCAAGTGCTTGGGCCCTGCACCCACATGGGAGACCAGGAGGAAGCACTTGGCTCCTGGCTTCGGATCGGCGCAGCACACCAGCCTTAAGGGCCATCTGGGGGTTGAACCAACGAAAGGAAGACATTTCTCTCTGGTTCTTTCTCTGTAACTCTGCCTGTAAAAAAAAAAAAAAAAAAAAAGAAAAAGAAAAAAAAAGAAAGAAAGAGAAAAAGAAATATGGTATATAGTCTAGCTAGAATGCACAAAATTCTTAAAAATTCTGACCCTTTTTTTTTTCAATGAGTTACACAGAGAGAGGAGAGACAGAGAGAGAGATCTTCCATCTGATGGTTCATTCCCCAATTGGCAGCAATGGCCGGAGCTGCGCTGATCCAAAGCCAGGAGCCAGGAGCCAGGAGCTTCTTCTGGGTCTCCCAAGTGGGTACAGGGGCCCAAGGACTTGGGCCATCTTCCACTGCTTTCCCAGGCCATAGCAGAGAGCTGGATTGGAAAAAGAGCAGCCGGGACCAGAACCAGTGTCCATATGGGATGGCGACGCTTCAGGCCAGGGTGTTAACCCGCTGTGCCACAGTGCCGGCCCCTGGAAGTCACATACTTTTATAATATGTTTATTCTGATAAGCAATTAGGTATGTTGAGTGTACTGCAATTAAATTAAACATTTATTTCTAAATTTTCTCTAGAAGAATCTGTACCTTACATATTAGGATAACAGAGAAGAAGAAAAAAATAAGAATCTAGTGTTCACAAACATATTCTATTCCTTTTTTTAAGAAAAAGAAATCTAACGATGAACACTAGGACAGAAGTAATTTAGCTTAAACGTTTCATTGTAAAATTTCTGTAATATGCTAATAGAGATCCAGTGGGATGACATCTGTTACTTTAGTTCTTCTGCACTAAATTTTGAAAACAACATGCTTCAAAGCTCTTCCACGTCTCAGAGACATCTCAGCATTACAAATATTGCAAAAAAAATGTCTGCATTCTAGTTATACAGCTTTGCTAAACGTGGCCATTCCAGTTCTTCTCTTCCAAATATGGCCACTCTTTGAACATCTTTGCTTTACAGAGCTATTTATGTGAAGTTCTGGAGAATACTAAATTTTCTAATACTTTAGTAGGAGCAGCATTCAGTCTTGCAAGGATCAGTCTGGAATAGTGGAAAAAAAAAAACTAAATGGAAAAGAACTCATAAACTGGTGAATGATGGCTCATGTCAGCTTATGGTGTGTGTCCATGAACAAAAATCTGTTTTCGGTATAACACCATGGAAGGTGTCATTACAGCATATTGTTTGTATGAATTCATATTTTAATTGTGTCAGAGGGAGAACTGTGATTTTAGTATTTTACCTGTCCAGAATTTCTTGCCTTCCAATTGGAAAATACATTTTTAATCTGATTAGAAGAACAAAATATTAATAATCCTGTTCGCATGTATTTATGAAGTACTGATCACTTGATCATATAGTTTGGATGGAGACTTCCATAACTAAAATGTTCATACTACTAGTTCCTCGGGCTTCTCAAATTCTTTTGCTCAGAAATTTTATATCAAGTAATAAGATCTCAATAATTGACTATTAGAAAAACTTTGGAAATACTTCTGTTTTAGATGTGAATGCAGGGATGTTGACATACCTGGCTTACTCAATGCTCAGACACACGGATCTTCACTCACTACTTTGCATTTATACCCACTGATGTACATGCAAAGACTGGTGCTGACATCTGAGATGGTTCAGTTGATGGCGTTTGAGAAAGGAGAGCGTCCCCATACTCTAGCTGGGAGTCGAGCCCCAGTGACTGGACATTGATGTCAAACACAAAGAGAACTGATTAGTTGATCATCTCTGAGAACTCAGGACTGACAGTGCTATATTAAGTTCCAGGACACAAAATAATCATTACTCTACAAGTCTTACAATATCCATCATTCAGACCTTTGTGGTATCTGGAAGCATATGAAGACATTGCTCTTGGCTCTGAAGATGTCAGAACTAGAAGGAATATTATTTCCAATCATGATACCCCTTTGGCAGCCTGTCAGGTGATAAAGTTGAAAACAGGGTAGAAATGAGATAACATGCAGATGCTGTGGAGTCAGTGACCAGAAAACTGTTTTAAATAATCAGCCCCATTCAGAGACGGAATATTAGATAACTGGGGGATTACACATTATTCAGTTGCAAGACGTAAGCAGCCTGGCCTTGCAGGATATGGCGATCTCCAATAATTTATTCTTTATCAGGCTTCATGGCATTTCAATTACGCTCTTCTCTATCTGTTTTCTTCCTGTCTTGGTCAAATACTACTCTTTGCAAGGCTACTGGACTGCCTGTACAAAAACACTGCGATCCTCCAAATCATTAGATATCCAGGTCTCAATGTCAGCCATAAAATTACCATGATTTCTGCTAAAATTAATGCGTAAAAGCAGTAGCTGTTTGAAATACTGTCATGTGTGCTGAGATTAAGTTCGTTTCACCCCATACACCATTACTTACTGCTCCCTGTCCTCAGCGGAACTGAAGCAGTGCCTCTAAAGAAGGTAGTGTGATCTAAATTCTGTATTCCTATCATTGTGAGAAATGAGGTGATTGGATAATGCGTGAATGGGACTGTCGCTCCCCCTCTTCGTGGAGGAACGACACAGGACCCTGCGCTGTTCTTTTGTCTGCTTGGCCCTTCCCGGGTTTGCTGCTGGTTCTTCCCGGGTTGGCTGCCGATCCTTCCACCTCCGTGGAAGGGCGGCTCCCCCTGCCACTTTCCCCACTTCCGCGGGGTAGTGGCCCACCGCCGGCCGGCTCTCTCGGGGGCTGCACAGGTGTTCCTTCAGATAGATGTTCCTGGTGCATGTTGTCGCTCTCCTCCTTTATAGTCCTCTTCCACCAATCCCAACTCTGCTGCCCACACGCCGAGTACACTGCTCTCCTCCAATCAGGAGCAGGATCAGCTCCTGCAGGTCATCACTCAAGATGGCGAGAGGCAGCTGTGTAGAAGTTGTTTACTCCCTTCTCAGCGCCATATTGTGGGAGAGCATGTGCATAGAATAAGTCTTAATTCCAGTAACTTAGTCTAGTCCAAGTTGCTCCCCCCATGGGACTGGATCCTGTTGATAAGAGTGAGAGCAAATTAAAAATATGCATTTCTATTGTTAATGTCTGTCTCTAGTATTAATTATTAGGAAAATATAGCCAAGTCTGGGTTACTATATATAAATATATATTATTGATTGATTGAATTTATGAGAGAGAGAGAGAGAGAGAGAGAGAGAGAAGGGAGATCTTTCATGTGCCAGTTCAGTCCTCCAGTGCTTGCAGTAGCTGGGCCTGAGCCAGCCTGAAGCCAGGAACTTGCAAGTTAATCCAGATTTCTCAGATGAGAATCAGGGACGCAGCTACTCTGCCAATCACTTGATGCCAGCCAAGGTAGGAAGCTAGAGTTTGTAGTGATGCCAATACGTGAACCCTGGCACTTGGATTTAGGATCCAGACATCCCAAGTGGTGTCTTCACTGGCACATCAAATGGCCACCTGAAGTAGTGTGGGAACACTAGTTACACAGAAATTAGCAGTATATATGCTTCTGTTTTCATAATCATGTGTTAAAATAATCAGTCATCTCATGGGAAATATTTTAGCCCATAATAGGAAAATAATGTGACTTAAGGTGAAAAGAACTGAAATTTTCTGCTTATTGACAATAAATTTGGGGTAACATGCATGCATTTACTCTCACCCTTAAGCAAGGATGTACTTTTCTCCTGTCCCTGCTAATGATAAAATTGATACTCATTGAAGTCAAAGACTATATATAAGATCATAATGTCTATAGTTTGGGAAAACTGGATCATGAAACTATGTTAGCCTGTGTCAGAAGGCTGTACTTCATTGAAAATACCAAGTGTTTATGCATAAATCTTTTCAGGAACTCACCTGAAACATAAGTGCAGTAAAGTTCAATACTTCATAAATGTTATTATTAGCTAATTTATCAGACATTCAGAAAAATAAAATGATTTAGAAAAGCAAAACTTTAGTGTAATTATCCCCACTAAATCTGGCAATTCCACACAACACCATGCAGGCCAGTGGCAAAAATGTTCTAGCAGAGTAAGTGATGCAGAGTTAGTTTTAACTCTCATCTCTCAGTCTGCAACTTCTATACACATGCTGACAAATCTTAGACAAACTGTGTTAGGCCTAGTCCTGTGCAAGGTTTTATTATACTAAGCAGGCATAAAACGTTGAGAGCATCGTAAATATTAATCAGAGCCTAATGAACAGTGGAGACTTCGGAATATCAATCTGTACTGGGGAGATTTTGAATTAGAGATACCACTTCCTAAGCGATAAATCACTGGTGGAAAGTTGAAGGCATTCGCATGCATCTCCAGTCCTGCAGGCAAGTGCGGTGCGGGCGCCACAGTGGATGGAATTGTATCGCCCCACCCAGAGCTTCTGCATTTTTCACGGGACCATCTTTTTGTAAAATTTTAATTACCTTCCAAAGAGGCTGTTCTGTATCACACAAAGCTGCAGGACAGTCTTCAGAATCTGAGTTAAAATAGTTCAGGACTTGCAAGAGCTTGTCTCATTCCTCCTCATTAGCATTCACAAACCATTTCCCAAAGGGACCAGAAGTCTCAGGTTAAGAGGAGAACTGAAATGCCAAACTTGATTGGCTTATTGCTGTTATTAAATGAACCTATTACTGCTTTCTCTGAGCTCATGTACAATTTATAATAGAAAAGAGATGATATCTTCCATCATAGTCCATGCCTTCATAAATAATGTCAATATATCTACACACCTAAATATTCTTGGTGAGTATCCGTTAACTAATTTCAAAATCTATTTGTTCTTGCCACAGGGAATTCTGATAATTTTCAGCCCATATTTAGAATAAATGCTTTGAAAAGCCCTGAACTAATTAAAGACCCAACCAAGACAAAGAAAACTTTTTAATTGACTTTAATGGTATAAACTATGGCAAAGTTTTCCATTGTTCAATATAAGGTAACCATGGCAAAGCAGATATATCACTAAAAAAAAAAAAAAATAGGACCCGGTGCTGTGATGTAGCAGGTAAAGCCACCGCCTGCAGTGCTGGCATCCCGTATGGATGCCTGTTCGAGTCCCAGCTTCTGTGTTTCTGATCCAGCTCTCTGCTATGGCCTGGGAAACCAGCAGAAGATGGCCCAAGTCCTTGGGCCCCTGCACCTGCGTGGGAGACCCAGAAGAAGCTCCTGGCTTCTGGCTTCAGATCAATCCAGCTCCAGCTGTTGTGGCCATTCGGGGAGTGAACCAGCAGATTGAAGACCTTTATCTTTCTTTCTGCCTCTGCCTCCTTGTAACTCTGCCTTTCACATAAATAAATACATCTTTCCAAAAATAATGAAACAACATAGACATGATGGGGTTGGAAAATGGAACTTGTTTTTAACATTTACAATGAAATCAATATTAACATTATAAAGGAAATAAAGGTGACCCTAAAACATAATAAAAGTATAGCAGTTCCATACCAAAAATATAGAAATGTGCATTTGTATGTATATCTACTTATCTATACACAGTTCTTTAATGTAAGCTAAAATAAGAAAGAGATAGATAATTTCTCTTACACAGTTATGTGTGTCACATTCATTTGATGATCAAAACACAAGAAGTAAATTAAGTAAGTGAAATACATGTATTTCATGTATTAAAAATGTTTATTCTTTCTGGCTTTAGCAGTGGTTAATTAAGGTTATTCAATATCATAGGGTTTAGAGACATGCAAAATGTTTACTTTTTATTCTTAACGTTAAAAGCAAAATCTGTTGCTCCAATTAACTAGATATATCGCTTTTAATTATTTTGCTTTCTACAACATGAGTTATAATTGGATGTAATAAGAGAATGACCTAGAGCAAGGAGGAGGGAAGCACACTCTAAAGATTAATCCTAACACAATTGTGACACAAATTGCTGCCTTAGCTGTTCATGTCTGGGCTCACAATGGATCTTTCTACCTGTCCACGATGCTTTCTCTTATGGTAACGAATCTGTACTTTCCTGTCTAACTTTGATTTCCATCTTTTCAGATTTGGATTTATTCTTCATAAGGATGAAGCTGCATTACAAAAAATTGACCTTGAAACCATGTCCTACATCAAGACAATTAACTTGAAGGACTATAAGTGCGTCCCTCAATCGTTGGCTTACACACACTTGGGAGGGTACTACTTTGTTGGTTGCAAACCTGACAGCACTGGAGCAGTGCCACCGCAGCTCATGGTGGACGGTGTAACCGACTCAGTCATTGGGTTCAATAGTGATGTGACGGGCACTCCGTATGTCTCTCCAGACGGCCACTACCTTGTCAGCATTAATGATGTCAAAGGTCTTGTGAGAGTCCAGTACATTACCATCAGAGGAGAAATACAGGAGGCCTTTGATATCCACACCAACCTGCACATATCTGATCTGGCCTTCCAGCCGTCCTTCACAGAAGCCCACCAGTACAACATCTACGGTAGTTCCAGCACGCAAACGGATGTGCTGTTTGTGGAGCTCTCCTCTGGGAAAGTCAAGATGATAAAGAGCCTGAAGGAACCGCTCAGAGCAGAAGAGTGGCCCTGGAGCCGGAAGAACAGGCGGATCCAGGACAGTGGCTTGTTTGGTCAGTACCTGATGACTCCTTCCAAGGACTCTCTCTTCATCCTAGATGGACGACTCAATAAGTTAAACTGTGAGATCACTGAGGTTGAGAAAGGAAATACGGTCGTTTGGGTTGGAGATGCCTAAGAGCCCGATAGAATTGCTGAGTGAAGAGTTTTACAGTACATTGCACTTAACCCATTGTTTAAATTTACAGCTTAACTTTCAAAGGTCCTATACTAGTCAAGCATAATTTACTTGATTGGCCTGAATTGAAAAAATATTTTTAAGAAACACATGTATGCTTCATAATATTGGTTGACTAGAAATGCATAACACAATAATGAATGAGAATCACAAGATTCAACTATACAATTATGTTTAGAACCAGTAAAATAGCATTTTAAATTCTTTAAAAAATAACCAAACTGCAGGGAATTTCAGATGACTAAACATGATTTCATTTGAGGGCAATTTATCTTTTTTTTCCCTCTGTCCTTTTGGTATGCTTAACCTAGGAACAAAAGGCGTTGTGAAACCTTAAAATTCTTAATTCAAAATGTTTGTCCCGTCCACTGTTTATAATCTTTTGTGCCTTGAAGGGAATGTCACAGGAGGAAAAGGAAAGCTAAAAGCTGTACATTGAACACTCTCATACGTATATAACTCTTGTCATTAAAAAATATTTAATATCTCTTGCACCAAAACATGCTTTCAGTCATTGATTTAATCCTCAATGAAATATCGTTTGAAGGCATGAGTTGACTTTAGGTGGCAAACTAGTTGAGGTTTACCGTATGATCTGCAGCATGCTATAGCAAATGTGAAGGAAGAAAGGGAAAATAATTATGGTGAAAATGTTCGCAATGCGTTATCTACTCATTTTATTTCAATCACTGGAGTGCATTATATTTGTAACGCAAATTTACCTGGGATGTCAACTGCTTACTAATGTTTCCTTTATTATTAAAATAGATTCCTTTCATGCAGCCCTGTGTTGTATCACTAGGATTGCATCATCCAGAATTTTCAGTTCAAAAAAAAAAAAAGAATTTACCTGTGTCTGCTTAGAATGAACCACCTAGAGGGAAAATAACATGGGGGAGAAAAAACCAGCTAGAGAACTGGTAAGGCATAGTGGCTTCGGAGAATTGGGGATAGAAGCTAGGGCTTAAGTAGTAGCTTTAAACTGGTGAGTTAAGATGTACTTCTGCATTGCTTCTGCTACTGAAATGCAGCCCATCAAAGCCCATCCCGGCTAACAGTTTCCCTAAATGATTTCTTCTATTCTACTCCTATATAATCCTTAAATGATCTCTCTTTCATGGTGTATGTAGTTTGAAATCTAACTAATCCTCTTTTTTTTTTTTTTTTTTTTTTATTTTTGATAGGCAGAGTGGACAGTGAGAGAGAGAGACAGAGAGAGAAAGGTCTTCCTTTGCCGTTGGTTCACCCTCCAATGGCCGCCGCTGCAGCCGGCGCACCGTGCTGATCCGATGGCAGGAGCCAGGATCCAGGTGCTTTTCCTGGTCTCCCATGGGGTGCAGGGCCCAAGCACCTGGGCCATCCTCCACTGCACTCCCTGGCCATAGCAGAGAGCTGGCCTGGAAGAGGGGCAACCGGGACAGAATCCGGCGCCCCAACCGGGACTAGAACCCGGTGTGCCGGCGCCGCAAGGTGGAGGATTAGCCTATTGAGCCACGGCGCCGGCTCTAACTAATCCTCTTATTTGAGACACTGCAGAGCAGTTAAACTCAATGCTTCTTTTTTATTTTAAATGAGAAAGGGTCAGTTGAAGTAGATTAAAACTGGGTGAGTTGGTTTGTTGAAATAAGCAGATAATTATCAAAGTTTAAAATAATAGCTGACATGTTTTGAGAATCTTTTTACTTATTTTTGTTTTTATTGTTGCTAAAAATGTTAATGGGCTGTTGAAATGACCTCCGTTTCTGGAAGGTAATCCAATAAGGTCTTTTTTAAATAAAAATTTTACTCAAGTTTAAATTGTGTAAAACTGCTTAGAAACCTGGAATTTTATAGTGTGTAATATCTTATGTGTATATAGCATCCTGAGTTGTGTTGTACAGTAGATTTGTTCTTAGCTTAAGGAAACATTATGGGAGGTAGATTTAATAAACCACAAAAATCAGATCATGTTTCTACTTAATAATCTGCTTACTTTTAGTAATTCTGTCCCTTGTGAACATGAACCATATAATGTGTCTTTGACTTAATGATTTAGTATAAGTCTGTCACACACATTTTCTTTGGTAGCTTACACCATGTGGATGCTCTGTCTGTAGACATTGCTTGTTAAAAATATAATAAATCTCTTAAATTTTAACCCTTGAGAATCCAGTGAATGATTTAATATGCATGCCAAATGGTTTATTTATTTATTTATTTATTTTTGACAGGCAGAGTGGACAGTGAGAGAGAGAGAGAGAGAGAGAGAAAGGTCTTCCTCTGCCGTTGGTTCACCCTCCAATGGCCGCCTCGGCTGGTGCACTGCGGCCGGCGCATCGCTGCTGATCAGAAGGCAGGAGCCAGGTGCTTCTCCTGGTCTCCCATGGGGTGCAGGGCCCAAGCACTTGGGCCATCCTCCACTGCCCTCCCTGGCCACAGCAGAGAGCTGGCCTGGAAGAGGGGCAACCGGGACAGAATCCGGCGCCCCGACCGGGACTAGAACCCAGTGTGCCAGCACCGCAGGCGGAGGATTAGCCTAGTGAGCTGGGGTGCCGGCCGCCAAATGGTTTATTATTGCTTCTAATAATGCTTCAAATGCAGTATGGTACTCTGTTTTGTTTGGAAAGTGATGGGATGAAATGAATTTAATGGGAAAAGTAAAGTGAAATTAATCAAGGAACAAAAAATTAATTTGCCGTTTTAGGAAAAATTTAATTATTATATCCCCTCATTATTGAATATTTAAAGCAGGCCATATATCCTTTCAATGATGTCTATTCCTTAGAATTTCTTGTGTATTAAAAGAATGACTATCAGAATGGAGTATCTAGATTATATGCAAAATAAAATGCTAGGCTGGGCATTTGTCTCAGAGGTTAAGATGTCTGGGCTCAGGTCTCTGGCTTCTGATCCAATTTTCAGGACACCCTGAGAAGCAGGAGGTGATGACTGAAGTATTCTCTGACACCCACAAGGGAGATCGGAATGGATCTAACATCCAGGCTTTGGCCTGGCCCAGTCCTAGCTATTGCAAGTGGAAGCTCAACCTCTCTCTCTCTCTCTCTCTCTCTCTCTCTCTTTCTGTGTGTGTGTGTGCATGTGCTACTCTGCATTTCAAATAAAGAAAAAAATTTAAAAACTATTTTTCACATTATTATACTATTAACTACACAAATGTTGAGGCACTTGGAAAAAGCATTGTGGGGCCTCATTGTGGCACAGCAGGTAAAGACACCACCTACAGCACCGAGAACCCATATGACAATTCAAGTCCCATTGCTCTACTTCAGATCCAGCTCCCTGCTTACGTGCCTGGGAAAGCAGTGGAACATGAGCCAAGTGCTTGGGCCCCGCACCCACATCAGACACCCAGAAGCTCCTGGTTCCTGGCCAGCTCTGGACATTTTGGCCATTTGGAGAGTAAGCCAGCAGACTGAAGATGTCTCTCTCTCTCTCTCTCTCTCTCTCTCTCTCTCTCTCTAACTCTTCCTTTCAAATAAATTAGTTTTTTTTAAGGCATTTCAATAGTTACAATACAGACATTATGAACTTAGAAAGATGCAGCTGCAATGTTTATGTTATAATTATTTCTGAATAGATTTTTATCTTCAAAAGTAGGATAAAAAAGTAAGACAAATCATCAAGCATCATTGTGTTAACATTATCAAAGTGGACAGCAAGTAATCATATCAGCAATCATGCTGGTTTACTTAAAAAGTGAAAGTGAAAAAAAAGTAGGATAAGATGGTGCTTCAACAAGAAGCTGTGGATCAAAAAGTAAATTTTTTACAGAAGGAAAGAAGTGTTGAAGTAGTATCAATGAAGGGCATGAAATGAGGAGAGGCATGAAGGCTGAGTGGGAATAAGATGTAGGGAAGTAACTGACCAAAATTGCTTGGAAAAAGTAAATGATTATGGGAAATGAGGATGATATAGGGAAGGCAAGAAAGTAGGTTATTACAGAACTGTGGGGAGAACGATAAAGACTGAAACCCATTGAAAGAATCTGGAGTTAAAACAATAGAGACTCATCAATACTTTTTAAAAAGATTCTATTGATTTATTTGAGAGGCAGTTACAGACAGAAGAGAGACAGAGAGAAAGGTCTTTCATCCCCTGGTTCACTCCCAAAATGGCCACAATGGCCGGAGCTGGGCCAATCCAAAGCCAGGGACTAGGAGCTGCTTCTGCATCTCCCCCATGGGTGCAGGGGCCCAAGCACTTGGGCCATCTTCTACTGCTTTCCCAGGTCATAGCTGAGAGCTGGCTCAGAAGAAGAGCAGTCAGGACACAAACCAGTGCCCATAAGAGATGCTGGCACCACAGGCAAAAGCTTAGCCCACTATGCCACAGCACCAGCCCAAAGACTCATCTATAATTTTACAAAAGAGACAGGGCCCAGAGTTTTGATGTAGCAGTTAAATTGCTCCCTGTGATACTGCCATCATCCCATATGAGCTCCAATTCTAGTCCTGGCTATTCCACTTCTGATCCAGCTCTCTGCTAATGACCTGGGAAAGGTAGCAAAGGATGGCCCACTTGCTTGTGCCCCTGCCACCCATGTGGGAGACCTGGAGGGACCTCCTGGCTCCTGGCTTTGGCCTGGCCCAGCGCTAGCTGTTGCTGCCATCTGCGGAGTCAACCAGTGGATGGAAGATCTGTCTGTCTCTGTCTCTCCAACTCTCTGTGTAACTTTAAACTTCAAATAAGTAAATAAATCTTTAAAATAATAAGCAGCATTTAATAAGTTTATCGTATTTAATGGTATTAAAATGTAGCTGAAGAAAAAGGAATCAGAGGAAAAGATGATACATGGTTTTTCAAAAATTGCATCCAGTGGTCTTTAAGGCATGGCGATTAGATTGATAGTATATGTTAAAAAACAAGACGTGTTAAGGAACCATTTCTGAAATAGCTGGTAAAAAAACTATGGATCATAAAAAGAGACAAAGTGATTTTCTTGAAAATGACATCATTGGTAGAAATAAAAAAGTCATGAAGGTGAACTAGAACCGGGTTAGAGAATGAAGATTTAGATCAAATATAAATTTAATGAAAATGTAGAACAATTAATGTACCATCTAAAAGTATCATCATTTATAGCTAATTAATGCAATTTTCAGCAGTCATTATGCCTCTGTTTAATTATTTCTGTGTAGAATTGGAGCACTGTGAAAAAAAGAGCTACGAATTTACAGCCTTATCACCTTTCAGACTCCCACTCAAACGTTCTTCATAGAGTTTTCGTTATCAAATAAATTAATTGGATTAGATTTACATTCTGTAGTCGGATTTTACAGGATGAAACGATATGGCAGCATCACCTTCCATACATTTTTAAGTGAGAAAGAAGTTAAATAGTATTTCTATACATGTAAACCAATACAACTTAAAAATAAGAAGACAATGGAGGCCGGCATTGTGGTTTAGTGGTTAAAGCCTTGCTTGAGACACAGGCAGTCCATATAGGTGCAAGTTCATGTCCTGGGTGCTCCACTCCCCATCCAGCTCCCTGCTAATGGTCTGGGAAAAGCAGCTGCAGATGACTCAAATATTTGGACCCCTGCCGCCCATGTGGGAGACCCAGAAGAAGCTTCTGGCTCCTGGCTTTGACCTGATCTAGCACTGACCACTGTGGCCCTCTGGGGTGTGAAACAGAAGATGGAAGATCTCCCTCTGTCTCTCCTTCTTTTTCTGTGTCTCTCCTTCTCTTTCTATAGCTCTGACTTTCAAGCAAATAAATCTTTGAAAAAATAAAATATGAAAAAAATGTACAATACAGTCTCAAAATCTTAATTACTCATAACAAGCTACTTCTAGTGTTACTTACTTCATACATCTTCTTTTAACATTTTCCTTATGAATGGGTAAAAATAAAAAAGACACATTTATTAAAACTTTGTTTTCATTTCTGATGACACTCTAATATCATTGAATCTCCTAAAAAACTTCATACGCGCAAATATGTTTGGAGGGTCTTGCTGGACAAAGTCTGACTTACTGTCTTAAGTCAGAGCAAACTGTCCCATGTTCCAAGAATGAGAAATCACATAAGCATGCTGTTTTGGTTTGCATGTTATGCATTACAAAGTCTATGAGTAAGGACAGTGTTAAGACGCCTGCGTCCCACATCAGAATGCTTGTGTTGGGTTCCAGGCTCTATGTTCGATTCCCTGACTTTGTCTTCTTGCCAATGCATACTCTTGTAGGCAGTAGCCGAAAACTCAAGAAGTTGGTTTCTTGCCACCCACATGGAACACCTGGATAGCTTTTCCCACTCTTGCCTCTGGCCCTGTGTTTGTGAATGTTTGGGGGGGAGAGAACTGTTATTGTCTAGCTTAAGCCAAAATTTAATACTTAAGGCTCTTGCCTTACGCTTGGAGAAACTTCTATGCTCAGGAACAAAGAAGACAAGGCAACATGGTAAGGCTTAAGATTTATTTAAGAGAAACACACAGGAATGTGAGGGCTTTATTAAGGGAGAGCGGCTCAGAGAGAGCAAGCGGGAAGCTCCATAGCGAAGTCTCAGGAAGCAGGCCAGGGGCACGCAGGGGAGCTGCCTGGGCAGGAGAAAGATGAGCAGCAGCAGCAGCGAAAGCAGGCAGTGTGCAAGAGGCACACGGAGAGCAGGGCAGGCCCACCAACCCCACCCCTCTTCTTCATTTCCACAAGGGCGGTTACACGGTCTGAATGACAGGTGGGTGGATACAGGTGAGATCGTTCAGGGGGCAATGGGGCCTGGTCTCCAGCCCGTGAATCTAATCGATCTAATCCTCTCTCCCTGATCAGGTCCCATATTATTCCCCGCTCAGAGATTCCAGACCCTTAATCTTAAGAGGATGTTGAAGGATGTAGACTTCCTATCTTCTATAGCTACTTCCTGCTGATCAGGGACACCTGCCTGCCCTGGGTCTGGAAATCTCTTCCTATCTCATCTAATGAATTTGTTGCATGAGCTGGAGTACTGTGTCACCCCATTGGCTGTGTCTCCTGCATGGTCATCATTACTCTCAGAAGTCATTGAGTTCTGTAATATACAAGTTTATTAATCAGCATAAGCAAAACTGGAACAAAACAAGTTGTAAGTGGAGTGCCCCTTAAAATGGAAACAACATATTTTATAGACTCCCAGATGGTGGGTGATGATAGGCTATCCTTGTGCAGATTATAAAACCATTTTAGCCTGAGCATAGAGATATTTAATGTCTCTTTGAGTGAATGTGCTATTGTTCAAGTAAAGGTGGCAGGTTCCATCAATCATTGCACATGTTCCTCCTTGTTTTATTAATACTTACTCCAAGGCCTGTCAATTGTCCATCACTATCTTGGACAGAGTATCCATAGACGTAGGTACTTGCTGTAACAGCTGGCCTGAAGTGTAATAGAAGAACTCACTAAGGAGTTTTTCTGACAATAACAGCTCCCAGAAAGAATCAAAAGAAGAGGTAGGTACAACATGTCTGCCTTAGCGTGCACCAGTCTTGATGGCACAAAAGCATTAGCTTTACTTATCTTTCTGCTTGTTGAAGAGGTACTTAAGACCTTGGATTGCCTCACAGCAATAGGCAGACGTGTCTTTTCAGTTCACCTGCAAAGACTCAGGAGGTAGAAGTTTAATCCTTGACAAATGTCCCCCACTTGGGATGCCCTGTAGGTAGGCGTGCTAAGTAGCACCTGAGAAGGTCCCTTTCATTTAGGCTGTAACTGCCCTGAAGGGAATCCTTCTGTAAACAAGGTGAATGGATTACTTAGGGATTCCTAATGTTAGAGCTTCTGTTAAAAGCTCTTTACTTCTTTGGAGCACCTTTTGTAGCTCCCCTGTCCAACAAAGTGGGCCTGTATTAGGGCTTTTTAAAGCTTTATACAAAGGCTTGGCTATTAATACAAATCCTGAAATCCATATTCCACAGAATCCTGCCATTCCCAGAAATTTTTTAGTTGCTTTTTCCTCTGTAGCGACCCTAAACATACAACAGCTTCTTTTTCTTAACTCAAAGAGCATGCTCTCCTGGGCTTAGAATATATCCCAGGTAATGTCCCTCTTGTTTAGAAATCTGAGTTTGTGCTGGAGAAACTCTGTACGCCATTGAGAGGCAAAGTTACAGACAGAGAGAGGGAGAGACAGAGAGAGAGAAGTCTTCCATCAATGGTTCATTCCCAAAATGAATGCAATAGCCAGAGTTTACGAGTTTACAAGTTATCAATCAATTATCAGTTCAACCAGAATTCAAGGAATGATAGAAAACCTTCTTGGCTCCCTTTGTTTGTATGAAATTGATTCTTTACTCTTAGTTTGCCTTTAATATACGACTGAGCCACTTGATTATCCCTGCTTATGTGAGGGTCGACATTCAGCTTCTCCCATGAGTTGAGTTCTCATATCACTCCTCTAAGTAAGTATAAATGCTTATTTCCATTGGTAACTAGGATGCCACTGTTCCATCGTAGAGTGGTCAATGCATCTGTCCACTATATATCCACTGAGCAGGTTCTGCTATGCCATATTCCTCATTACGAATGTTTCAATCTAGCACAATTTAATAGTTTAAATTTTATTATTTTTATAATTTTAGTTGTTTGAAAGGTAAACTTACATGGGGACAGAGTAAGAAAGAGAGAGAGAGAGAGAGAGAGAGAAATATCTTCCATCTGCTGGCTCACTCCCCAAATGACTGCAATGGCCAGAGCTGAGCCTATCCAAAACCAGGAGCCAGGAGCTTCCTCTGGGTCTCCCATGTTGGTACAGGGGCCCAAGAACTTGGGCCATCTTCCACTGCTTTCCCAGGCAATAGCCAAAGAGCTGGATCGGAAGAGGAGCAGCAAGGACAGGAACCAGCACCCACATGGGATGCCGGCACCACAGGCAGAGGCTTGGCAAAAACCCCACAAGGCCAGCCCCTATGCATTGTTCTCTTTGAAACACTTACAGGAAACAGAATTACATATGACCTGTATCAATGAGAGCTCTCTGGAGGTCCTCCATGATTTTTAAGATTCTAAAAGGGTGATGACCAGAAAGTCTGAGAATCACTGGAATAGAAGACGACGCTTGACCTGAGGACTGAAGGAAATGCACACACAAGCTGTGCAGATATCTGGGGAAGTCTGTGATTTGGGGCAGAATAACAACTTGTTCTTTAAACTAGTTTAATTGCATACATAAACCGTGCCATCTCAGGGCTGAGATTTTTAGTTTCATCTTTTTTTCCCTCTTTTAACAGATTTTTAAAGGCTATGTGCAGGCCACCTTATCCATGTGAGAGTCTCACTACACAAGGCATGCATATACATTTCCTCTTTCTAACTCATTATTTCTTTCTTTGTGGGTTTCCACTTTGAAAGGCTTGGAGAAAGAGACAGAAAGACAGAGACAGAGAGACAGAGACAGAGAAAGATCTTCCACCTGCTGGTTCATTCTCTAAATACCCACAACATTCATTCTTTATTAAACAAGTTATTACTTATCTATTTATCGATTTGAGGGCTGGGTAGGCTGATGTGGGGAGCTAGCTGGGGACTCAGTCTAGGTCTTCCACCGTGGTGGCAGGAATCTAATCTTTTGAGTCATTGCCTACTGCCTCCCAGGATGCCCAGTGAGGACACTGAAATCTAGATCAGAGCTGGGACTTGAACTTCTCAATATTTCACCAACTACTCATGATAAAGACCAGAGGCAGGCAGATGTCCAGACATGGATGGCTTCCTTGGGAGCATGGTGTAAAGAGGCAATCAGCTGCTGGGAGGTGAAAGCCCCATTTCTTCTCTGCAAGGAAGTGAAAATGTTAGGCAGCTAACAGGAGTCTCACCCCCAGGGAGCCACGTGGATCCTTTGCTTCTAGCAGCACCGGCAGAACTTGTTGCCTGGGAGGGAGAGGTGGCGACCACACCCTTCTTTACTGCCAAGAGGCAGGTGGATGCAGATGAATTGCTTCTGCAAGAGGTGGAAAGGAAGGGCCCTCTACTACTGGGGAAGGGGTGGGGAATCGTGTCCGGTGGCATGTGTGTGCAGAAGTGCAGCACTTAACTGAGAGGCGCACTTGAGTTACGCTTTGTAGCAAGATTAATTTGCCTGACATGACTAGCGCTCCTGATTTCTTACTGATCTTTGAATCATGTATCTCTTAGTCTCCTTTGGATTTCTCTTTGAATCCTTCCATCTGAACTCCCTTTTAAACAGCATACATTTGGATCCTTTTCAGTCTCATGTGACTACAGCTGTATTTTGATTAGATTGTTTAATGCATCCACATTAAATTTGTTATGGCTACCATTGGATTTACATCTCCCATGCTATCTGTTTGTTGGCCTCCTGTGTTACCCCCTTCTGACTTCCTCCTTCGCTGCTTTCCTTTGAATTAAGTGCATCTTTTCTAGAGTGACATTTCAACTGCTTTAAGGATGTTTTCAGTTTCTGAAAATTGTTTTGGAATTCTTGCTCTAAGGCTTATCATATACAACTAATTAGAGTCAACTTCAGATTTATACTGACTTAATTCTAATGAAATATGGAAATGTCACTCCTACCTATCTTTAATTACTACTTCCTGATCTTGTGATATTTTCCAAAAATGTATAATAATATTTATTGCTTTAAACAAGTTTATGTCTTTCAGAAAAAAAAAAAAAAAACAGAAAAAAATGAGGCTAAGTATATATGCTGTGGCAAAAATCTGATTTATGATTTTTGGTTCTCTTTTTTTTTAAGATATTTATTGTATTTATATGAAAGGCAGAGAGAGAGAGAGAGAGAGAGAGAGAGAGATCTTTCATCCATTATTCATTCCCCAAATGTCCGCAACAGCCGGAGCTGGGCCATGCTGAAGCCAGTCTCCAAGAATTCGAGCCAGGTCTCCCACAAGGTTGGCAAGGACTACAGACTTGGGCATCTTCCACTGCTTTCCCAGGTGCATTAGCAGGGAGCTGGATCAGAAGTGGAGCAGTAAAGACTTGAATCAGTGCTCCGCTTTGGATGCTGTTGTTGCACTGTGTGCCACAACACAGAACCTTCTGGTTCTTTGTAGGTACCTATGGATTTAAGGTGCCCACTTCCTCATTCCATCTTTTACCATTTCCTTGTCTTAAATATAGCTTTGATCCTTCTCACCTCCTTTGTAATTTTTTTTTGTCAAATATATTGCATACCTATGTGATAGGTTTAGCAATAAAATAGCATCACATTGTTTAACCAATCTTTTTATATCACTTAGAAGAAAAAAAAGAGACTTTTTAGAAGCTGGTGTCTTTTTCTAATTGAACAGTATCTTTATTGGCACTCTGTGTAAAAGGACTGGGGAAAGAGTGGGTCTGGGGTATTCCAACTATTCACTTGCTTTCAGCCTGAAGAAATTTATTTAAACTTCTGGAAAGATTGATTTGATCCCAAGGAATTTCCTCAAATTTTATTTGTGTGGTAATATCTTTGTTTAATATCCACTTATACATTTTAATTTATTCATTTGTTATTTCTTTATTTGAGAGACAAGCAGAGATACAGAAAGGTAACTCCCATCTGCTGATTCACTCCATAAATAGCTGCAAAGGCCAGGGCTGACGTTGAGTGTTCAGAATGCAACCCAGGACTCCCACACTGGTGACAGAAACTCAATTACTTGAAACATCTCTGCTGCCTCCCAGGGCCCACCTTAGCAGGAAGCTGGACTTAAGAGCCAAAGCTAGACCTGAAGTCAGGTATCAAACCCAGGTATTTTGATGTGAGACAAAGACATATTAACCAGTATTTTAACTGCTAGGCCAAACACCTGTCGCTCACTTTCTGTATTTTTTTTCTTTATATTTGAAGGTTTGTTTTTATTTGTTCAAAAGGCAGAGAGACAGTGAGAGAAACAGAGAAGAGACGGGAAGGTACACAGCCAGAAAGAGAGTTCTCATGTGTTGGTTCATTCCCCAAATACCTACAACAGCCAAGGTTGGGTCAGACCAAAGATGGGAATTGGAAAATCCTTCCAGATCTGTCATATGGGCGCCAGTAACCCAGTATTTGAGCCAGCACTGCTGCCTACCAGGGTCTGCAATCTCAAGAAGTCGTTGGGAATGAAACCAGCAATTTGAACCTAGGCACACCGATATGGAATGCAGGCATCCCCAAAAATGTAGTAATTGCTAGGCCAAATGCCCTCCTTTCACTTTTATTTTTAAAAGATGATTTGAGATTTTTGACTGAAAGCCTTTTTTTCTCTTTTAATAATTTGTACATGTCATTGCTTTACCTTCCAGCCTCTGCTATTTTGGACGATAAATCTGCTGTAATCTTTATTTGGATTTTTGTTCAGGTGACATGGTCCTCTTCGTTTGCTGTGTTCAAGATTGTCTTTCCAAATTTTATTTTTTTGCTTTTCCATAGATTTATTACTATATAGCTGAACCTAAGTCTCATCTTATTTATACAACTTGGAGATTACTGAACTTCTTCAGTGCTTAGGTTGTTGTTTTTCATCAAGTTTGGCAGGTAGTAAGCCAGTATAATTTTTTAAATATTTTTTGTTCTTTATCAGCACCAGTTAATGTTCCAGCTGCTCCCCTTCTGATACAGCCTCCTGCCAATGTGCCTGGGAGAACAGCCGGAGATGGCCCAAGTGGTTGGGCCCTGCCACTCACGGATACCAAATGAAACTCCTGGCTTCTTTTCTTCTTTCTTTGGATTGCTTCTTCTTCTTCCTCTCCACCTCTTCCTCCCCCTCCTCCTCTTCCACCTCCCCCTTCTTCTTCTTGGCCCTCCTCCTCCTCTTCCTCCTCCCCCTTCTTCTTCTTGACCCTCCTCCTCCTCCTCCTCTTTCTTCTCCTCTTTATCCTCTTCCCTTTCCTCCTCTTCCCCTTCCTCTTCTTCTTCCTCTTCTTCTTTTCTTTTTCTCCTCCTTCTTCTTTCATTTTTCTGAACTCAATAACTCAACATTTATCTCTTGGAGGATATTGAAAATTAGTTTTCTTTTAAAAGTTTTTATTAATAAAAAGGAAGAGATTTCTTTTATTTCCTTTTTATTTTTTATTCACTTTTTCTCCCCCAAAGAAACCTTTTATTTAAGGAATATAGACTTCATGTAATTCTTTTATTTATTTATTTATTTATTTATTTATTTTATTTAATAAATGTAAATTTACAAAGTGCAACTTTTGAATTATAGCAGCTTTTCCCCCCATAACCTCCCTCCCACCCACAGCCATCCCATCTCCCACTCCCTCTCCCATCCCACTCTTCATCAAGATTCATTTTCAATTATCTTTATATACAGAAGATCAACTTAGTATATACTAAGCAAAGATTTCACAGACTGCACCCACACAACCGCACAAGATATAGAGTACTGTTTGACTAGTAATTTTACTGTTAATTCTCATAGTAAAACACATTAAGGACAAAGATCCTACATGGGGAGTAAGTGCACAGCGACTCCTGTTGTTGATTTAACAATTGACACTCTTATTTATGACGTCAGTAATCACCCGAGGCTCTTGTCATGAGCTGTCAAGGCTATGGAAGCCTCTTGAGTTCACCAACTCTGACCTTATTTAATCAAGGTCATGTCACAGTGGAGGTTCTTTCCTCCCTTCAGAGAAAGGTGCCTCCTTCTTTGATGGCCTGTTCTTTCTGCTGGGATCTTGTTCACTGAAATCTTTCATTCAGGTCATTTTCGCCACAGTGTCTTGGCTTTCTGTGAGACTCTCAGACTTCATGCATTTCATAAGTGCAGCACAATCATTCTTCCCACCACACCAGCCCTCTCACCCACATTCCCACTGCTCCTCCTCCTCCCTTGCCCATTCCCAGTCCCGTTCTCCACTAAGATCCATTTTAAATTAATTCATACAAAGAAGTCCAACACCATATTATGTAAACAGTTCAACAACTTGCACAGTAAAAACAAAAATACAAAAACCAAACCAAACCAAAAGATAACTTCCTCAACAGTAGAGACAAGGGCTGTTCAAAAGCATTGTATCTTGAAGCTAATTTCACTTCTTTTTGTTTTTTTAGAAACTTAAGTAACTTTAATGAAGCACTCAAGCATGATACAATCTTCTTCCTCCTCCTTCACCGCTTCCCCTCCCTCCTCTTCTTCCTCCTCCCCCTCCTCTTTCTCTTCTTCCTCCTCTTCTTCCTCCTCCTCTTCCTCTTCTTCCATCTTCCTCCTTTTCCTCTTCTTTCTCTTCCTTCTCTTCTTCCTCTTCTACTTTTCCTTCTCCTGCTGCTTCTCCCTCTCCCTCTCCCTCTCCATCTTCCTCTTATTCTTCTTCTTTCTTCATTTATTTGAAACTCAAAATTCCAGAGAGAGGGAAAGACAGAGCAAGAGGGATCTTCCATCCACTCATTTACTCCCCAAATGGCCACAGTAGCCTGTACCAGGCCAAAACCAGGAGCCTGGAACTTCATCCAGGTATCCCACGTAGGTGGCAGGCAGGGGCCCAAGCACTTGAGCTATTTCCTGCTGCTTTCCAGGGCGTGTTAACAAGGAGCAGGTTGAGAAGGGGAGCAGCTGGGATTCGAACCGGCGACTGTATGGGAAGCTGGCGTGGCAGGCAGCAGTTGCACCCATTGTGTCACAATGTCACAGGATTGCCTATTCTTCATACATCTATTTTTGAATTCATTGATTACCATCTGCCAATGTAAATCCACTTTTGAACTTTGGTGAAGTTTTACTGTCTTTCCTCATAAATTTTAACACCAGACTTCTGATTTACTTCTTTTATAAACTCTACCATTTTAATGATATTCTCCTTTTCGTAAGATAACACCCTTATGCCTTCCTTTAATTTTAATCACAGTTCCCATTAAGTCTTTGAGCACAGTTATAAACTGGACCCTCTGAGAGGCAGTTTTTGCTGCCTGCTGTTTCTCTGCAACTACCATTATTTTGTTGAAAATAAGAAATTTTAGATAAGAAGCTGGACCAAGTCTAGATGTTCCCTCCATGATCTTCCTGTTATAATTGCTTCCTGGTTTATTATTAATTGCTTAGCTGGCCTGTCGTAGTGAATACTTCATCCCCAATGTGTCCTTCAATGCCAGTCTTCAGAGAGCACAAACCGAGCATGTGCACAGTACCTCTGGGCTGATCTCGACAGTGAAGGGCTTTCTTCAACTATTAGTTTACCTGATCTATGAGGTCCTCTCTCTGTTGATGTGACACCCAGCTGTCAAGCACAGCTAATTAATTGGCAAGTACATTTAATATTGTTTTAAAAAATGTCTTAAGAAACCATATGCTCCATACTCAGCTCTAGTTAAATTCAGATGCCTACACAGGGGTAGTTTTGATGCTGGCCTGGGATGACTGTTCTGATCTGGCTTTCTTTGCTCTCTCTTGGTGCATATTTCTGGTAAAGTAGATGACCTACAATTTACCTTGTTGCCCACAAAGACCTAGCATCCTCTTCTTAATTGATATCTCAAAATCTCTGTTGGTTTTAAGAGAGCTTTAGGCTTGAATGCCTTCACTCTGCTCAAATAAAGTAGATTATATATAAGCATAGTTATGTTGCTTTCTTCTTATTCCAACTCTGTCTTGGTTCCTATAATTTGCCAAATCTCTTAGATACAATTCTGAAACTGATGGAGATAGTCGCCCCCAGTCTGTGATTGACATGGCCTTTCAGCTTTAGGAGCAGGGTGGTGAATGGGAGAAGCAGTCTGTGTGTTTCCAAGCTTGCTTCTCTGATCCTGAAACCCTTGCACTCTCGCCTCCACTGTTTTCTCTCCAATTGTAGATTCTTTTCTTTTCTTTTCTTTAGGAAGATAATATGTTCCCTGGCCTGAGCCCTTGCACATGCTGCTCCTTGTACCTGGTTTGCAGATTCCTGTGTATGCTCATGCTTGCTCCATTACCTTCTTCAAAAGTTTGCCAACCAATGAGAATTCCCCACTACTCTGTGTAAAGTTGGAAATCACTCTCACAATAGCCAAGATATGCCTATTTCACTTTGCTGATGAGTCAATATTTTATAGGCATCTAACATCCTATATGATTTAATAGTTGTTATCTATTGCACATCATTCTATATGTATATGCATTCTAACCTAGTAAGAAGGGACTTTGTCTACTTTATTTTTAAATATAATACCCAGAACAGGGCTTGGTATAGACTAGACATGTATTAGCCAATGAATATATGTAAGCTGATTAAATTACCTTTTTTTTTTTCAGACTTTTGCCATTCTTTTTTGTTTCTTTGTTTTTTGATGTGATACAGAGAGGTAGTCTATATAGAGCATACATTTAGCTTTTTGAGAACATCAAATCATTATGGAAAAAGAAAATGCAAGCCTTGAATATTATAATACTGTGATAATTAAAAGTGATATCACCCTGGTAGGGGTTTCTATTTAGTATATTCTAATTCTCTATTGTATTAGAGCTAACAGACATATCATGAACATTTGGACAAGAGATGTCTTTTTAGCACATTTGACTTCTCACCTGAAATGTAATTATTTATGTAAACATGATGTTTATTAAATTAATATTTCATTTATTATTAAACTCTAAATTAATATAAATTATCTTGTAGTTATTTATAGAGGCAGCTTGCCCTTTATGTAACAGCTTTACTACAAGAAGCAAGCTTACATTAAATAAATGAAGAATGTTTTTATCTATGATACCCTACATAAATGGCAGCATATTTGGGGATAATAATTTTTATTTCTGTTTTGAGATTAATTCATAAAATAAAAAGTGTACTACTGGTCATCAATGTTGAAAATAACTATGATTTCATTGAATCTTATTTTCATTGCTTGATAGAATTCTGCTTCTCACAACTCAAAATAACTTAGCTTATCTTTGAATTTTCTTACATTCATGAATTGTGCACTGCATTATTCAACTCTATCCAATCTCTCCTGTCATTCTTAATTCACTTTCTGTTTTTGCTAATAATACTATTTATGATTACTGGGACTGAGAATCACAATACACAAAGATCACACTGCCTTAAAGAATATATTAGTAAAAAAATAAATAAATGTATTCATCATAGTTACAGTGGTGAGATTTGATAAGGAGAAATTATATGTGTAATTGACTCCAAAAATTGCTAAGTTCAACTTTTATTCTTTAAACTATTATTTTGAAAGAATCTAGAATTTTAGTTTATAAAACACATTATTATTACATATTTTTATCATTTGTAAAGCCTTAGTCCAGTAAATCATGAGGCCACCTTTGGCGAAATGTACATGATTTGAAAGATTATGGAATAAGTGAGAGTGTGGGAGGTGGATAAAGTTCATTGCTCAGTAAGACATGAGGGATTGTCATCTATCCACCTTCAGGTAAACAAAACTCAGAAATCAGCATCATGAAAGTTGAAAATAAGCTTTGGCGGGCAGGCGCCATGGCTCACTTGGCTAATCCCCTGCCTGCGGTGCCAGCGTCCCATATGGGCACCTGGTTCTGGCCCGGTTGCTCCTCTTCCAGTCCAGCTCTCTGCTGTTGTCTGGGAAGGCAGTGGAGGATGGCCCAGGCGCTTGGGCCCCTGCACCTGCATGGGGGACCAGGAGGAAGCACCTGGTTCCTGGCTTCAGATCCATGTAGCTCCGGCTGTAGCAGCCATTTGGGGGGTGAACCAACAGAAGGAAGACCTTTCTGTCTGTCTCTCTCACTAATTCTGCCTGTCAAAAAAAAAAAAAAGTTTTGCAGGTACTGAAATAGATATTACTTAGGTTATAAAAGGTCTAGGTTACAATCTAAGGTATCCTACTATCTGGATTAAATGTGGAATCTTAGTAGTACTGAATGAGCCTCTATCCAGTTGACCTAGGTTTTGGAAGACGTTGCGTACTTTCCTGCCACAGGTAATCCTTAACACACGGTATCTTTCTGTTTGCCATTGTGTGCTACCAAAGACTGATTTTTTTTTTTTTTTACCATTTTGGATAAAGTTCCTATTTGACTTGAATTGTACTTTATGAAATCGATATGATCTAATAGGTTGAACCATAAAAGTGGATTCCACATAGCCAGCTCATGGGAGAACGAACATACCTGAGTCAACTCAAGCTGCACGTACTGCGACTTCCCCTGGTGATGTCTTGTCTCAGTTGCCTCTGCTCCAACTTCCTTGAACATTGGAGATTCATTCATGCAAGAAAAGGGGGCTCAAGGGTGCCAGCGTCTACAACTAAGGTCTAACATCTGCTCCTAAAGCATGGTGTCGCCCACAGAAAGGGGATCACATTCCCTACCGTTACTTCCAGAGCAGTGGCCAAGTGTCCTGCCCAGGAGGAGCAGAAGGGAGCATCAGCACTAACCTCCGTGGAACAGACTGTCTGAGACAGTGTGAAGAACAGCAGATCTAGGGGGACTTTTAAGAAAGATGAAAATTACACTTAGAAGCAATTCAGCAGAGGCTGTAGATCTACAAGAGTGACAAGGTAAATTGTAGGCCAAGTAGTTTACTAGTGAAATCTAGGGAAGGAGAGACAGTTCAGATGAGCCCGTTGGGTGCCAGAATAAACTACAAAGACACACATCAAAAACTACCCTTGTAGAGGAACCTGAATTTAATTTGAACAGACTGTAGAGCAATTTGTCCTCCAGGGTGTTGCTGAAAACAATAGCAAATTCAGTCAGCAATTAGTGAAGCCTAACAGCTGGGTGTCATATTAACAGAGACAGACAACAGAAAGTTTATACAAAAAAAAAAAAAAATTGGGAATGATAAGCATGCTGGAACAATCTTATTCCACAGTGACTGAACTTCCTACAGACTCTATCCACTATGTAGTGTTGTTAAAGGCTAAACTGAGGGAATGGTATTTCATTAAACCAGTTTACCTAATTCTCCAAACAAACTGACAAGTGAGAAATAAAGACTTAAGCTACTGGGTGGGATGCCACATCCCGTATAAGATTGCCAGTTTGAGTATCTGCTCCTCTAGTTCTTTTTTTTTTAACTTTTATTTAATAAATATAAATTCCCAAAGTACAGCTTTTGGATTACAGTGGCTTTTTCCTCTCCCATAACTTCCCTCCCATCCACAACCCTCCCATCTCCCACTCCCTCTCCCCTTCCATTCACATCAAGATTCATTTTCAATTATCTTTATATACAGAAGATCAATTTAGTATATATTAAGTAAAGATTTCAACAGTTTGCACCCACACAGAAACACAAAGTAAAATACTGTTTGAGTACCAGTTATGGCATTAATTCACATTGTACAACACATTAAGGACAGAGATCCTACATGGGGAGTAAGTGCACAGTGACTCCTGTTGTTGACTTAACAATTGACACTCTTTTTTATGACGTCAGTAATCACCCTAGGCTCTTGTCATGAGTTGGCAAGGCTATGGAAGCCTTTTGAGTTTGCCAACTCCGATCTTATTTAGACAAGGCCATAGTCAAAGTAGAAGTTCTCCTCCCTTCAGAGAAAGGTACCTCCTTCTTTGATGGCCCATTCTTTCTTCTTTCTGCTGGGATCTCACTCACAGAGATCTTTCATTTAATTGTTTTTGTTTTTGTTTTTTGCCATAGCATCTTGGCTTTTCATGCCTGAAGTACTCTCATGGGTTCTTCAGCCAGATCCGAATGGCTTAAGGGTTGATTTTGAGGCCAGAGTGCTGTTTAGGGCATCTGCCATTCTATGAGTCTGCTGTGTATCCCGCTTCCCATGTTGGATTGTTCTCTTCTTTTTAATTCTATCAGTTAGTATTAGCAAACACTAGTCTTGTTTGTTTGATCCCTTTGACTCTTAATCCTATCATTATGATCAATTGTGAACTGAAACTGATCACTTCGACTAGTGAGATGGCATTGGTAGGTACATGCCACCTTGATGGCATTGAATCTAGTTCTTTTTTTTTTTTATTTTTTTGTTTGAAATGCAGAAAGCGAGAGAGACAGAGAGAGAGAGAGAGACTTGCATCTGCTGATTCATGGTTCAAATGGCCACAATGATTGGGGCTGGCCCAAGCGTAAACCAGGAACCCAGAACTACATCTGGGTCTACCATGTGGGTGACAAGAGTCTAAATGGCTGGGCCATCATCAGCTGTCTTCCCAGGCACATCAGCAGGGAGCTGGATCAAAAGCAGAGCAGACAGAACTTGAACAAGCATTCCAATATGGGATACTGATGTTATAGGCAGTGGTTTAAATTACTGGGTCACAACCTCAGTTCCTTCTCCACTTTTTTTATTATTAAAGATTTTCTTTTCTTTACTTGAAAGTCAGAGTCACAGAGAATGAAGGACACACACACACACACACACAGAGAGAGAGAGAGAGAGAGAGAATCTTCTATCCACTGGTTCACTCCCAAATGGCCACAATGCCCAGCATTGGGCCAGGCTGAAGCCAGGACCCAGAAGCTTCTATCAGATCTCCCACATGGGTTCAAAGGAACAAATACTTGAGCTTTCTTCTACTGCTTTCCAAGGAGTGTTGACAGGGAGCTGGATCTAAGTGGACTCTAACTGGTACCCATATGGGATACTGGCATTGCAGGCAGTGGCTAAACCCAGTGTGACACAACACTGCCCCCCCACTTCTGATTCGATTTGCTCTAATGTATCCTGTGAGACACCAGATGATAGCTCAAGCGCATGGGCTCCTTCCACCCTTGTGGGAGACCCAGCTTGAGTTCCAGGCTCCGTGCCTAGCCCTGGTGATTGCATGCATTTGTGGACCGAATCAGTGAATGGAAGATATCTCTCTTTTTCTCTCAACTCTGTCTTTCAAATAGTAAAGATAAAGACAAAACACAAATGAGTAGAATCTTAGATAGATGTTAAACAACTAAGTCAGCAAACTTCATAATCAGAGTAGAGGAAAGATAAGAGAAGAAACTTTTAAGAAATAATGGCTAGGCTGGTGCCACGGCTCAATAGGCTAATCCTCTGCCTTGTGGCGCCAGCACACTGGGTTCTAGTCCCGGTCGGGGTGCCGGATTCTGTCCTGGTTGCCCCTCTTCCAGGCCAGCTCTCTGCTGTGGCCAGGAAGTGCAGTGGAGGATGGCCCAAGTGCTTGGGCCCTGCACCCCATGGGAGACCAGGAGAAGCACCTGCCTCCTGCTATCAGATCAGTGCAGTGCGCTGGCTGCAGTGCGCCAGCTGCGGCGGCCATTGGAGGGTGAACCAATGGCAAAGGAAGACCTTTCTCTCTGTCTCTCTCTCTCACTGTCCACTCTGCCTGTCAAAAAAATAAAAAAAGAAATAAAAAGAAAAAAAAAGAAATAATGGCTGAAAAATTCTTGTACTGATGGAAAAAAGAAAACATTAATCTGTACATCCAAGAAGGTCAATGAGACTGAAGCAATATAGCTGCCAAGCTAACTACACTTAGACATGTCATCATCAAATTGGTAAAGAATCACAGAGAAAATCATTATAACATAGAGAAAAGTGATTTGTCAAGTTTAAGAACACTAAGACAAATGGTTGGTGGGCACCACAGCTCACTTGGCTAATCCTCCGCCTGCGGCACCGGCACACCAGGTTCTATTCCCAGTCAGGGCGCTGGATTCTGTCCCAGTTGCTCCTCTTCCAGGCCAGCTCTCTGCTGTGACCCGGGAAGGCAGTGGAGGATGGCCCAGGGGCTTGGGTCCTGTACCCGCATGGGAGACCAGGAGGAAGCACCTGGCTCCTGGCTTCGGATAGGCCTAGCACCAGCTGTAGCAGCCATTTTAAGGGTGAACCAAAGGAAGGAAGGAAGACCTTTCTCTCTGTCTCTTTCTCTCACTAACTCTGCATGTAAAAAAAAAAAAAAAAGACAAATGGTGGATTTACCATCACACACAACAGAGACTAGAAGGCAGTAAGATGACATTTAAACTACTGGGTGAAAGTTAATTGCCAGCAAGAATTTTTATATCCTGCAAAACTATCCTTCAAAATGTAAAGCTAAACCAGATATTTCCAGAGAAACAAAACTGAATAAATTTCTTTCAGACATAACTTTAATTCTAAATAACCTTTTTAAGTCTAAAGTATGTGACCCTAGATATTCACTTGAGTCTATATGAAAATATAAAAAGCACACTAATGATCATTATGTAATTATAAAAGGCAGTATAAATATATACATATTCTTACTCTTTTTAAAGTTTGTAATTTTTAAAAATTTATTTGAAATGCAGCTCCTGCTAATGCTCCTGGGAAAGAAGGGGATGATGGCCCCAGTAACAGGGTCCCTATCCTCCAACTGGGAGACCTTGGATGAGATCTTGGATTCTGGCTTTGCCTGGAGCAGCCCTGCCTGGCTACTGTTACAGGTGCTTGGGAAGTGTACAAGCAGATGAAAAATCTGTGTGTGTCTCTCTCTTTGAAACTCTTTTAAATAAATAAATAAATAAAACTTCAAAAAAAAAAAAAAAAGAAGAGACATGAATAGACATTTAATTGATGATAATAAGCAAATGAAAAATAAGCACACAAAAACATCTTCAACATCAATAAATAGCCTTTGGAAAAATACATTAAAATCACAGTATTGATATACACATATTGGAATGGCTAAATTAAAAAAAATAGTGATAGCATCAAATATTGACAAAAATGTTTCAAAAATGGCTGACTCATGCATTGTTAATAGGATTGTAAGAATGCATGTTATCTCTCAAGAACAGTTTGGCAGTTCCTTGTAAAATTAAAAACCAGTCCTGCCATGTGAACCAAGCATTGCATTCTTGTCTTGTATCTCAAAGATACTCAGGCACAGGAGCCCCAGCCCACGCAACCGCCCTGCCCTGTGCTGCTCTAACCACCCACCTTGCCAGCACCACTCAATCTCCTCCTTCCATGCACCACCCAAACCTCCCTTTCTGTGTACCCACAATCCTTCTCCTTCTGTGTAGTGGAAAACCACACCTTCCAGAATTTTGCCAAGTAGAACCATTGCCAGCAAAAAATTTCCAGTATGGCTACAGGCTGCTCCCCCCCCGCCCCACGATGACCTTTAGGCCAGTCAAGTGTCAGTAGCATAAAATTCTCTTGGCACAAACTTCTATTCCCATCATACACCTGATACCTTGACACTTCTAAGATATTCATAAGGAAGTGGGTGGTATTCAAGCCCTACCCCACACTCCGCCCTCTTTGAATATTCAAATAATCTCTGTCCCAGTCACCGTACTGTAGCCTCCAGATTATATAAAAGGGTGCACACTGCAGCTCTCTTCTGAGCCTGCCCAGACTCATTCCTGAGTGTATACTTCTGCTTTAAATAAATCTTGCTTCTCAGCTCACCCTAACCTAAGTCTCTTCCTTCTCAGTAGAGACAACAACTTGAAACAAACCTAGCCAGGGGCCACAGTTACATCACTCCCTTTATATAATATTAGTTAAATATCAGAAATTTAGAGGTTTTGACTGATTAGTGGTTGCTGAGGTGGTGACTGGGGTAATGAAAGTAGCTTAGAGAGGGGACAGGAGAGAGACTTAGGACAGAACTGAATGCCATGAAGCTACACACATAATCAACTGGCATAAAGCTGCACACGCAGACATGAATTTATGAGTCACTGTTGAGATATAGAAGCACTCTGCCTTCTGAAAATATAGAAATTTCCTGGTTTTGATATTGTGCTATAGTATGCAAGAGGCTAACATTGATGGAGACTGGATGAAGAGTATATCTTACTTTATATATTTAACACCTGTAGAGAATATATAATTATTTTAAAATAAAACATTTTAAACATCTATAATATTAGTATAAATATAGTACTATGCTTATATTAATGTCAATTTTTATAAAGGTAATAAACAAACCATATATTTTCCAATTATACTTTGGTTTATAAAGCAGAACTGTGGAATCTTATTTTATGATGGGACTCTGAGGAAACATGTAAATATGAAAAAATATTTTCACAGAATTTTTTTATATATGAGTTCAAAAAGTTCATGGAAAAACAGAATTAGGAGGTAAGTTTACTTTGGTACAAAAATTTTTGAAACCCATGCAAATAACAGACTTTCTAAATATTCATGAAAAATATATATAATGAAAAAAACTATGCATGAATTACTTTTTTGAGCACCAAACTAAACTCATCTCTTAGTTTCATCTCCTGGGAACTTTTTGAAATACCCTCAAATGTCTTTGTGCATACAAGCACATATCTATATCTATATCTATATCTATATCTATATCTATATCTATATCTATATCTAATCCATCTATATATCCACATCTATATTTATACCTTCTATGAATAGTCACAGAGAATTCTGTCAGTGACTATAATAGGTTTGATTTTCTTTTCTCCCAGCAAAGATGTATTGGAGTTCTCATTTTCAGCACTTCAAAATGTAAGCTTGCTTGGAAATCGATGGTGGGTTGCTGATGTCATTAGCTGAGATGATGCCATACTGAATTAGGGTGGCTGGAAATCTCGTATGATGGTTTTTGTAAGAGAAGATGAAAGGAACAGATACAAGAGGAGAAGAGGCTGACGATGGAGGGTGAGATTGCAGTGTCCAGCCAAACCAAAGAATGTCAAGTAATGTCAAGTATTTCTGACATTCAAGGAGGCTAGAAAATAGTATGGGGAAAGATTGTTTTCTAGGAAGGTTGAGAGAGAACACGGCCCATTAACGCCTTGATTTCCTCTTTCCGCTGCCAGAATTGTGAGATTTTAAGTTTCTGTTGTTTTAGGCCCTCAGCCTAGGTTTCTTTGTTACTCCAGTCCTAATAAGTCAATATATCAACCTAACATAAAGAATTAGCTAAAGCAAAATAGAAAAATTATCAACAGAATTAAGGGACAATACTGAGAAGAAAAGGTCAAGAACTTGCTGCAATACTTACCCTACCTTAAAATAATTTCAAATTAAATTTTATGTGGAAGTCAAGTTTTAGATGAGAGGAATATGCAGAAATACTCAATACTTTCAAAAGTGTATAAAACTCAGGTCAGCAGCCATTGGCAAACAAAATGTCCAAATGTGCCTTTGTGCGTGATGAAAAAGTTCTATATATTCACAAATATGTATCTACCAGCCATGTATGATTACTAGATATTGCAAATATGGTTTTGTGACTGAGGAACTTAATTTTAAGTTTTATTCAATTGGATTGATTTAAACTTCAGTTTCAAATATGTGAGACTGTAAGGAGTCAGAAGGGTCTCAGTAGGCTGTTAGGGTGCTACGCAGTGGCATGGTGGGTGAAGCTGCCTCCTGCAGTGCCGGCATACTGTAGGGGTGCCTGTTCAGTCCCAGAAGCTCCATGTCCGATCCAGCCCTCTGCTATGGCCAGGGAAAGCAGTCGAAGAAGAACCAAGTCCTTGGGCCCCTGTACCCACATGGGAGACCAGGAAGAGGCTCCTGACTTTGGATTAGCGCAGCTCCAGCTGTTGTGGCCATCTGGGGAGTGAACCAGGGATGGAAGACCTCTCTCTCTCTCTCTCTCTCTCTCTCTCTCTCTCTCCCCCTCTGCCTCTGTCTCTCTGTCACTCTGCCTTTCAAATAAAAAAAATAATAAATAATATTTTTTTAATAAAAGGCAGTTAGGTTGGTCCAGGTGGAAATTGAGGAAAGGGAGGACCCTCTAAGAGGGAACAAAATGCTTTCTTTCCCCAAAAATTATCTTTAGCAAGATCAAAATGCTTTCCCACTCCTTGGGAGCTTCCAGTCTTAAGAGAATAGCAATGGACTGGTGATTCCACCCTTCTGATGGTTTTTTGTGTTAGCCTGAGCAAGCTACATAGGACAGGAAAGATTACAAACCCACAGTTTTGATGAGTTTTGTACTCGCCGTCTAACTGATTGTTAGCTGGTGTTCTGTTTTCCTTTTTTTTTTTTCTCCCCTGAAAGTGAGCTTAAAATACTGAGACACACTCACAGCGGTTTTGCCTCTTGGAGTCCCCTTCCTTGCTGTTGGGCAGGAGGTTTCTGACATAATAAATCTTGCTTTTCTCACTGTCTTGTCCACGTGGAAATTCTTCTTTCACATGAGACAAAGAACCGAGGTATTCTTTCTCCACCGCCGTTTGACCCGTAACCTGTAACAGGAGTAGTGTCTATCCTGTTGATAAACTCAAGGTTCTGCTCTGAAAACCATTGAGTTTGTGAGAGAGAGTCTTTCATCTAGCAATAGGATATATGACTTCTATTTGTAGTTTCTGTCTTATCACTCCTTATTTTCATAACTATGATCAGTTCATGATTTCTTTGGAATTGTTTTCTTTGAAATGGATGACTTAGAATATTTTAAGATTCGTTTCTATATAGTACCTCACTTCTTAGTGTTATGACTTATAAAAAATATTTATGTCTGCTTCTTTTGCCTGGTGTGCCATTCCTCCTCGTCTCATTTGGTTCATATAGATAATATTTTTCAAGACAAATCACACTGAACCCCAGAGGACTGTAGTGTAAGGTTCTCTCTGCACAGAGCTTTCTCTGTTAGAAGTTGTGCTTTTCTCAACAAAATGATTGAATCATCAGAGGTGTAAATGCTCTTTCCCTTACTGAATCACCGTTTTCTGTGAGGCCGACAGCAGTAGGCGGCAGCTAGCTGTCTGAGAACACAGATTTGCAGAGCCTGCTTCGAGTGATGGGATTATATAAACGGAAATATTTTAAAGAATCCAATCAGAGTCGATGCCATGGTTCTTCAAAATCAATGGCGGATTTTCCTAAGGTTACCAATTTTACAGAAAATTTCAGGAAATAACATTAGTATAATTTGCTTTCAGAGATTAGGAGAACCTTATCTGATCTGGCAGGAAGTCTGCTTTCTGAGAATGTTCCTTGGGATTTAGTGCAATTAAATTAATAGGTGCACGGCCCCTGTGAATCGGATGCTGCATTCTACCAGAGAACAAAACTAAACAAGATACTACCACTGTCCGCAGGAGTTGTCAATCCTGTGGAGAATAAAGAATGACGCAAAGCAAGTATTTTGAAATTGCAACTGGAGAATTTTTAGCTTTGTTGATTAGATTATTTGCGTTTGTGTTTCTGAGCATAGTTAGATTCTGATGTGCTCAAAATGTAGTTATGGTGCTATACATCCTAACACAGTTTCTTACAAATTAATAAACCTTTACTTTAGGGACCGACAGGGATATTGCCTAGGTTAGCAACCCGACTCTTAGATGAAGGGTTCTCTGTTTCCTTAGGTATGTTGATGCTCTCATCTTCAAAAATCTGTTCTTCCTATGCCACTGTGTTTGTGTACTTATGAATTATTCATTAAGTAGCTTTTGCTAGGCTGTGCTCCAGGTGCTGGTCATACAGGGAAAAACAGGCAAAGATCTGCTTTCACTGAGCTCACTTTCTAGTGAGGGGAGTGACAGGGAGAGAGGAGGACGAAATTTCTGTTATTCTTCCTTCGCACCTCTTTCATTTTGACCTCTGCTCCACTCCTGGTGCTATTCTTCAGTGTTTCCCAAAGTGTGCTTCTACCAATTTCCATTTCTATTTTCTATGCATTGTAACTTATCTCTTTCCAGGTGATTCTATTATTCTTCCTTCATTTTAATCAGCCACAGCTCTTGCCTCTGATGTACAGGACTCTCTGGGGAAAGGGAGAGAAGAGAGACATGCTTGTACACAGATACACTGATATTCAGTTAAAACATAGAGAAGGCTTGCAGTTTCAGAGAGCTAGCCTATGTACTTGTCTCCGTGGTTATCAGCGGTCTCTTAGTAAGATTCCGTGCTGCCTTTTATTCTATATAGTACTGGGAAACTTTTTAAAAAATACTAATTTAATTTATTTGAAAGAGTTACAGAGAGAGGTAGAGACAGAGAGGTTGGTCTTCCATCCACTTGTTCACTCCTCAGATGGCTGAAATGGCCAGAGCTGTGCTGATCTGAAGCCAGGGGCCAGGAGCTGCTTCAGGATCTCCCACATAGGTACAAGTGCCAAAGCACTTGGGCCCTATTTTACTGTTATCCCAGGCCATAGCAGAGAGCTGGACCGGAAGAGGAGCAGCCGGGACTAGAACGCGTGCCCATATGAGATGCTTCAGGCCAGGGCTTTAACCTGCTGTGCCACAGTGCTGGCCCCAGTCACTGGGAAACTTTTAAGGGCTCATGCCATATCCTTATTCATTAAGTCATCAGACAATAATATGGCTTTCCATTTGTATGGAATTATTGGAAACCACAAATTGAATGAATAACTGTAAACAACTTGATCACATGTGACAAGTGTAAAATTATAGATTTAGAAACTCATTTAATAATATTATCAAGCGTTAAAAACAGGTCAGGTGGGTTGCTTAAGAGATGCTTAGCCAGGCATTCAAAATATATGGTTCCACAGCCCTTGTTTAATTCTACAGCTTTGAGGTCAAGAACACATACATGCTAGGCTTCCTTACTGTAGGAAGGCTGCAAACGACAAATGAGGGATGCATTCATGCCTGTGTCTTTAGTGCTTTCCTTGTTCTTTGGCCAAATGTGCACAGTACTTCCCATCAACTGATGAGGCGCACAGCATACTTCAGCCCATGCTATGTGCTGTCATGATTCTAGCCTGTAACTTATAATGTTTTGACCAAAGACTTTTTGACTTTGCAATAGTGCAAAATGGCTATGAGCTAAGGACAAACTGTACTTCCAGTTTTGAATTTTGATTTTTCTCCCCAAGCAGCATCTATAGTGGGATGCTCTCTTGTGATGCTGGGCAGCTTCATTCAGACTTGGTCACACAGTCAGAGGGGAAGCAACCAAAGCTCTACAGTGCACTCTGTTGCTCAGTTAGGATGCTCAGAAGGATAGGGGTGTTCAATGCTGTTCCAGGATGACTTACAGTGTTATCGAGGTACAGTGTCCTTAGCAGGACTCAGTCCTACTGCGAGTCAAGGGGCATTTGTCTCAGGCTGAGGTTGGATGGTCTAAATGAGCATTCTGGAGACATGACGTTCTTGCTCATGTTATTATTTCCTGCAACGGATGATGGTTGTTAAGTTTCAGACCCTCTTACCACCATTTTTTTATCAAGACTGATGCCTCTCTCTGTGATAGATCTGACTCCCTGTGCTGACGTACGTGCATATAATTTAGATGAATTGCTAAGGAAACTGTAGAGCATTTAGGTCAAATCTCAGTGGAAATATTCCAGGGTGATAAAGGGAATAAAGGCAGGGAAGAGGAATGTAAAGCTTGATTGGCCTATATCACCTTTATGATATATCGTGGCCAGAGAATTCCCAGTGGAGTATGAATACTGTAATTTGATCTCTTAGGGATCTCGCTCATTAGATTACATTATAATTTCAAATGAAAGAATTATTACATTTCCCTGGTTGCTGTTAACTGCTCTGAAAAAGACTGTGATAGTAGAGTGTGCAAAACTACTGTGCAAGAAAATCCTAGTTCCCGGGGCTTATTCCCTTACTTCTGAGACCATGAGGTTAGGGGTTTGTTATTCCCTTGGACAGCTGTGTCTTTAGTGATGGAAGAGCGAAAGTTAAAGGAAATGATAAGCAGTGTTTAGGATGTGGTCTGTTACAACATGGTGATGATTGTAATACAGTGATGTAGAATTAGTGATAAGTGGTAGAGTTTTGCTGATGTGTGGAGCATCTGTTCTGGTCTCAGGTTTAAGACATCAGATTTCATAGAAATCTTGAAAGTTTGAACAGTTCTGGGTCTCGGGGAGCCCTCAGGAACTTTGACTTCTCATTAAAGAGACAGCATATCCAAAGGGGCTATGTATAAAAAAAAAGTAAACTGTTATATAGCCTTTTGTATTTCCAGTATTCTTTCAAGTACTTACTGTATATTAACTCTGCTAACGTACTATTTTTTTTTTTTTTTGACAGGCAGAATTAGACTGAGAGAGACAGAGAGAAAGATCTTCCTTTTTCGTTGGTTCACCACCCAAGTGGCTGCTACGGCCAGTGCATTACAATCCGAAGCCAGGAGCCAGGTGCTTCCTCCTGGTCTCCGTGGGATGCAGGACCCAAGCACTTGGGCCATCCTCTACTGCCCTCTCAGGCCACAGCAGAGAGCTGGCCTGGAAGAGGAGCAACCGGGACAGAATCCGGCGCCCCGACCGGGACTATAACCCGGTGTGCCGGCGCCGCAGGCAGAGGATTAACCTAGTGAGCCACAGAGCAGGCTGATGTATGTTCTGTTAAAACACACATTACTGGGTCAAGAATAGGAAGCACAGAGAGATTAAACAACTTGGCCAAACACACACAGTGAGGAAGCTGTGTGATGAACACAGGATGTGTGGCTGAAGAGCCTATGCTTTCAATCAACAGAAAAATGAGAGTTCAGCAGCTCAGAAGAGGGGTATGCTGCCGCTGCTCCCATTGACGTCAGCTTCCCCCACTCTATGACAAAAGAACAGAGTTTGCCTTTACTTGGGAAAAATTCAGTGTCCCTCTAGTGCGTTGTCCTAGCAATAGGTGAATTCTACTTTAGTGATATTAATAATGGATAAAGAGGCCGGCACCGCGGCTCACTAGGCTAATCCTCCGCCTTGCGGCGCCGGCACACCCGGTTCTAGTCCTGGTCGGGGCGCTGGATTCTGTCCTGGTTGCCCCTCTTCCAGGCCAGCTCTCTGCTGTGGCCAGGGAAGGCAGTGGAGGATGGCCCAGGTGCTTGGGCCCTGCACCCCATGGGAGACCAGGAGAAGCACCTGGCTCCTGCCTTCGGATCAGCGCGGTGCGCCGGCCGCGGCGGCCATTGGAGGGTGAACCAACGGCAAAGGAAGACCTTTCTCTCTGTCTCTCTCTCTCACTGTCCACTCTGCCTGTCAAAAAAAATAAATAAATAAATAATGCATAAAGAGGCATAATCTGCCAAGAGAGATCATGATCACCACAACCTCCACTCTGATTAATTGCGTGGAGGGTTTACTGGATGAGTCAGCAAAGAAATGATTTATCAGTTTGAGAAGACACATGACAGAGCACAACAGGATGTTCATGACCAAGAAACAATGTTCTGAGTGCTGTAATAACTGTGTAACCAAAATTCTGCTGGTAGCACAGCAAAGGTAGTGGTTAAGGCCTTATATTTGAAGAGCAACCTGTTGATTAACTGGCATTGTCCCATGTATTCATTTATTTAATCTTCACAACAACTCAGTGAAGTAGTTCATGTAGATGTTATTTTTAATAATTTACAAGGAAAGAAAACGTTGAGGGTTCAGAGTAGGAGGTTTCCAATGGTAGAACTTGGTTGATCTCTTAGGATTCCTAAACAACATTTGTCTACACTTTTAGGTTGCCTTAGGTTATCTTAACCATCTACGTTTAATGCAGCAAGATGAATATAACTGAAATACGATGTGATCAATGATGAAGCATCAGGCTTTGCCACGTGAATGCTGACATGTAGTCAGATGATGATCCGAAGAAACCAGCAGTCCTAGAGAAGCTGATCAACAAGCACCAGTGAAAAGCATTTCAGCAACTGTTTTGTGCAACTTAAGAAAATTTTTAAAAAATGAATCACAAGAAAAATAATTAGCATGATATGTCCTTGTTAGCTTCCAAATTTGCCCTCTTGAAGTCAAGGAGCCAGAGCAAATGGTCTCTCAGGATCCGTTGTAGCTCCTGCTGTTATTCTTTTCCCGCTGGGTTACTGACTGAGCCATTCGTGTATTCCCTGCAACAGGTACGTATATTTGTGTGTCACTTTGTTCTGGTTGGAGCATCATGGATGCACTGCAGGTGCCGATGTTCCTCTCTGCGTCTCGTTCACTCACAGGGAGGGACTTGAGTCCACGGAACAAACCTGTGCCTAAAACGTTCTTAGATCCTTTCCATAATGCAGTGATAGTGTACTAAAATAACATTAATAACAAAACTGAAAATAGTCTTTACAAGATAACGGAAATGAAAACCATGTTCTGCAATTATACAATGTTCGCCATTTTTGTTGTAGCTCAGATTTAAAGCTTGATGATGAACAGTAAAGGTACATTAGAGTTGGTGTGGAAGATGGAGAATGAACATTAAAACTTGCATTTACTTTCAAAGTTATCATATGTGTGTGTGTGTGTGTACACGTTTACTTGAGAGAAAGAAATTTACAATCCATCAAAAGAAAGGAAAACCTAACCATATACAGAGCTGTTAACACAACATCTTACCATAAAGAATGAAATTTGAAGGTTAAAATTCATATTGGGAGGACATTATGCATAGCATGGGGGATGTTGTCATTAGGGAATTCAAGAAAAAAGAAGTAGCACGATCCTTGTGGTACAGAATATATATTTTTTAGTATATGTGCTAACGAAATGAGCATTAGAATATATTTTTTAATTGGAAGAATAAGAAAATAACAGCATTTGGAACTCAAAACAGCTGGATTTATATCCATAATATGTAGGAAACAGGAACACTGGAATTTAGGACAAGGATAGGGATGCTTTTGTTTTGAATAGACATAGAGCAAAAGAACTGGATTTTGACATATGAGAAAGGTTTTACATATATGTGTGTATGTGTGTGAATTCTAAATCTTTAAGAATACATCTATCCATATGCATGCACATATATAAATATGTGAGCTATAACCCTCAAAATAAATATATATGTATATGCATCCACACACATGTATAAATATATGAACTCTACATCTTTAAAATAAATATATTATGTGTAATAAGGCACATTAAGAAAAAGCAAACCAACTAGAAATAAACTAATGAGATTATTCTTTATGCATTAATAGGAAAATTAAGAAAAGAGAAGCCAAGTGATTTAATACTACAGACAAAGGTTTTAATGTTAATTATGAAGATTAAAAAGAAAAAACTTATGGAAATATTTTAGGAAGAAAAAAGGATTATGAAATATGTTCTATAATAACTCTCAAAAGAAATGCATGTTCTGAATTCTCAGGAAAATAGTAATCTAGAGTGTATTAAACAGCTTAATTTTTTAATCTTTAAGAAAATGATAAATATTTATTCCTGTCTAGATGTCTTTGATTCATCAGAAGAAGAATGATGAAAAGGGGAAATTGCTCTGCCTTTGTAAATTTTGCATTTATTAGGCAGATAATATCACTTGCTAATAAACATAATCAGTAAATTATATCTTATAGTTGGAAGATGATATACTCCATGAAGAGAAAATGTAGAGCGGCGTAAGGAGCTGGAGGACCCAGGGACAGCTTTATGTGGCTACAGAATCTAAAATAAAGCTAGCAGGACTGACTGTGCTGAGAAAGTGTGATTTGGACAATGACTTGAGTAAGGAGAAATCTTTCAGGCAGTGCATGCCCTCCTAAGGAGTAGTGTAGGCAGAGGAACAGTCAGAAGTAGATACTAAGTCAGTTTTGCCTGATGGTTTTAGGAAGGGAAAAAAACCTCTGGCTAGAGTAAAGGCTATAATTGAAGAATAATTCAGAAAATTAACAAATGCCTCTAGCAGTCAGTATTTTCTACCATCACAAATACCAGAGTGCAGTTGGCTCAGTTGACACAGCATAAATGTATTATCTTACGTCTCTGGGTGCTGCCGGCCATCCAGCATGGTTGGATTCCTCTGAGGGCCCTGTTCCTGGCTTGCGTGCACATGATGTCTTTCTCACCGTGTTCTCTCGGGACAGAGAGAGTGAGAAGCCTGCTGCCGTGTCTTCTTCTAAGGACACTACTTCCATCATCAGGCCCACACCTTTGTGACTTCATCTAAACCTTGTGATGTACCGAAGGCCCTGTGTCTAGATACCACCACAGTGAGGGGGGCAGGGGCTCAACCTGTCAGTCTGGGGCGGGACACAATTTGGTCCACAGCAGGGTTAGACCTTGCAAGCCACTCATAGAAAAGTCTTCGGCTTTTAGTCTAAGAGCAATGGGGCCATTGTGTGGCCTTTATTAGAAAAGAGACAAGATATACCTCACATTTTATAGGATCACTGTAGCATCATTCTTAAGAACACACACGAGGGCATGAGTAGCATCCCTAGTGTTTGCTTCAACAACCCAGACTCAATAGAAAAATGGCTTGTACCAGCTTTAGGAGATGAACAGGTTAAGAGGGTGAGACAGATGGCTGACATATAACTGATGAAAAAGTTTCTTGGGACAGGCATTGTGGCACAGCAGGTTAAGCCACTGCTTGCGATGCTAGAATCCCATGTGAGTGCTGGTTCCAGCCCTGGCTGCGCTGCTTCTGATCCAGCTCCCTGATAATGCTCCTGGAAAAGAAGCAGAGGATGGCCCAAGTGCTTGGGTGCCTGCCACCCAGGTGGGAGACCAGGGTGGAGGCCCTGGCTCCTGACTTCAACCTGGCCCAGTCCCAGTGATTGTGGCCGTTTGAGGAGTGAATTAGCAGACCAGAGATCTCTCTCACTCTCCCCTGTGCACTCTCTCTCTGTCTTTGCCTCTCTCTCTCTCTGTAATTCTGCCTTTCAAATAAGTAAGTAAATTTAGAGCCAGCGTTCTTGTTGGCTGTGTTGGGGAAGAGAAGGAGCAGTGTGGGTAACGTCAGGAATGACTGGAGTATTTCTGAGAAACAGGACATTTGAAGTTAGCAGCAGCAGAGACGGAGAACTCTGATAGAGCAGGCTAGGAGGAATAATTAGGAGTTAAAATTTGTATTTTAAAATATGAGTTGCTTATTTGTCATATTAGCTAGAGATTTTTTTTAAGATTTATTTATGGGGCCGGCACTCTGGCATAGCAGGTAAAGCCACAGGCCTGCAGTGCCAGCATCCCATATGGGCACTGGTTTGTGTCCCGGCTTCTCCATTTTTGATCCATCTCTCTGCTGTGGCCTGGGAGGGCAGTGGATCATGGCCCAAGTCCTTGCGCCCTGCACTTGCGTGGGAGACCCGAAAGAAACTCCTGGCTGCTGGCTTTGGATGGGTCCAGCTCCGGCATTGGGGCCATCTGGGGAGTGAATCAGTGGATAGAAGGCCTTTCTCCCTCTCTCTCTCTCTGTCTCTCTCTATCTCTCTCCACCCCCCACCTCTGCATCTCTGTAGTAATTTTCAAAAAAAAATTAATTGACTGATTGAAGAGGCAGAGTTAGAGAGAGGGAGAGACAGAGAAAGAGAGATCTTTCATCTGCTGGTTCGCTCTCGAAATGGCTGCAATGGCTGGAGTTGAGACAATCTAAAATCAGGAGCCAGGAGTCTCCTACGGGTCTCCCATATGGGGGCAGGGGCCCAAGCACTAGGGCCATCTTCCACTGCTTTCCCAGGCCATAAGCAGAGAGCTGGATCAGAAATGAAGAAGCTGGGACACAAAGCAGTGCCCATATGGGATGCTAGAGCCCCAAGCAGAGGCTTAGCCTACAACGCCACAGCCCCAGCCACTAGCTAGAGATACTGTTTTTTGTTTGTTTGTTTGTTTGTTTGTTTTTTGACAGGCTGAGTGGACAGTGAGAGAGAGGAGAGAGAGAGAGGCAGAGAGAAAGGTCTTCCTTTTGCCGTTGGTTCACCCTCCAATGGCCGCCACGACTGGCGCACTGCAGCCGGCGCATTGCGCTGATCCGAAGCCAGGAGCCAGGTGCTTTTCCTGGTCTCCCATGGGGTGCAGGGCCCAAGCACTTGGGCCATCCTCCACTGCACTCCCGGGCCACAGCAGAGAGCTGGCCTGGAAGAGGGGCAACCGGGACAGAATCCGGCGCCCCAACCAGGACTAGAACCCGGTGTGCCGGCGCCACAGGGGGAGGATTAGCCTAGTAAGCCGCGGCGCCGGCCAGAGATATTGGTTTATAAAATATCATTGTATCCTATTTAACAACATAAAATGGTATTGGGAAGAAAAGAAAAGGTACTACAAACAAGAGCGACTTGATTGAAAAATAATCTTTCCCCAAACCATGTTATCAATGACTTAACAATGGCTATATATGGTATTAAATATGCACATGTAGCTAATATTCATGTAAGGTGCTTGTTGAAAAAATGGTGTAGATTTATCAGTGTGGATAGTATTGGTGACCTTGAAGAAAATAGTTCTAGCAAAGAGGGGAATTTGAAAACTTGATTAGATTGGGCTTAACTGAGAATGAAATGAATACAATGCAAATGCCAAGTTCATAGTGGATAGCCTGGAAATGAATGGATTATGTTGTCAAATTTTTCTTTTCATTCATTTGTTTGTGTGGTAGCAATCTTGTAAATTAATATTTTAAATCTACATTTTGTTTTCCACAGTGAGTATGACATTCCACATTCCCATCAACATTATGCAGAGGCTCCAAATTCTCCACAGTCTTTCTGTCACATTTTGTTCTTTGCAAAACTTTTTAATTAGCTTTTAACAGATTCAATGTGATTTGTAGGTACAATTCTAAGAACATAATGAATTCCCTCTCTCCGTTGCTCCCTCCCTCCACCTTCTCTCTCACACACTTACTCCTCCCTTTCTGTCTTTTTAAAAGTTTTTTGAGATAATGTATTAAATTTACATTACAATTAAAAAGCTTAATACTTCACAGAGTAAGAAGACTCTAGGTTAGTGGGACTATAGGCAAGGGGCATAAACAACAATTGAATGGAAAATGACCATTTCATCCATATACAGTAAATTTTAAAGTAATCACAGATCATCCAAACGATAGTCACATAACATTCTTAACCACTGCTTTGGCAAAGGCATAAACCAAAGTTTTATAAAACTATATTTGCAGCAATACTGATACACATAAACATTTATTTCTTTTTTATTCCTCTTTTTTTTTTAATTTTAGATCCCACATATAAGGGAAAACATGTGATGTTTGTCTTTGTGGGTCCAGTTTATTTCACTCAACATGGTGTCCGCCAGTTTCATCTATTTTGTTGCAAATATAGAATTTTATTCTTTATATAGCTGAATAATATCCCATGGTGTATATATGCCACTTTTTCCCTATATATTCACCTGATGATGGACATGTTGCTTGATTCTAAATTTTGGCTATGGTGAGCAGGGATGCTACAACCATGTGGTGCAGGTATCTATTTGATACATTGGAGTCAAGTCTTTTGGGTATAAATGCAATAGTGTGAATGCTGGATAATATGACAAGTCTGTTTCTACTTTTCAAGACTTCTACACACTGTATTCCACAGTGGCTGCACTAATTTATATTCCCACCAACAGTATTTAAGTGTTCCCCTTTGTCCACATCCTCACAGCATTATTACTCCCAGGTTTCAGATTTTAGCTATTCTGAGAGGAGTAAGGTGATATCTCATCATGATTTTGAGTTCCATAACAGGTAGTAATATTGAACATTTATATATATATATATATATATATAGGCCATTTGTATTTCTTCTTTTGCAAACTGTCTGTTGGAGTCTTTTGCCCATTTATCAGCTGGATTGGTTGATTTTGTTGTTGTTGTTGATTTTTTTAAGTTGCTGATATATTAAGGTATTAACCCTTTGTCATATAGGTGGTTGGCAATTTTTCTTTTTCATTCTGTTGAATGGCTCTTCACCCTACTGATTGGTTTCCTTTTCTATGCAAAATCTTCTGAATTTGATACAGTCCAATTTCTTGAGTTTTGCTCTTGTTGCCTATGCTTTTGGGGTCTTGTCTAAAAAGTTTTCCCCAAACCACTGTCTTGGAGTGTTTCTCCTATGTTTTCTTCCAGAAACTGCATAGTCTCAGGCCTCAAATTTAGATATTTGATCTATATTGAGTTGATTCTTGTATATGGAGAGAGGTGTGGATCTAATTTCATTATTCTACATATATCTATCTATTTTTACCAGCAACATTTGTTGAAGAAATATCCTTACTCCACTCTTTGATCAGAGCACTTTTGTCAAAAATCAACTGGCTGTATGTAAATGGATTAATATCTGGTCTCTCTATTCTGTTCCATTGATTTATGTATAGATTTTTATGCAAGTACTAAATTGTTTTATTTAATATAGCTTTCTAGTATGCTTTGAAATCAGGCATTATGATGTCTCCAGCTTGATTCTTCTTACTCAGGATTGCTTTGACTATTTTGAGTCTTATATGATTCTATATGCATTTTATAATTGTTTTCTCTAACTCTGTAAAGAATATCATTTTTGTTTTGATAGGGATTGCATTGAATCTGTAGATTACTTTAGGTAATATAAACATTTTATTGATATTGATATTGATTCTTCTGACTCAGAAGTGAGGAATATCTTTCCATTTTTTGTGCCTTTGATGATTTTTTTTTTGACAGGCAGAGTTAGACAGTGAGAGAGAGAGAGAGAGAGAGAGAGAGAGAAAGGTCTTCCTTCTGTTGGTTCATCCCCCAAATGGCTCAAACAGCTAGTGCACTGCGCCAATCCGAAGCCAGGAGCCAGGTGCTTCCTCCTGGTCTCCCAAGCGGGTGCAGGGTCCAAGCACCTGGGCCATCCTCCACTGCCTTCCCGGGCCACAGCAGAGAGCTGGACTGGAAGAGGGGCAACTGGGACAGAACCAGAGCCTCAACCGGGAGTAGAACCTGGTGTGCTGGCGCCGCAGGCAGAGGATTAGCCTAGTGAGCCACAGTGAAGGCCATCCTTTGATGATTTGTATAATCAGTGTTTATACTTTTCATTGTAGATATCTTTCACTTCTTCAGTTAAATTTATTCCCAGAGACATGATTTTTGTGTGTGTGTGGCTATTGAGAATAGGATTTCTTTTTTGAGTTCTCTTTCTGTGTGTTCATCATTACCATACAAAAAAGCTAATTTTTGGATGTTTATTTTGTAACCTGGGACTTTACTGAATTGCTTTATCAATTCCAACAGCTTTTTGGTGGACTTCTTAGGTTTCTCCATGTACATAATCATGTCATCAGCAAGCAAGAATAATTTGACTCCTTTCTCCTCCACAATTGTTCTTGCTAAAACTTCTACTACTATATTGAATAAGAGTGTCAAAAGTAGATATCCCTGTTTTGTTCTAGATCTAAGGGGAAAAGCTCAGTTTTCCCCCATTCAGTACACTGTTGGCTGTTTGTGATACATAGCCTTTATAATTTTGAGGAATGTTCTTTCTATACCTAATTTGTGGAGGGTTTAATCATGAATGGATGCTGAGTCTTATCAGATACTTCCTCTGCATCTATTGAGTTGACCATATATTTTTTTTTGCTCTTCATTTTATTGATGTGATTTATGATTCACAAATTTACTGATTTGTGAATGTTAAACTACACTTGCATTTCTAGAATAAATTCCACTTGATTGTGATATATGATCTTTTTGATGTGGTTTTGGATTAGGTTTGCTAGTATTTTGTTGAGAACTTTACATTTATGTTCATTAAGGATATAGATCAGCAGTTCTATTTTTGTTTCATGTCTTTGATTTTGGTATCAAAGTAACTCTGGCTTCATAAAAAATAGTTTGGCAAAGTTCTATCCTGTTCAATATTTGGGAATGGTTTGAAGAGTATTGGAATTATATCCTCACTGAAGGTTTTGTAAAATTCAGTTATAAAACCACCAGGTCTTGGACTTTTCCTTGGTAGAAATCTTTTAATTATCACAACTTCATTGCTTGTTATGGGTCTGGTAAATTTGTCTAAATCCTCTTGATTTAATCTGGGTAGATTATATGAATCCAGGAGTTTATCGGTTTCTTCCAGGTCTTCCAGTTTATTAGTATATAGTTCTTCATATTAGTTTCTAATGACCCTTTGTATTTCAGTGGCATTGGTTATAATGTCACTTTTTTTCATCTCTAATTTTATTTATTTCAGTTTTTTCTTTTTCTTTGTTAGTCTTGCAAGATATTTATCTATTTTGTTTATTTGCTCATAGAAACAACTTTTGTTGATTTTTTTTAAGTTTCAATTTCATTTTGTTTCTGTTCTGACCCTTATTATTTCTAACCTTTGGTTGATTTTGAGTTTGTTTTGTTCTTGTTTTTCTATGTCTTCAAGATGCGTCATTAGATTTCTAATTTGAGACACTTCTTTTCCTTAATGCAATCATTTAATGCTATAAACTTCCCTCTTAAAACTGCTTTTGCTGTATTCCACAGGTTTTGATATTTTGTGTTTTCATTTTTATTTATTTCAAAGAAGTCTTTGATTTCCTCTTTAATTGCTTAGTGATCCATTAATCATTCAGTAGCATGTTGGTTTCCATTTACCTGATATATATTTTTCCCAACTCTTTACTTTCAGTCTGTATGTATCTTTCTTTGTGAAGTGAGTTTCTTGTACGCAGCATATAGTGTGATCTTGGTTTTGTATGCATTCAGCCAACTTGTGTCTTGGGTTGTGAATTTAGTCCACTTACAACTCAAGAACCAAGACCTGAAATCTTGTTGATTGGATAATGAGTCTACCTGCTTGTCTTTGAATCTGGTAGTGTCGCATGTTTTCCTGATGTTTACTTCCCTGCTGCAAGTCCAGCAGTTACTCAGACCCCAGTAATCTCTCTAGGCCAAAGTAAAAGTCAGTGGGTGGTTGTGGAGTTCCCTTGCCCCTAAATCTGCAAGTGGCCAGGAAGTGTGGCAATTTCTTCCTACCCTGACATGGGGAAATGGTGGCTCACAGCCACAGCTGGCTCTGCTGTGGGGCTGGCTGCAGTGATGTTTCTGTCTTCTCTCTTAATTTTCCTTTTAAACAGGGAGATACCATGTCAGGTGTATTAGGTTTAGAACGATATAATGCATTTTTTCTTATAATTAGAATGATTGACACCAGGAAAAGATAGGATCCAGAACACAGTAGAATGAATCAAATATAAGAACATAAAAGATGTGTGCAGATGCTGAAATTGTGGCAGATGTCTGAAATTTTTCTTTAAAAATCATTGAATTATTTATTTAAGAGGCAAAGAGACACAGAGAGAGACAGTGACAGAGAGTGTGCCAACCTTTGGTTTACTCCCTAAGTGCCTGTGCTAAATGAGTTCAAAACTGGAAGCACCTATCTCAGTTCAAGTCTCTCATGTGGGAGGGTGGCCAACTACTTGACCCATTAACCACTGCCTCCCAGGGAGCTTATTAGTGGGAAGCTGGAATCAGAAGTGGAGCCAAAAATTGAACCCAGGCACTCAGATTTAACACATGGCCATCTCAATCAGTGTCTTATCTGTTGCCAATGGGAGGCAGCGAGTGATTGCTTAAGCAGTTGGTTTCTACCACACACTGAAACTCTTGGATTGAGTTTCCAGTGTGTGGCTTCCATTCTAGCACAGCCTTGATATTTTATGGCATTTGGGGAAATGAATCATGTCTCTTGTCTCTAAAATACATTTATAATAAAGTATAGCACATGCGGTTATAAATAGTACATTTATAGAGAAGGATACTGGCTTAAATGCATTATTCTGTATTTTTATCATTATTTTAGATAATTACTCTAATTATTACTGTAAACAATACATTATGCCAGCTCTTTACTGTGTTTCTTAATTGCACTGAGAGACAGGTGGAGTGATTGAGCTGTACCATGTGTGTTTGTGTGGGTACAGTCTATGATGTTGGTAAAAGGACAAAATTATTGCCACATTCCTCAAAATGTATTCCAGCCATTAAGCAGAGTACTTTTATCAGCTCATCACTGATACTGAAACCTTATTTAATCACATAGGGACGGTTTTGAGCTTATGGCCTAGACATACTCCATCCAAGGCGCTTTGAGAAATGCGGGCGTGTGATACACCACAGATTTGCTCAAGCAGCATATTCTGTAATTGAGGGGGCAGCAGAAACAGAAGCTGACGGGCTGCAATGCAGACCTTTGTGTACTCTAGTAACCGAAATCTGTAAAACAGCAATGTGTCAAGATCATGGAGAAATGCTAGTCTGGACACTAATGACATTTAGGGTTTGAATAGGTAGACTGCAGGAAGACACACACTTCATTCTAAAAAGTGGGTCACAGGAAATCTGGCTTGACTATTGACCAGAAAGGACAAATCCATTAGCGAGGGTGTAGCCACAGATTGACAAACTTTAAAAGACTAGTTGATAGGGTGAGATTAATCATGATGGAAAAGCACCATAGATCAGGCATGTGAAGGAAGGCTGTAGAAGCCTGTTGTATTTTTCTCACAATGCTGTTATATGGATTGAAATCAGAGTCTAGATAAGAAGTTGTCTCTGTAAATCTATAAGAAAAAAAAAATATTGCCAGTAGTCATTGAGCAGCACATAGCTTGAGAAACTGGTGATTCTTAAATAAACATCATCTTTGTCTCTACTTCTGTGCTACTGTGTGTTTTTCTCGTAGAGATTTCCCTCTAACAGTGTTGTCTTCATGTTGCTACAGCTTTCCTATTTTGACTCTGCCTGTCTCAAGTTTTGATTCTCAGAATGTGAGCTTCGGGGCAAAGACTATCAAGTTTTCATTTCCGGTATGATCAGTACACTGAACAAAGGAGAAGAGAAAGCACTGAAGAAGGCAACTACAAAACAGATTATTTCATGCACAGAGAAAAAATTAAGTTTATTAATATAAAGTAATTATGTTTTGTTTTTTGTTGTTGATAGAGTAGACAGTTTTTGCTATTGGAAAATCTGACGCATGCTCTGTGAAGAAAAGTAGAATCTGTGAGAAAGCTCTCCAGAGATCGACTTTCCAAGTGAATCTGGAGTGTATGTGTAACACAAGCAGATGGGCCAAAAGATGAAAAATAAGGAAAGAAAAACTTTCTTGCAAAATGGCTAGATGTATGTAGGTTTATAATTTTCCTTCTTCCTGTTCTTAACACATTGTGCAAACCCATTAGCAGCACATGTCAGTGGGACAGATTTCAACACAGTATGTTTTCCCACACGGAATGGGTTGCTACTTTCATGATTCAAAAATGCACTGTGCCCCCAAAACTGCAAATGCTGTCATATTAAAGCACTTGTCATTGGATTTGCTGAAACAAAAGCTTTTGCCAGAATTTGCTCTTTCTCAAAATGATTGCCTTTTAGGGGTTCTCACAAATAGATTGATTAGCTTTCACACTGAATAAACAACCAAGAGCTTGCTATGCAGATCAGCCCAGAAGCTGTTATGGAGCATATATTTCCAACTTTTATGGCAACATCCTTTACTTTTATGTTGTTCCCTCTCTCAAATTGATAAATTGAGTTTTGTTTTAAAAAGTACAAGAAAATGTAACAAAACAAAGCAGGACGATTTCTTCTGTTTTTTTTTTTTTTTTATATAAACCTCACTCTTGGAATTTCTTTGCTTATAATGTATACACACTTTTACTGGAGCCGAAGTTTTCATAGAAATGTTACTAGAAATGTGATTTAACAGAGATAGATTGTGAAAAATTGAAGAATTAGGAAAAAATAAGAATTTAAATGTCATTTATGCAATATAGTTTCCCTCTAACTTCCTTCTTCCCGTGGGGTATCTGTTTATTTTTCTTATGAAGATGTTGGTTGCTGTTCTTAAGAAATAAATAAGCACATAAAAATTTTATGTCATGGAAGAGCCTGCTGCTTTGTCAATAAAAATATTATTAAATTTCATGAAACAAAATGCTTTTAAAACATAAAGAAAACTTTAGATATATAGAGAGAAGATGGGTGAGGGAGTAAATGTGAAAGTAAGGAAATGAAGGATAGAGACAAAGGAGAAGACAGAGATTTCTGTCACCACGGTAACTGATTCTCAGCATGACATGACTACATGTCACGCATGGTAAAAAAATTCAGGTGTTGCAGTATGAATGCTTCCCTTTGTAATCCTGTTTATGGAAGAAGGCCTCCCACAGCCTCGCCCTTATACACTTCGGGTAGGACAAACCAGGAATCAACTAACTCGGTGTGGGATGTTCCCCTTCTATACTGCCTACTGTGTTGTGGATTGGCCATCTGCACGAGGAGTGTCTCTCCTCTGAACTAAAAAGTCTCCATACAAGGACATATTGATGAGCTTCATGGTGCATGCATTGTATTTCTCTGTAATTATTTTCCTCCAAGGAAATTGTAGCACATTCTGATAACTATTTTCTGTATTATTACTTGAAAAAATGTTTTAGTTAAAGCAAACAAAAAATGGCAATAGCCTGTTTGAGTCAGGTGAGCAATGTTTAGATTTCTTCCCCAATCTCTACTCTATCACCACATTCAACGATTACTAAATATTCAATCTTTCTATTTTCACAGAAATCTTAATTAGGCAGGATCATACAAGAGACTGAGAACAAGGAAAAAAAAGCTCTTTAACCTCAATTATAGGTAGCCAATTTTACAGGATGGCAAAAATTTGTTCAAATGAAATAAGCAAACCAAAAGCCTTATTTAATTTGCTGTTATATTTTACAAATGATATCAAAACAATACATGACTTTGGCAACTGCTCTCACATTTCTTCTAAAAACATCTGGGAAGTAAGAACTGGAGGGTAGGAGAAGGGAGCATTTGGACAAGTCTTGTTCCCTGAAATTGTCCTCTCCAGGGATTTCACTACCAAAGCAGAGGCTGGTTCCACCCAATTAGTAAATCAAGAATATGGAATAAATTGATAAATTTGTGTATTCTATATTTTTGGTCAAATTATTTCTAGCTTGTATAAATTTTCTACATATATGTTTTAGAATACTTTTTTTCTGGTACACATTTCTTCAGGCTACACACCAAGTCCAGGATACATTCTGGATAATAATAGATTATCTGATACTCAGTTGTGAATTGTCCTATGACAATGTTATTCTAAGCATTTTATGTTTATTGACCTACTTAACTTCTCAAAATCCTTGAGTTGGCTGATTCAAAAATACCATTTTAGAGACAAAGAATGAGGCACAGGGGCTAATATATTCAAACTTCCAAAGCGAATAAATGACATATCCAATCCTTGCAATATGGCTAAGTCAGATGGCTCAGCTGGCTAGAGTCACAGTTGGAAAAGGACCAGACAGATTGAGTTGCCATCATATCTCTCCCCCACTACTTACACATTTTTGTACATATGTGTTCTCTCTCTCTCTCTCTCCTCTCAATAGATAGATCGCTGTCTCTCTCTGTCTCTCTCTCTCTCTCTCTCTCTCTTTCTCTCTCTCAGGATGGGGTTGTGTTCTAGTAAATACTGTAAGTTGAAATATTATTAGGTTGAATATTGTAAGTTGAAAATATCAGAAACTGAAAAGTCATTTTATTAATTTTTTTATTTTTCTTCATTTTATTTGAAAGGCAGAGAGGGAGAGGGAGAGATAGAGAGACCAACACCTTTAGTCTATTTGCTGGTTCAAACCTACACTCTCTACCCCAAATGGCTGCAACAGCCATGGCTCAAAGCTAGGAACTAGGGACTTCATGTGGGTCTTCCATGTGGGCGTCATGGACTTTAGTTTTCACTGCTGCCTCCAGGGTGTGCATTACCCGGAAGACGGGTCGGAAGCTGAGAATCTGCGACTTGAATCGGTGCACGGATATCGGATGCCGGTGTCCCAACCAGTAACTTAAATACTGGGCAAAATGCACACCCTTGAAAATCCATTTAACAAAATCAACACCGGAAACATCCTAGCTTAACGACACAGTACACTTGTACTATGTGTTGTTTCTCCCTGTGATCTCAGGGCTGACCCGGACGTCACTGCTGCCTTCACTGTCAGTGAGTATCATACTGCGTATCACATGCCTGAGAAGAAAAAATCAAAGTTCAAAATTCAAAGAATAGTTTCTACTGCGTGTGTATTATTTTGCAGCAGCATCAAGTCTTTTGACATTTGGAACATATTCAAATTTCTTAAAAGAACTGGGTAGTGTGGAGGAGTAAGGGGAATGGAGGATTGTAGATATTGGCAGGATTTTAACTGGCAGAAAGCTGCACTTCTGGAAAATATTGCCAAGTTCTGAGCACCAGTTGTGCTGGGTTAGAATCCAGGAGTCCAGGGACCACACAGATCTGAGAATCGGAATGCTTGTGCCAGTCCCTTCCAGGATTCATAGCTTCACACCGTGAACTCTGAGGACAGATAGCAGCTTCACTATATGGGACCTTATTCCCAGTTACAGCTATTTATTTATATAAACAGATATTCAAAACCATCAGAAATGTATATTTTCACTTTCACTGCATAAGGGGCTTTAAAGTTCTAACATTGCAAAGAAATGTGCCAAGACAGTCTATCAATCAAGCGTTGCCAGGAAAAACAGAAACCATACTATGTGTTTGAAATGAGGATATTTTACAGAAAATTGGATAATTGGATACACAAGTGTTGAAGGAAATAAATGAGTAAAGCAACAAAACACTGATGTGAGAAAGATTGCAAAGATGTATTTCTCACCCTTAAATCTAAGGGCATAAAGGTAAATAAGGTAAAATGTTTGCATTTTCTTAATGTTGACAGTCCAAAGAATAGCTTTGCAGAATAGGAGCTCAGATCTTCAAGGAGAAAGTTAAACCAGCTCATCTGGGTATCAGGAGGAATATCAACGATACTAGTGGTGGGAGAGCAGAAAGGATCTCAAAGCCTAAAGCAACTGCCACAGTTGTGGTGGGTGCTGTTGTTGAAGTGATAAGAATAGCAAGTGAGCTCAAGGGAAAGACACTTGTCTGTGTCACAGTTCCTACCTGTGTTGTCCCTCTCTCTGGAATATGAGGCAGTTGAGATGAAAGTGAAGTTTGCAGTTTCAAACTCAGAATCTTAAAAAGTTGGCAGGGTGGATTTGATGTAATGAGACAATTGCGTAAAAACTAGAAAGATGGGTTAAGAAATACTAGACTTCACTGCAAATAAGTTTTACCATTTAAGAACACTGAAATGTAATCGTTTCTACCTCAAAGTGATATTGCAAATATCATACTCCTTAGAACAATAATGGTATATATTAAGTGTTAAATAAGTTTTGGTTATTAAAATAAATTATACTTGGGGCTGGCACTGCAGCATTAAAACATGCAGAATGGGAATATTCAAGGAGGCTGATAAGGATAGAGGACTGCATGATTTAGAAATTCATTTGTTAGTGGTTGGAGTCCACATTTAGCTTTTGGTTTTATGGCTTAAGTTCCTGGGCACTGTCAGTCCTCCGATAAGGACGCTCTCTTCTCTTCTCTTCAGGGCTGAGGACAATCCCATTTCCAGTGGCCCTCTTTTGTCCATTGGAGGCACAGGGCAGGTGGCTTTCCAGGAAGGGGGATTCTTTGTGCCAGTGTCCTTGTTTCCCACTCCTGAAATATACACTTTTGGGCCGGCGCCGCGGCTCACTAGGCTAATCCTCCGCCTTGAGGCGCCGGCACACCGGGTTCTAGTCCCGGTCGGGGCACCAGATTCTGTCCCGGTTGCCCCTCATCCAGGCAAGCTCTCTGCTGTGGCCCGGGAGGGCAGTGGAGGATGGCCCAAGTCCTTGGGCCCTGCACCCCATGGGAGACCAGGAGAAGCACCTGGCTCCTGCCATCAGATCAGCGTGGTGCGCCGGCCATGGCGGCCATTGGAGGGTGAACCAACGGCAAAGGAAGACCTTTCTCTCTGTCTCTCTCTCTCTCACTGTCCACTCTGCCTGTCAAAATAAATAAATAAATAGAGCCGGCGCCGTGGCTCAATAGGCTAATCCTCCGCCTAGCGGCGCCGGCACACCGGGTTCTAGTCCCGGTCGGGGCGCCGGATTCTGTCCCGGTTGTCCCTCTTCCAGGCCAGCTCTCTGCTATGGCCAGGGAGTGCAGTGGAGGATGGCCCAGGTGCTTGGGCCCTGCACCCCATGGGAGACCAGGAAAAAAGCACCTGGCTCCTGGCTCCTGCCATCGGATCAGCGCGGTGCGCCGGCTGCAGCGGCGGCCATTGGAGGGTGAACCAACGGCAAAGGAAGACCTTTCTCTCTCTGTCTCTCTCTCTCACTGTCCACTCTGCCTATCAAAAATAAAAAAAAATAAATAAAATTAAAAAATAAAATAAAAAATAAATAAATAAATAAATAATATAAAAAAAGAAATATACACTTTTGGGCCTTTCAGCCATAGAAGAACACCCTTCTGCCTTGATCCTGGGGTCACTGGGAGCTGGTTACAGTCACTGCTATCCCATAAGCCTGACAAGTCTACTCTCTGTGTTGATTCCCACACTGGACAACCCTTCTTCTTCAGCCTATCTCTATTATTAAACACAGAGAATGCCATATTGATCACCTGGTTCATGGAAGTTTGGGGTCCCGTGGCCAGTTTCTGAAGCTTCATCCAAAAATCTAGTGCTGACTGATGAAATGAGTAACAGTAGGGCATTTCAGGAATGCTAGGATCTATATTAGTATATTTCTTGAAGTCTTCTGCAAGCTACCCCTACAATAAGGCTTGAATTTCTTTCCTACACCATGTTATCTTCCTGACTTCCTTGTAATTTACAGAATTGACAATATGCTTCCTCATCTCAGTCAGCAGACAGGAAACCATATGGTTTCAGGGCTGTAAATCCTTATGAATTCTTTGATTATTCCAATCAGGTGCTGTTGTTGGATCCAAGAAATATTCCACAGCATAGTATTCAGGCTGCTGAACCACCACGCAATCAGCAGGGGCCTGGGGTCTTAGCCCAGATATACTGTTGCAAATCTGGGGTGCAACAAATGGATAAGACAATGTATACATCAGCCCAGGTCAAGTGAAAGACCAGATTTGTGCTTGACAGTATTCAGTAAATTTGCTCTGATTTTCTGAAAAGCTTTTGTTCACAACAGCTTAATTCTATCATGGAGAAAGGGACATGTGCTCTCATTATATCAGAATCTCCAGTAGTCACATTCTTTAGGGCACAAATCTTAATTTTATCCGGTTGGTGGGAAGCCTCGCTGCAAGGAACTACAGTTGGACTCTCCTCTGGTAAAGGGAGATAGGATGGACTGCAAGGTGGGGGATGAGGGTAGGGGCTAACAGAGGGTGAAAGAGAATCACATTCTTGGGGTGCAGATGACCTAAGAACCCCTAGGAATGGGCCCATGGCTGAAACACATTGAGCTTAGGGATGGAAGAGAGTCTAACTGTGGGTCATCTACAATATGACTAGTCTTTGAGAGAACAGGGATATAATAGGGCCTGCAGCTCCTTTTAAGTGTGGGGTTTTGAACAGCAGACTCATAGAATGGCAGATGTCATAAACAGCACTCTGGCCTCAGAATCAGCCCTTAAGGCATTCAGATCTGGCTAAAAAGCCCATGAGATTTTCTCAGACATGGAAAGCCAAGACACTGTGGCAAAAAATTACCTAAATGAAAGATCTCTGTGAGTGAGATCCCAGTGGAAAGAACAGGCCATCAAAGAAGGAAGTACATTTCTCTGAAGGGAGGAGATAACTTCCACTTTGATTATGGCCTTATCTAAATAAGGTTGGAGTTTGTGAACCCAAGAGGCTTCCATAGTTTGGCAGCTTGTGACAAGAGCCTCCGGTGATCACTGACATCATAAATGAGTGTCAATTGTTAAATCAACAACAGGAGTCACTGTGCACTTACTCCACATGTAGGATCTCTGTCCTTAATGTGTTGTACTTTGAGAATTAGCAGTAAAAATAGTCTTCAAACAGTACTTTATACTTTGTGTGTTGTCTGTGTGGGTGCAAACTGTTGAAATCTTTATTTAGTATAGAGTTAATCTTCTTATATAAAGATAATTAAAAATGAGTCTTGATGAAGAATGGGATGGAAGTGAGAGGAGGAGATGGGATGGTTTGCAGGTGGGAGGGTGGTTATATTTTTGCCAGACATTGCTCCAAAAGAAAATAAGTTGTTATCTTGGTTAGAGTATCTAGCCCAAGAGTTTCCCATTTACTGAGTAGGAACCCTAGTGATGAGTTCATTTGGATGGATGCAGAGTTTCCCTTAGCTGAAAGTCTCTTAATAACCTAGGAAGAGAAAAGGAAGTCATGACTCTGTGTGAGCCCAGTTTTGATCAGGATCCATCTTGAACCCTGGAATTACGGAATTTCCCAAAGCTCCTTGAAACCCAAGTGGGCAGCTCCCTGGGATCCTCATCCCATTCTGTTGCAGGGCTCCCTGCAGAGTTGAGAAATACCTCCCAGATCTGATAGGCCCAGCACCTTGTTCATTTAAGGTGGCTTTGCAAGTGCACTGAAGGCTCTTGGCCTCCAGGAGGTGCTGCATAGCACCCAAGGCTTCACTTGTGCCCCTGGGTGCACTAAACTGTGTCTAGGTATCTTCAGATGCTGGCACTTCATTGCGCCTGGGTCTGGCTTGAATCCTAGGGCAATAACCTGCACCCAGACATCCTGAGATCCTGGAACTGAAAGTCATGCCCAAGGTTTCCCTTGAACCCTGCCAGGAGAGGGAGATTGTTCATGAAAGATACCTTGCCCCAGCTGGCTAGTAGCATCCTGACCTATAAAATGAATCTGGGGAACTAGCTTAAATCTACCTCCAGAACCTGGAAAATGCAGCTGTTCCAGTCCAAATGGAGTGGAGTAGCCTACGTTGACCATCTGTGGAGCCAGTGTTCAATAGGGCCCCTAGCATATCTGTTGCATCAGGGCTATGAGCCAGAACTGGGCCTGTTACCCCATGCAGGTGGCAAGCAAGCTGTCAGGGCTCAGGATGGTTAACTGGCATGAGAGAAGTAGTAGTGTATGCATACCCTAGACATTAGCTGACTAGGCAGACAAAGCAACCTATCCTGCTCCTGTGGTGGGGGATAGGTACAAGAGCCGTTCAGATTTCATTGGGAACATAAGTCAGATACCTGGTCTGCCCCCAGATCCTGGATTCAGAAACTGGGTGCTTGGATCTGCCTCCAGAAGCCAGATACAGGAGTATCTGGGGACTGGAACTTCCGGCTCCCTGGGAGGCACTCCTGCAGCTTTGAAAGCTGAATCTGCCACCCACTGAATCTGCCACTGGCTTCCCTGTCCCTTCGTGGGAGGTAAACAGATTTGGGCAAGGAAGGAAACGTGGGGCTGTGAGAGCAAGGAGAGGTCGGGGTTGGTGGTGGGTTCGCTTTCCACGTACAAGGGTTCTGTCATTGCTCATGCTGCGAGCCTGGGCACCGCTGGGAAGCTTGGCGGAGGCCAGGACCCCGTGCAGCACCTGCTGTGTCGGGGATGCAGTGCAGCTTGGCACTCTGCCTAGGTGCTCCCTGTGGTGGCTCATGTGCTCCGCAGTGCTGGGAGACAAAATGTCCCTACCAGCTAGCGAGTCTGGGAAAGCCCCGTACTTCCCACCCTACGGGGATGTTTCTCCTCCTTAGCTTCTTCTTAGCTTGGTTGCCCAGGTCAAGCCTAAGGGATGCCAACAACCACTACCTTTCCCCCACAGGCTATTTCCCTAGGTTCTGTGCTCCCTGTGGCTTCCAGCCTCCAGCTGCCTTCCTATTACTGAGATAAAACAAGAAGCACCCATTTTAGCATTTGAAAGGCCTGCCCTGAGGCTGAAGAGAGAAAGAAAAAACAGCTCTTTACTGCAGGCACAAAAGGGAGGGGGAGTGAAAGCTAGAGCTAGGGCCTGTGCCAGAACACAGGTAAGCTGTATGGCACTCACCAGCTGCCTTCATGGGGGTACGCTCCTTGTTCCCCAATTTCTCCTGGCTGGCTGGCCACTTTATGTTGTAGAGTGAACAGCTATTCCTCTACTGAATTTATCTCAAGTTCTTGTGTCCTTGTGAAATAATAATTCAGAGACATAGATAGAGCCCAAAAGTAGGAGCAAGATTTATTTAAAGGGATTAGAGAGAGATATGAATGCAGGAAGCCCCATGAGGAGACACAAACTCCTTAAGAGAAATGTTGCAAATTTTTCTTTCTGCTGAATTATTGGGAATATTAAAACTCTTATGTGTTACAGCTCTTCCTCTCCACTGGGTTCTTTGTCACATTGAAATCGGGGACCTTTACTCAACATTTTGAAGGTTCTTGCCATATATTTAGATAAGAATTCTAAATATCAGCTGCTTATAAATGAACAGGCAACATGATACAGTTTTTAGCACTTTTTCAGTAAGAGAAATATACAGGGAATTGAGGGCTTTGTTTAGGGGAGAAAGGAGTCTAGAGGCTAAGCTGGGTCCATACCAGGCAGAGAGTAGGCCGGGAGCCCCATGGAGCAAGCACACAGTTCAGTTCAGCCACAGGTAGTGTCCTGTGGGCAGCAAAGCAGAGAGCATTTGGCCATGTACCTGGAGGTGCAGGACCACAAGGAGGGGGCGCCCAGGCGCTCCAGGCCTGTTATTCATTTCCAAAGGGACCAGTTACCTAGTCTGATTGGCAGGTGGGAATACAGGTGAGGTCAGATAGGAGTGTGAGATGATGAAGGGGACAAGAGGAAGGCATGCTCTCCAGTTCACAAATCTAATCGATTTCATCCTATCTGCCTGCCTGACCCTCATGATCATGAATGCTCACTCACAAGGACAAAAAAGCTAAGGAAGTGTGTTTGTTTGTTTATTTGAATAGTTATCTATTTATCTGGAAGGCAGAGCAATAGAGAGGCTGAGGCAGAGAGAGAAAGAGATCTACCGTCCACTTGTTCACTCCCCAGATGGCCGCAACAGCCGGAGCTTGGCCGATCTGAAGCCAGGAGCCAGGAGCTTCTTCTGGATCTCCCACATGCGTGCAGGGGCCCAAGCACTTGGGCCATCTTCTGCTTTCCCAGGCCATAGCAGAGAGCCGGATTGGAAGTGGACCCAGTTCTCAAGCTTTACACGCTGCGCCACAGTGCTGGCCCCAGCAGAGGAAGCTTATTAAGCAAAAGAGAAAACTCAGGGCCTGCTCTGTGGCACAGTAGGCTAAGCCTCCACCTGCAATGCCTGCAACCTGTATGGGTGCCGGTTCGTGTCCCAGCTGCTCCTCTTCTGATCCAGCTCTCTGCTGTGGCCTGGGAAAGCAGTGGGGGAGGGCCCAAGTCCTTGGGCCCCTGCACCTATGTGGGAGACCTGGAAGAAGCTCCTGGCTCCTGGCTTTGGATTGGCCCAGCTCCAGCCTTTGTGGACATTTGAGGGAGTGAACCAATGGATAGAAAACCTTTCTCTCTGTCTCTCCCTCTCTCTGTCTGTAACTCTGCCTCTCAAATAAATAAATAAAATCTTAAAAATTAATAAAAAAAAAAGAGAGAGAGAGAGAGAGAGAGAGAAAGCTCTTGGTAGCACCAGGAGGGGTCACAGAAGAGGCTCCCAGTGAAAAGGTTATGTCTATGGACTCTGATGCTTTCTAACCAGGGCGTTTTCCCTGATTTGTTACTGTATATGCCAGTAGGTGAGAACCTACAGTCCTACAATTCTGGATATGGCCACTGAGAGAGTAGCGACAGCTACTAGGTTCCTTTTTTTTTTTTTTTTTTGGCAAAGAAATGCTAAAGGGGTAAAGCTGCAGAGCTCCTTGGGGCCACTCAGAGGTCAGAGCCAGAGTAACTTGTTTTGAATATGGCAGTCCACAGAGTGCTCAACCAGGTCTAAGGATGTCAGAGCCATTATTGATATGCTCTCCTCTGGGCATTCTGTGATTGTGTTAGTCTTCAGGGCCCCTTGTCCCTCTCCACATGCCTGTATTAAGAATATGTCTGTCTCCTATCTCTGTCGGAGTCTTGCAAAGAGAAATGCCCCCATCTCAGTTCAGTGGTCCCCTTTATTGGGTCAGGAGTGGTGCTGTAATTGAATATACAAACAAGGTGGAGTTTGGGTGTGGTTCAGTACATGTGATTATCTCTGGGAAGGCTCTTATAATGCCTTCACATGGAGCTCAGTGTACATGTGTTAATAACAGCATTTGATTCCTGGTGAAGGAGGCTTAGGAGCATCATGGGAAGCTGGAAATGCTGAACCATCATGGAAGAGATCGGAGTCAGGGGTGCATGGCTGTGATACTGCTAGGAACGTCTCGGCTCCTTTGCTCACTAATACTCTGCCTGGCCATATCAAATAGACATATAAGAAGGCAGACCAAAACTGAAAAACAGAGACACGTATTTATCCAATTGGTTGCAGAACTGTTGGCCACCAGGAAGGGGATAGACTACCCTTATACAATTGTCGGCATGGATGTTGTGTTAACAAATAAAGCAGAGTGAGGACCTGCAAAATTTTTCATCAAAAAATGCAGCAAGAGAAAGAGAATGAAGAAAAGAAAACAAAAGACGAAACTAAAAGAAAAACTCTTCTAAAATGAACTTTTTCAAATTTCAGAAACCAGCTGAAAGCTTTCAGCAATTTGGTGAACATTTATTCAAGAGAAACAGCTGGCCCAGGAAAAATACTTTAACTTGCCCTGTTCTCAACATTCCCTCCCCAGAGTTGCGATTGTCTTGAGATTTCGTGAGCCACAATCACAGTAAAAACCAACAGTCCAGCATCCACTAGAGGTTATAAGTGAAACTGAAGTTCGGTTAAAGCCCTGTTTTCAGTGAAATTTCATTATTTGACCAGGCTAGTGTTTCAATCCACCAGGCTGTCCATTGTGAACAGCCGGTAGCCCAGGGATTTCTTTCTGAAAACAATTTGAGGCAATTGTTGAACATCACAGCTGCCTGAGATGGTGGAAACAGGAGGGAAAAATAATGGGTTATTCCAACTGTTTAGAGGAAAGAGGTGGGTAGTGAGATGTTCACAGGAACACGCAACATGTTCCTGGAGATCCAGAAAGCCGTCTACACGTATCATGCATAGGGCTTTGCGTGTTGAGCAGTCTGGTATCAAAGTAGTCAACAAGACAATGAACCCTACTGAAAACAGCAGTGGAGGCTTTGTCCACGCACTGTAGCAATGCACCCAGCAGCTGAAAAGCGGCACTCACTTCCCCACGTCCCGTTTCTCCCCACAGAAAGGCCCTGGATGGAGCCGTGCAAAGGGAGACTGGGGACTGTCGTAGACGGGCACTAAGCCAGGAGAGGATTGCATCAGCCAAGGCCCCCGGTGGAGGCTTCAGCATCAGGTACACTAGGCTAACATTGTAGATGGGATGGAAGTCAAAGATTCCTTAAGATTTTATTCATAATAGTAATAGTGGTTTTAATTTTTGATTAAACACAGTATTCTAAAAACCAGAAGGTCAAACATGCAAAGAATCATTCCTTTTAAAATGAGCCATTAGGAAAAGTATCTTGAACTGTGAATTACAATACTTTTAAGCATAGATATTTATTTTCTCAGAGGCTTTTCAGCCTAATGTGCCTTTAAACAAGGGCATAATGATGTGCTTAATGCTATAATCTTTTATACAAAGCAAACTCTAATGGTCAAATTTTACTACTAAAACATTTAAAGTCAATAAATATTGTATTATTCCTTCTAGGCACCTCATTCAACCCTGATCATAGAAGCATATTTGTTTATAAAAGATTTTTATTCATGGCAAAGCTTAAAAAGCTGTGCTAACAATGCATAAAGCACAAAAGTTAGAAAAAATATACAACTTGTTTAGGTAATAAACAAAACATGGAAAAATAGCTTCATATTAGTGCTACATGAGAAAATATCGATTAGGTCTTAAAACATTATCTTATATCTAATACAAAAGCAGATGTTGCGGGTGTGATGTTACTGGAATGACTGTTACCAAATACAAAATTCTGTATTTTGGTAGTTTTTAATATATGAAGGAAAAAGTACTGATTATAAAGAAGTAAGACACTGGAATGCTCAAAACTCAAGGAAAACAAAAATGGGTTAAATATCTAAATAGAAGAAACTCTCAGGTTCTAGCGATTTGTTCAGTATCCACCTTGATTTAATTTACTAAAACTCAGTTTATGCTAAATACTGAGAAAACATGTGTGTGGAACATGAAAGCAGAAATTTCTTACCACCAGTGTAATTCTCCCTACAAACAGGCTGCTTTGGGGAAGGAGGTTTAATGTGACAATAAACAAAGAGTAAGAGAATTAAGAGCGGCAGAGCCCTAGAGGCCTCCAAAGCTACAGATCACATTTGGAAGGAGACTGAAGGCCTCCATAAGGCAGGTGTCTCATCAACCACTGAGGGACTTCTGAGATTTTTAACCCCACTTGCATGTTAACAAGTGAGCCTACCACAGTTTCCTGAAAAATCAGAGTCTTGTTGAAAAAAAAGAAAAAAGTAAAAAGGTTGAAGTTTATTCAGTAGTCAAACTGTTACCGGAGAAATTGCAGGGTTCTTGCGGTGGACATAGATGTCTTCTCTTTAGGCCTTCATGTCACACACACATAAGCTCATAACTGACTTCCTACCTCACAAAACTGGTATGGTATGAATGACAAGGAGTTCAATAGGCCTATGTGAGCTGGAATGCTGGCCAGCTTGGCAATGGAATCTTATCCTTTCATCTGTCGGTTTGATATACCCACCTTCCCAGGATGCACCTATATCTCTTCTGGGACTAGAAGGAGGAGACACCATGCTGACCTCATAGAATTTAAATTCCACATGGGGACGCTATAAAAATCCCAGAAGACTTCATGTATGCTAAAACTCCAGTAGTTAGTCTATTCAATTAAGGCAGCACCCTCTACCGATACCTACAGGTAGGTAGTATCTATACCTCATGAAAGAGGCTGAGAATGGGACAGAGCCTCTTTTTGCCCTTGACCATGGTTGTTTAGATGTACCACTACTTCTCTCTCTCTCTCTTTCTCCTCTTGGCACTATTCTCGTGATGGGCATTTCTCTGCTTGGAGTGGCCCATGCCTGCACATGATGTATGTTTACTCTGTTATTTTCAGATGCATTCTTCTTTCACTTGTGCACTTTATGTATCCTTCCACTTTGAATTCTTAACTGTATGGGTAATAAAACCTTGGATTAAAAGTTCAGATATATAAGCCTAAAGCCTAATTTGACTATAGGGTTACGCATTTTCTAACAGGATGAGTACACGCCTTGAATCAAATTCAAACAATACAGATTTATGTGTGGCTATCAATCACATTGTGTCACAGGATACTTCATTACAGTTGAAGGACATCAGGTAATAGTTAACAGTCTTGCTCATTGATTAAAAGAGGGGTTACATTACACCCCCATCTCTGATGTTATCTGTCCATGCTGGGAGAGGTGAACAATGCAAGAGCTAATTACTTTTCCTGTGATGGCCCAAAGCTGTAAAACTTGACTCCATTCAACCATGTAATAGATGTTTCTTTGCTCTTGGCTGAGATTCCTTTGTTTGTGGTCTCATGTACATGAGGTCATTGAAGAGGTCGTGTTTTCTGGGAACCAGATGCACCATGTCCTCACAGGCAGCGTCCTGGCTGCTTTAGGTTTCTACAGAATTTAGATCCACAATATTCTAAAGCAGCATGACAACCCTGGGTCAGAAACAAAGACCACGTATACCTCAGGACAAAAGCAGCAGCCAGAGCAGCATCTGATATTGATATCCTAAACCCCAGTCCCCGCACCGTGACATGATAACAGGACTCCTACATGTGCAATGGGGAGCGTCACAAGAAAGGAACTCAGAAATGAGGAAATTCTGATACCTCGTGAAGTCTCCCTCTTAATTAGATAGAGAAGCCCTACTTTCACTCTAGAAGGTAAACAAGTTATCTGGTGGGAGGGGGGTTTACTCTCCTGTCATGCTGGCTGGGAGGTGTCATCTGTATTAGGCTGTTCAGGAAATCCATGTCCCCTGATTTGAACAGAGACACTGTTTCTAGCTTCCAGTGAAAAAATTCAGAGGACCCAGCTCCTGTACAAACATGTAATGTTCATGAAGTGATGTTTTCTACAACCGATAGCAGTTGAATTGGCTAGGGGAAATTGGAAAGTGTCTTCAGTAAAAGAGACCCTTTTAATCAGCATATCCAATAATGCGATACAGGGATATGACTGTTCAAGTCAGTGATAAGGGTCTGCTCGATTTGGGTTTTGAGTAGAAGAGAAGATCATGCAGAAGTAAGAAGGGAAGGGGGATTCATGCTGTATTGATGACTTATCTTAGCAGCTCTATTATGTTTTGTGGCTTCAGATATGAATACATTGCCTGTGGGCTTGGGGTAAGACATGATATTATTGTCTAAATAATTTAGTAGGCATTTCAAGTGTCACTCTCTAGTGTGAAGAATAATTAGGGTTTAAGTTGTATAATTAGAATCCTTCACTTAGTGATTTTAATTTGTATCTGGTAGTTGATTATGAAGTTCTTGAAGCAAAAATTATATATATCAAGGCCTACTGAATAGCATGACATTAAAGTAGAGATGTGATTGACAGAAATAAAACTGCTGCTCTGGGTCATAAACATATGCTATATGAAATCCGTGAACATGGAGAGGTTGCCATATTCTTTTGCCACACAATGTGCCTGTTGAACAAAGAACACTATATGAAACAACACAGCATTTGAAAAGTAGTCAAGATGCCCTTTCTATAAGCTGTGTGTGAAGAAGCGTGGAGGGGGCAGTATTTTCCTTTCTGGAATATTTTTCAGCAGTGTCCCTCCATGACAAGAAGGATTCTCTACAGGGAGCTAGATACCAGGTAGCACTCTGGCATCCCATTGGGAACTCTAAGTAGGATTATGTTCTCGAAAGATCATGGATCCTTTACATAGTGATGGCAGACAAAGCAGTCTCAGTGAGGGGAGACCATTGTAACTGGTGGCAGGATGAGCATCCATACCTGCTACTGGGTTCGTGTTATAAATGCGGAGTCATTTTGCTTATTGATAACAAAGTCTTCTCCATAGGAGGTGACCTCTGGTGGTTATAAACACATATAACGAATGTTTGCTTGCTTCACCTAGTCCCAGAGGCCCAGAAACATAGCTTATTTCAGACAGACTTGTCACCAGCTTCTCAGTTTATTCTTTATCACTCAGTCCAGTTAATGATTGAGTCACTACTAGGTAATGGACAATGGCTATTTGAAGAAAGAAAGTCGGCACTGACTGATGTTTAGTGAGTTCCTTCTTTAATTCTGAATTAGAACTTTACATGTAATACCACCATTTATCCTCATAACTATCCTAAGGGATATAGAGAAACGATATTCCACTTCATAGAAGAGAAAATTGAGGTCAAGATAATTCAATATCTTACTGATGTCACAAATGTATTAAATGGTAGAGAGCAAATTTAAATCAAGCACTGACTCCAAGTACCATATTTTTTTTTTTAAGATTTATTTATTTACTTGAAATTCAGAGTTACACAGAGAGAGAAGAAGAGGCAGAGAGAGAGAGAGAAAGTTCTTCCATCCACTGGTTCACTCCCCAGTTGGCCGCAACAGCTGGAGCTGTGCTAACCCGAAGCAAGGAACTAGGAGACTTCTCTGGGTCTCCCATGTGGGTGCAAGGGCCCAAGTTTTGGGCCATCTTCATCTGCTTTCTCAGCCCACAGCAGAGAACTGGATTGGAAATAGAGCAGCTGGGATTCGAACCGGAGCCTATATGGGATGCTGGTACTGCAGGCGGCAGCTTTACCTGCTATGTCACAGTGCCGCCCCCCCCCCAACTACCATATTTATTCCACAACCAACTGCCTTTGAAAACTAACACATTAAATTTCTTGTGTGTGTACGTGTGTAGATACACCTGTTTTTGTGTGCCTTGAAGTAAGCTTGCACACATTAAATACATGAATAACGTGAAATTTTTGGGAACCTTATTAAGTCATCATTTCTGTTTAAATTTTATTGTAAGTATTTTTTGAACATCTGTCTAATTCTTCTAATCCTTCTGGATCCTTACTGGCCATAGAAACATGGTTAGAGATCCAATCGCAATCTTAAACCTCAAAACAGTATCTTTTTCCTAGAAACCTTCGCCACCATTTCCCCTCAGGTTGTTCTGCCATGCCACCTTTTGTATACTATTGGCTTTTGTTACATTCCCTTTAGTTTGCCATTGAGTAATTGTGAAGCAGGTGCACTTCACTTTACCATTTGCCCAATTCCATTAAGGCAGAGCTGTTGCATAGATTGACAGCAAAGCATAACAGAAGCCTAGGACTCAGGGAAAGCTGGACTTGGAAACTGCCCAAGGCAAATTCAGTCTTTTCTGCAAGTGTCCCACTTACTTACAGCAAAGCTGAGAGAATTCAGAAAGCAGTCTACCCTGGCTTTGAAACCAGAAAACATCAGGAGTTACTGCGTTAAAGTGTTCAAGGGAGGTTCTAAAACAGAGCCTGAGACGTTTGGCCAGCCCCTCCTTATCTCATAATATTGCTTTCTCAGCAATTCTACTATTATGCTTGAGAACTGGAAGAGAGAAAAAGGAGAAAGGTGATCAACCAAAGGCCATTCTGAGAACTTGCATTGCAGTATCTATTTTTAGTCACTAAACAAATATATATTAATGTATAGCTATATAATATGTAATACATGTGAGGTACTACAAAAAGTTCATGGAGAAAGAGTTAAATGTGCAAAGCTGTTTGAAATCCAGGCATACAAAGCATCTTCAAAAGTTCATGGAATTGCATATTATAAATAACTGCATGGGATGGAATTTTTTGTGCCAAAATAAGTTTATCTTATAAACCATTTTCCATGAGTTTCCATGAGTTTCCTTATGTATGTCAGGCCAGGGAAAAAGAGCCATAGACAGTTTGAGTCTGTTTCTTCAATGAATTTACAAGCTTATGTATGAGCACAATTCTATTTGCATGTCTTTTTTTTTTTTTTTTTTTTTTTTGACAGGCAGAGTAGACAGTGAGAGAGAGAGACAGAGAGAGAAAGGTCTTCCTTTTGCCGTTGGTTCACCCTCCAATGGCCGCCGCTGCAGCCGGCGCACCGCGCTGATCCGATGGCAGGAGCCAGGAGCCAGGTGCTTTTCCTGGTCTCCCATGGGGTGCAGGGCCCAAGCACCTGGGCCATCCTCCACTGCACTCCCTGGCCATAGCAGAGAGCTGGCCTGGAAGAGGGGCACCCGGGACAGAATCCGGCGCCCCAACCGGGACTAGAACCCGGTGTGCCGGCGCCGCAAGGTGGAGGATTAGCCTATTGAGCCACGGCGCCGGCTTATTTGCATGTCTTTCTTCAAAATGTTGATTTTAGTACCATTTCAAAAATAAAGAAGTTTAAATACTTTCCCAACACAAATCATACTTGGACCTTCAGGGCTTTGCTAGTAGATTATATTTTATATAATCTCTTATCTACTCTTTGGTTTTACAGTATTTGTTGTAACTCTTGGAGGAAAATCGAGATTTCTCTGGACTCCCTTCTTACTAACTTCTCTAAACCACCCACCCTTAACTTCTCTGCATGAAAAGCTCCCACCCAAGATAGCAAACCCAACCGCAGTCCATCAGTCAAGTCCTTGACATTGCACATTTATATTCTCAGCCTTTTCAACTTGCATATTTTAAGTTTTAATAAACACAATTGCTTTAGGTCACCATTCACTTTCTAGAAATTTCATGTTGGCCACATCTCTAATAAATTGGCACCTCCAAATATAGAGGGAATGCAAAGGTAGAAGCTTTCAGATAAAATAATGAAAATGTACTGGCTGCATAGTAAGGACTACATGCAGAAATGTCACCCAGTAGACCAAATTTGTCACAAAGAGTGCTGCTATCTTTGCTAGTTTCCTCCTAATTGCTCTCATCACCTGTCATGGCGACCTTTCATTAAAGGTGGGAGATTTCTTTTGTTCATTGTTAGGGAATTTTTTCTCCATCATTTCCTGCAACATCAACTATGGGTCACATTCCAGACCATGTATAAACATTTTTAAATTACCAGAATGTTCTATGCCAAAAATAGTTTGATGTACCTCAAAAAAAGTTTTTACAACCTGGTTAAGATATTACTGTCACATTTTCAGTATACTATTCAGTAACAAGAGGAAAGACTTCATAACAAAGTCATTTGACATATAAAATAATAAGAAAATTTCTCCATTTGAAAATGGACAAAAAGAATCTGGGAGTTTTCTGTTAGGCTGAATTTGTTCCAATTATGTTAGAATGCTAGCCATGCTTAGGACTACTTTAAGCATTTGACAGATTACACCTATTTTACTATAAATTGTTAATACTCCATATAGCCACAATTTTTCATATACAATTTTTCTTTAGCACAGACTGACCCACTCCTATATTTTGTTCCTTTCTTTTCAAGCTATATATTCATCTTCTTTAAGATTCAGATCAAATCACTTCCTCATATAAACCTCATTTTCTCACAGATTGATTTGGTGATTCAACTACTATTTATGGATCATCTACTATGCTGTAAGCATTGTGCTATGTCTTGAGGATATAAACGCAAATAATACAGGCTGAACTCCACAGGAGCAAAGAAGCAACAATCATAAATCTATATGCTGGCCGGCGCCGCGGTTCACTAGGCTAATCCTCCACCTACTGGCACCGGCACACTGGGTTCTAGTCCCGGTCGGGGGCCGGATTCTGTCCCGGTTGCCTCTCTTCCAGGCCAGCTCTCTGCTGTGGCCCGGGAGTGCGGTGGAGGATGGCGCAAGTGCTTGGGCCCTGCACCCCATGGGAGACCAGGAGAAGCACCTGGCTCCTGCCTTCGGATCAGCGCAGTGCGCTGGCTGCAGTGCGCCAGCCGTGGCGGCCATTGGAGGGTGAACCAACGGCAAAGGAAGACTTTTCTCTCTGTCTCTCTCTCACTGTCCACTCTGCCTGTCAAAAAAATAAAAAAAAAATAAAAAAAAAAATTCTATATGCTGGCCGGCGCCGTGGCTCAATCCTGCGGCACCGGCACCCCGGGTTCTAGTCCTGGTTGGGGCACCGTGTTCTGTCCCGGTTGCTCCTCTTCCAGTCCAGCTCTCTGCTGTGGTTCGGGAAGGCAGTGGAGGATGGCCCAAGTGCTTGGGCCCTGCACCCTCATGGGAGACCAGGAGAAGCACTTGACTCCTGGCTTTGGATCGGCATAGCACGCTGGCCGTAGCGGCCATTGTGGGGGCAAACCAACAGAAGAAGACCTTTCTCTCTGTCTCTCTCTCTCACTGTCTAACTCTGCCTGACAAAAAAAATAATAATTCTATATGCTAAATTCATTGAAAGACAATATGGGACAAGAACAGAAAACAGCAGCAGCAAAAAAATTCATTATTGTTTGTTTATTAAACATTATCTTAGAAAATTGAACTCATGGAGTTTGAATGTGGCATAAACAATATCTTACTCATATTTACATGTCCAATTTAGAACAGCTGTTGATCAATAAGTATGTGTTTAATAAAGAGATAAAATAAAAGCTATATCCTTGGAAGTATTGAAGAGTTGTCAGATTGACTTACACAGGACAAGAAAATTTTTTAAAGAACAGAATTTTAAAGTAGATGATCTCTCTCTCTCTACTCTCTCTCTCTCTCTCTTTGCTTACTCTATGCAATTCATGTTTCCATTTCAGGATTAATCTTTCTCCAGAAAACACAGTATAATTGCCTACATTGAAAATTATCTGACAGCTTATATATTAGCTTGTCAGACCTCAGTAAGAATTCTCAAAGCTTAGCTATGCCTTAGTAGTATTAAAAAAAATAAATCATTGGAAACTTTATCCTTATGAGATTTGTTACTGGCTTTTTTGGCACTGGTAGATCAAATAAATATGGAATAGCTATAGCTTGGTGTGGCTGGAAAGTTTCCCACAAAAAGTATGTGTTGTTAATTTGACGTCCAATATAGAAGTGTTGGGAGGTAAGACCTAATGAGAGGTGATTGGGGCCGGCACCGCGGCTCACTAGGCTAATCCTCCACCTGCGGTGCCGGCACACGGGTTCTAGTCCCGGTCGGGGCGCCTGATTCTGTCACGGTTGCCCCTCTTCCAGGCCAGCTCTCTGCTGTGGCCCGGGAGTGCGGTGGAGGATGGCCCAAGTGCTTGGGCCCTGCACCCCATGGGAGACCAGGAGAAGCACCTGGCTCCTGGCTTCGGATCAGCGCGGTGCGCCAGCCGCAGTGCACCAGCCGTGGCGGCCATTGGAGGGTGAACCAATGGAAAAGGAAGACCTTTCTCTCTGTCTCTCTCTCTCACTGTCCACTCTGCCTGTCAAAAAAAAAAAAAAAAAAAAAATGAGAGGTGATTGGGCCGAGAGGCAGCTGAGTGGTAGATTAATGCCATTATCACAAATACACATTCCCATGGCAACAGTGAGATCGTGGTAAAAGAACACATTTGGAGGGCCAGCAGTGTGGCATAGTGACTAAGATCACTGCTTGTGAGGTCACCCCAGATGAGTGCTGGCTTTTGTCCCAACTGCTCTTGTCCTATCCAACTGCCTGCTAGTGCCCTAGTAAAGCAGCCAAAAAAGGCCCAAGTGTTTGGGTCCCTGCCACCTACAAGGGAGACCTGAGTGACGCTCCTGGCTCCTGGCTCCTGGCTTTAGCCTGGTTCAGCCCTGGCTGTTACAGCCACTTGGGGATTGAACCATCAGAGGAAAGCCTCTCTCTTTCTCTGTCTCACTTTCTTTCTCTGTAACTCTTTCAAATAAATAAAAATATATATTTTAAAAAAAGAAAAAAAAAAACAAGTTTGGCCCCCTTTTGCCTCTTCCTGCCCGCCGTTCAGCCTTCCAACATGGGACGGTACAACAAGAAGGGCCTTGCCAGACATCAGTTCTTTGGCACTGACCTCTGGTACCATGATGCAATAAGTTTTTGTTTGTTATAAAATTCCCTGGTCTCAGGCACTCGCTGACAGCAGCACGAAGTGGACTGAAGCGTTGTCTCTCATGGTGTTCCCAAGTTGCAGCTCAAACATTATCACTTACATAAAATAGTTTTGGATATTTCTATCATATTTTATCTCCGCTTTCCTGTGTTATCAGTATAAATCATTACAGGGGTGCTGTAGACTGTAAATGTGCGTTGTTTCCTGCACTTTGATTCTGTAACTACTGCTACAGCCTAAACTACTGCAGAGCTCTGCTGCTGTGTTTGGTTCTCTGCTATCCCATAGTTTCTGGTCACAGCTGCATTTCTTTGGAAGTAAAAACGTATAATTTATTCAGCAGAGTATAATGTGTCCTGTCATCCGTAGTCAATATCACATCAGGGAAGACCAAACTAAACATGAACGTAAAACCACAACCATGAGGTGGGCAGTTAATGTGGTGGTCAGCATGCCCGCGTCCTGCATTGCTTCCCTGGGTTCAGGTCTCCATGTCTCCCTGCTCTCGCGTCCTGCTGATGCAAGCCCTGGGAGGCAGTAGGGTAATGGCCCAAGCAATCGGGCTGCTGCCACTCCCAGGCGAGGGCATTTGGGGAGTGAACTATGATTCTCCATGCCTCTCATAAATAAGTAAACAGGTAAATAATCTAAAATAGACATCATTGTGACCGTGTTGAATGTGAAGTGTCCATTTTTAACATTTTTAAAAATGAATGCCCACCTGGGAAGAAACAGACTCTAGTAATCTCCTGATGGTATTCTGAAAAAATTCCACTCAACTTCGCTAGCTCTCACTGTCGCTGAGAAACAAACTCAGCAGAGAAGAAGGTTCTCTGATAAATCAATCAACATGGTTAACACCAAGTCTCCGCCTTTGAATCCACATTGATGTTACGTCCTATATATGGAATCCAGATTGAGAGGACACAGATGAGAATTATGACCATACAATAAAAAGTGACAAGTAATGATTGATACCTAAAAGAATAATGAATGCTTATTGATAAATTATGAATGTTTTACTGGTAAAGAAACATTATCAGAAAACTATTTAATTACAACTTATTAATATATGATAGGACTATTTGGTTACTATTGTAACTTCTAAATTTAGCACCAGGTCAAAAATCCTAAATATATAGTTATAATCCCATTATTGATGAAGTATTGTCATGTTTTTAATACAGTCATCTTTAAAGTTTATAGTATATTTCTGGATGGTTAATTCAAAGAAAAAAGTGTTGAACCCACATTGTGTAATGAAAAAAAAAACTATATTGATGATTCTAGCTACCAAAATAATGTTTCAATTATTATGCATTGAATTGAAGTTAGATGTGTACAAAGTACACAGTATGACACACAGCTATGCAATTTTTAATTTTAACTGTATGGCATTTATAATTTTCATATTTCATGCTAGTTTTTAAAAGCATAGTAATTATTTCTTGACTCTTTTAGAACCTGACAATTGCACAGATATTGTGTGAGTTTACATACTATTATTCTTAAAAATTGACTTATCAGTAAAAATATCACAAAATATAAACAACTCTACTAATGAAAGATAAATAAATAATGCTGTACTTTCCATATAGAGGTATTTTTCCATTCAGGGAAATGATAATAGAAATTCCCACTAATGATAGATCATAGGAATTTTATTATTTGTGTCTCTGATAGATATGAATAAAGACAAACACAGATATGTCCTTGCAAAAAGAATATTTTGATGATAATAAATGTATAATGATGAACAACAAAGCAATAAATAAGTGATGAAATAGTGTAGGGACACCTAAAATCAATAAATTTTAACAGTGAAAGTGTTCTGTGTTTGGAAAGCGTCACTAGACAATAAAGGAGTCAGTAAGTTTTGCCTGAATTATCTGCAAACACTAATACAAATGTTGCTTTGACTAGGGAACATTGTATTTAAACTCTCAAATGGTGTGACATTAAGCAAATTTTTGTATGTTCTGTCTAAATTGATGAATGCATTAAGCTTATTCAAATAATATCTATGCTGTACACAGATAGCTTCTTTCATGACATAATTCAAGTATATATTGAACAAGTTCTACTTTCTTTCACTAATAGGTTTCAAATGAAAATAGACTTGCTATCATTTGCTGCAGTGAAAACCACCATTTTTCCTTTCCTTTATTGATCTTCAATATAACCATTTTCTGAACAGGCCCATTGTTCCACTACTGCATTTCTCAAGTTTCTTTGTCCATTCCTGCTGCTATAATGAAATATCTCAGACTGAGAAATTTGTAAGTAATAGAAATTTATCGTTGACACTTCGGGGGCAAGGCAGTCTCAGATCCAGGCAGCAGCGCGTCGGGTGTCTGAGGAGTGCTGGGCTCAGTCCATGTCCTCCACTTGCAGGAGAGATGGAAATCCCAAGTAGTCTGAGACGTCTCCCTTACGCCAGCATTGATCCCATTCATGAAGGCATCACTTTCATGGCTTCTCACTCCCCAACAGGCTCTGCCTCTAGATACCATCACTTGGAGGTTGAAGTTCCAAGAGACGAATTTTGAAGGAACACATACGTTCAAGTCATAGCACCAAATATCAGCTGCCTTGCTAATTTCAAGAATCCTTACAAGACAGAAAAATTGCACTTCTATCCTCAAAACTATTACACATATAAACAAAAAAATCTGCATTGCATTCATAGCAGAACATCCTGAAGCATAGTGCATGAGTAGAAAATCTGAATGCCTAATGAAACAGAGCAGTAGAGACCCTAACACATTTCAGGATTGACAGAAGTAAATGACTACTAAGATAATAGTAAATAATATTAGTAAAAATAAATATAATAGTAAATAGTGCAAATAACAAATAATACTCAATAAGAGAAATTAATGTTAATAGTAAATAATTGTTGCAGTTGATTTCTCAACAATGTTGCAGTGGATTCCTTTCTGAGAGGAGGAGTGTGGTCGGGGCAAGAGGCGCAGAGTCACCACACAGACCCTGGGAGTCGGGTGAAAGCAGGCTTGAGGCGAGCAGCCCGCAGACTCGTTTATTTCAGTTGGTACAACATCTTATATAGCCAAGACCAGCCAATCTGGTCAAGGGGTGGTCTATGCCCCAACCAATCCCAGCCTGTTGCTAGGCAGTTTCCAAAGCATCCAATCACAGCCTGTTGTCAGACAGGCTCCATTGCCAGGTGGGTTTCAAAGCCATCCAATCACAGCCTGTTGCCAGGCAGGCTCTGTTTGCCATGTGGGTTTCAAACCCATTCCTGAGTAACTGACGCTCGCTTGCCAGTGGCCACCTTGGCATGGCCTTCTCATTCCACCACAAATAATGTCCAATATTTAATGACTCAGGTGATATAGCTGACAATGGTGAAAAATTCACAATTTTATAGGGTTTTTTTTTTTTTTTTGGAAAAGATCTCTTTTGATCCTCTTTAACTTTTTCGAGGATTTGAATTTAGAGTAATGAGGAATAAAGGGATTAAATCTAAAAGCAAGAGCCGGCGCCGTGGCTCAATAGGCTAATCCTCCACCATGCGGCGCCGGCACACCGGGTTCTAGTCCCGGTTGGGGCGCCGGATTCTGTCCCGGTTGCCCCTCTTCCAGGCCAGCTCTCTGCTATGGCCAGGGAGTGCAGTGGAGGATGGCCCAGGTGCTTGGGCCCTGCACCCCATGGGAGACCAGGAAAAGCACCTGGCTCCTGGCTCCTGCCATCGGATCAGTGCGGTGCGCCGGCTGCAGCGGCGGCCATTGGAGGGTGATCCAACGCCAAAGGAAGACCTTTCTCTCTCTGTCTCTCTCTCTCACTGTCCACTCTGCCTGCCAAAAAAAAAAAAAAAAAAAAAAAAAAAAAAAAAAAAAAAATCTAAAAGCAAGCAATCTCATGTGCATGGATTTATGTTGTTGATTATGAGAATATCTATTTAACATATTGTGTTATTTCCTGTTTTTTTTTTATCTTCCATAGTGCTAATGCACTATGTTAATAGCACTTCCATAGTGCTAATACATAAGTCCACTTCCTACATCTGAACTTAACCCCAAGACCACCTCTACCCCTTGTTTTCTCTGACTGAATGAGTGATATTGTGTCAGACACTAAAAGATCTTAAATAGCTACATCCAATCCTCAGCATATTTGTTCACTGAACAACCTTGTCCCATTGTTGTTCCTTTCTTACAGTTTTGGAATATTGCTACTTAACATTTTCACACACTGCCCTTATTGAGGTCCAAATATACTTTCTCTTACATAGAATTTTTAGCCCTCTTTTATATCCTGAATTCAGCCTTAACACATTTTCTTAGTCCATTCAGCCTGCTATAGTAGAATACAATAGTCCAGGTGGATTAAAGCAAACAGTTATTCAAGGTCAAACTCTTGCATGCTAAGATGTCAGGGATCAAGGTGTCAGCAGACTCTATCTGGTGAAAGCCCACTTCCTAGTTCAAACACAGCCTTGTTTTCTCTGTGTGCCCACATGGCTGCATAGGACAAGGAAGCTTTTCTATAATTTTTTTTTTCCTGTGAAGGCACTAATCTGATACAATTTCTTCCCAAATATCCCAGTTCTAACATTATCACATTGTGTGTTCAGATCTCAACATATGATTTAGGGAATACATTTTTTCCCCAAAAAAATTACAGTTATGATTCTAAAGTACAGCAAGGGACAGAAGAAGCCTAGGGTCAATTGAGAGCAGGTTTTTGAAGGCTCAGGAAAGCAGCCCAGAGTAAATGGAATTTGCTACACAGGCCCCACTTGTACCACAGCTAAGGACCTTGAAAGATAGTCTACAGGGTTAAATCTCACAGAAGTAATGTGACTCACTGGTCAAAGCCTGGATGGCCATGCTGCACATCTTTCCCTCCAGAACAAAGAGGAGCTCCTGGCTCTCCTAGTCCTGGCTTCCCTATCTGGTAACATTACATCCCCAGCACCCAGCATATTCTGGAATTCCTTTTTGTTTTTTAAATTTTTGACATACTTCCATCCTTTCTACTCCTTCCTTTCTTATTCTTTTTTTAAATTTTTACAATGCAATACTTTCAGCTTATCTTATAGGCTTAACCCTCCACTAAGTAAAGAATTGAGTAGTAAGAAGAGAAGAAAGCAATATTCTTCAATGGTAGAGACAAATCTCAAAATGTCAGTTTTGCTCAATAACATTACATATTTGTGTACTCTATTAGTTACCACAAATCAGGGAAAATATATGATATTTGTCTTTTGGGACTGGCTTATTTCACTAAATACAATGGTTTCCAGTTGCATCCATTTTGTTGTGGAAGACAGGATTATTCTTGAGAATCCCAAGTAAGAAAGGGCAACGAACAGCAACAGAGAACTCTGCTTTAAGTACCATACAGTTCTCATATTGTTGTTCTTCTGATTGTAACTCATAAGTGGTATTTTTCTGAATATGATATAACTCCTTAAGATGGCATAGAAATGGGTCATGCTCTGATTTCCGTTGAATTTATGTGTTCTAACATCACTGTCTTTTTTATACTCCAAATTAACCTTGCCCGAATAGCTCCTAGTCATTTTTCATGCCTAAATATAATCGCTTCTCAGAAATTTTTCTACCATCTAGCAATTTTTAAAAGGTATTCCATAAGTGCGCCTCTAGAAATTATATGAAGGGTACCTCAAAAAATTAATGGAAAATGGAATTAAAAATATGTTTACTTCCATGCAAAAGTTTTTGAAGTCCATGCATACAAAGGGCATTGAAAAGTTCATGGAAGATGTATGTTATGAAATAGTATACATATATTTAAAAATATTTTTTCACAAATATAAGACTAGTTTTTAATTCCATATCCATGAGCTTTCCAAAGCACCACTGTATTAATTTCACAGTAGTATTTACTGCATTCCACTAGTAGTTTAATTCCTTGAGTTCCATAGGCTTCAAAAAGAAAAGATTACAATCCTACTGTCATTGCTTTGTCTCCAATACTGTCCAAGTGTCACATGTAAATAGCAGCTTGTTAAACTACTTGTTTAATTGAGTTTATTTAAGATAATCTTCTTAACCACATACAGTTATAAGTACAATACAATCTGTAAGTCTAAAAATAAAAGGAAGTTTTGACGTAAGTTCAAGTTCTGTTATACTGCCATGTTTCATGTGAATTCCAGTGCTTTATGTATACTTGCTAAGATAAAACTGGAAGAGTATAAATAAAAGCAAATGTATACATAATACAGAATAATTTATCTTTGATTTATTATTTCTTTTTTATATTGGTACATCATATAAAATATAAGGTAAATGTACAGTGATCATTCAAAATTAAGGGAATTCCATCTTTTAGGTCCATCATATACATCAATATTTTAGGTTGCCGTGATTATCTGTATTAATCACATAGAGGGAAAGAGTCATGGAGAGTACACATGAGAGGATTTTCAGACATAGAAGTGGTTCACATAAATTTAGCTTATAATTCATATTACATTCAAATGCAAACTGGGCTAACCAACCTTGTATATTGGTAGTGAGTTTAGTGAACACACATCTTCCCTCTACAGCAGTCAGCCAGCCAACATGATATTTTCAAAGAAGGTAAAACAAGGTGTGGGGGTAGAGGTGCGGGGTACTAAGCCCCCACTTGGGATGGTTTCATTCTATGTTAGAGTGTTTCTTGCTGTGCTGACTCTTACTAGTCACCACCATAGAATTAGACAGGCTGCCCGCAGCTTGCCTTGGTCAACTAGGGGAAGTGTGCCACCTGCCTCTCAGCCTCCGGGGGTGGGGGGACAATCAGAAGCGGTGGGGTGTCCAGTCAAAGCAGGATCTCACTTTATTGTAAAAGGGAGGTGTTTATATAGCTGCGTACAGATGTACAAATGCGGGCAAGGGGTGGGGTGGTGTGATGCAAAAGGGTTTTAGCCACTCCTGTTATACCACTTTAATGATCTTTAGGCAGAAGCGCCCTGGGGCTGGGTCGTTTATCGCCACCAGGGATTTGAAACTTAAAGACAGGTTTTCAAATTTGAGGCAGGCTTAGGAAGTTCCTCTAGGCCTCTCCGGATTCAGCCTCCCCCACACTTGCCTGATGGCTCTGGCTAAAATTTTCATTACTATATTGAATAGCAATGTTGAGAATGGGCGTCTCTGTCTGGTACCGTATCTCAGTGGGAATACTTCCAACTTTTCCCTGTTCAGTATGATACTGGCTGTGTGTTTGTCAAAAATTGCCTTTATTGTGTGGAAGAATGTTCCTTCCAAACCCAAGATGCTTGGAGTTTTCATTATGAAAGGGTGTTATGTTAAATGCTTTCTCTGCATCTATTGAGATTATCATATGGTTTTTGTTCTTCAATTTGTTAATGTGTTGTATCCCATTGATTGATTTTTGAATGTTGATGCATCCCTGCATACGTGGGATAAATACCACTTGGTTTGGGTGAGTGATCTTTCTATATACACTGTTTGATTTAATTGGCCAGAATTTTGTTGAGGTGTTGAGGATTTTTGTGTCTACAGTCATCAGGGAAATTATTCTGTTGTTCTCTTTCACTGTTGCTTCTTTTCCATGTTTAGGAATTAAGGCGATGCTGGTTTCACTAGTGTGTGAAATGAGCTTGGGTTTCTGATGTTTAGAACTACTCCTTGTACAGCTTACGTGGTGGGGAGGAAACACTCTGAAATGTTGTGATCCTAGGTCTCCAGTGGTGGGTGTTGTGAGGTGGCCCCCACAACTGATGGGTGCTTGTGCAAGAGGCCAACACGGAAGCCCCCTGCTCACACTCAAAAGTGTAAACAATCAATATGGCTTCTCCCCGCCAGCTGTAGGACCAGCTGGGGGAGGCGAGAGACATAGGTGGGCCAGGGCGTGCCCAACCTCTTCACTTATTCCCTCTTGGAGCTTCAAACGCAGTTCACCAAGGTTCACTATCCACAGCTCTGTGGACTCGTGACCTCTCACCTGGTTCACTGCGGGGGTTGGCACCAGTCTGCTCATTCAGCCTCTCCCCTGCACCTTCACTGCCCCTCTGCTGCTTCTCCTTCCTCTTTGCTCCCTTAGCATGAACCTGAGCAGTCTGTGTTGAACTCTGGGCTTCGCTGTGCAAACTTCCTGTGACTGTCGCTGGCTTGTGTCCCCTCTGCTTACTGTCTATCTAGTTTGCCCCATACAACTCGGAATGTCCTGTTGTTATACTGCCATCCATGGCCCCGTACCCATGTGGGAGACCCGGGAGCTCCTGGTTCCTGACTTTGACATGGTCCAATCCTTGCTGTTGTAGCCATTTGGAGAGTGAACCAGAGGGTGGAAGATTCTCTCTCCCTCCCTCTTTCTCTCTCTCTCTCAACTCTGCCTTTCAAATAAATAAAGGAAACCTTAAAAATAAAAAAGAAAGAAAGAAATGTCCAGTGGCTTTTCCAGTTCCACAACGGCCTTAATTTCCATACTGTTTCTAGTCTTATTTGAATACAAACTAGTCAATTCTTGCTGGATCACATCTCTGTCAATTCCTTGCTTAAAGCTACCAATCCTAGCTAATGCAAGTGTATGTGCTTTCTTACCCTCCTCCCCAAATTCAGGCTCAATAGGCACATAATCTGTTGTTAAAACTTTCAACACCTCTATGGACATAGCAGAGAGCTGGATGGGAAAGAGGAGCAGCCAGGACTAGAACCGGTGCCCATATGGGATGCTGGCGCTTCAGGCCAGGGCTTTAACCCACTGCACCACAGTGACAGGCCCTGGACAACAGTTTTACTGAATGATTTAACATTATATAATGCGCATCTTCAGCTTTGCAATTTGCAGTATCTATTTTCTTACCACCTGTTTTATTTCTTTTTTTTTTTTCTTTTTTTTAACAGGCAGATTTAGACAGTGAGAGAGAGAGACAGAGAGAAAGGTCTTCCTTTACCTTTGGTTCACCCTCCAATGGCCGCTGCGGCCGGTGTGCTGTGGCCGGCGCACCATGCTGATCTGAAGCCAGGAGCCAGGTGCTTCTCTTGGTCTCCCATGCGGGTGCAGGGCCCAAGCACTTGGGCCATCCTCCACTGCACTCCCTGGCCACAGCAGAGAGCTGGCCTGGAAGAGGGGCAACTGGACAGAACCAGCACCCCAACTGGGACTAGAACCCCCAGCGCCGCAGGCGGAGGATTAACTAAGTGAGCCTCGTCACTGGCCTTACCACCTGCTTTCTGACCACTATGCCAGTCACATTCATTAGGCATCTGTAATGGCAGCAAGCCATTTTTAGTTTTCAGCATTGACATTAACTCATGTAAAGTTAGTTGCTACAATAAAGTAATGTACAGGCTCAAACTTAAGAGAAACTCACTTATCCCAGGTAAACACCTAATCTTGTGTTCTCAACTGTGTTTGTATTCCCAGGGCTCATTTCATATCTGAAGTTTTTAAGTTTGAGGTTCTGTGTCTTTCAGCATTTAGGCTTTCAAACACACTGTGTCATGTGCAAGAAAGGAAGAAAGCACGGGAAATTGTGAACATGAAGGTTTGAGATGAAGCCTACAAATGTTGCCCAATGCTTGCGCTCACACTGTTTCTCAGTCACAGTACATGACCACATCTACAATCAATGTGATCATCTATGGATGCAGAAACAAGAATAAACAACTTCGCATCAATTTTTTGCAAAATTGTGATAATAAGGTTCAATTTCCTCAGGGAGAGCAATTTCTGCTTTTATCACTGTTTGTATAAATACTGTTTGTATAATATTGGGTATACAAAACTGAATATTTTGAAAACCCCATCATATCATAGAGTTGATGTGAGTTGTACATGATGGTGCTCCGAAAAAGAAATTGGTAAACGAGAATATTTGAACAGAGGTTGACTGACATATAAATCATTTCCTTGGGTGATAAAATGTCACTAAAATACTTCTAAAAATGATTTTATAGTCAAACATGTTAATTAGACTGGATTTTTTTTTAGAAAAAAACAACACTCATTGGAAAAAATGAAGCATATTTTTGGATAAACAGATCTCAGTGCTGTTTAATGCCACCATTGCATTATTCGTAACTGTGTTTTACTAAGTCCAAGGTGAAATAAGTAGCTCTGAACTTGAATTGAAATCAGTGACTAATGGAAAGCTTGAGTGAAATTTTACTACATGGATCATGCAAAACTTTAAGCTTTCACCTATTATATATTTCACAAAATGTGCAAGGTGCTATGGCATGAGAATTATTTGTAAAGGTTATTTTCCAAAGACACCTAATTAAACCTTTTATTCCAGAACGCATCCTTCTTCCAATCTGTTTCTGGATAGTTGCTGTGAGTGTACACTTCTAAAAATTACAGAGATAGTTTAATGTTTCATTTACAGCAGTCAGTGAAAAGCTTCAAAACAGTTACTATTATAAATGAAAATCGTGTCATCTAACAAACCTTTTGAAATTAAGAAAAAAGTAGTGGTAAGTGATTATTTTCTGGTTCTCAAAATGATATATAAAGGTGAATAGTTTTGACCATAATCAACGTGAGGTTGCTCAAGGGACTAAGAGGAAATTAGTTCATATTCCTTTTGGTAAATGTTCTATTTAATATTTTTCTTCATAGCACTTATTAGAATAAACACGGTCAGTATCAACCACTGAATTTAAATTTCCTTCACATACATTTGGAATTAAAACATATTTTGACTTTAATTAGGAGTTGTAATGAACACCTTGGTGTTAATACCATTTCTCTTATTATTTCTAATTCACAAAAATGAGCAATTATTAGTAACTTGCTTATTTCTACTTTGGATAGGCCAATTAAGCTAACATTGCCAACTGCTTCCTGCTTTTGTATTTTAAAGTTAGTTTTTATTGGCATTTGGAAACAACATGGCTCTGAAAATTAAAGCCGTAAATGTAAGCCCTACAGAGTTGAGAACACTCGAAAATAACACAATAGATCAGAACTAGCTGCAAACAGAGAACAGAAACTCTCCCTTGGAGAATCTTAAAGTTGAAGGCAAACCAATGTGCAAACAAGATAACGATAATGTGTTCCAGGTCACCTAAAGAGGATAATGTTTTGCTGTTTTAGAACAATTTGAGGAACTATGGTTCTTTAAAAAGGATTTGTCATTTCACAACCTGAAGACAAACCATTTCAGGGTTGAATTTAATCAGGTAGACATCGTCTCCAAAATTTATCCTTTGTCTTTTACAAAAAGAAATAAATAGAATGGCCTTAAGGTTAGAAATCTGCAATAACGGTACCAATTTTGCCAGCCTAGGCACTAAAACCCTATTGACCTCAAAAGTACTCTCTCCTACCCTTTCCTGATTTTACTGTTCTTTTTAAATCATGTAGTTTTTGCTCTCTGCGTGCCTGCAGGCTTTCAAAGCTCTACAGAGCTGGTGTTTTGTGGCATTCTTCAGAGTGCAGAGCTCTGTATCTTTGTTGCTCATACTGGAAGGTTACGTGGCTCACATTGTTAATTTTCTTTAGCAATGTCCCTCTGTCAGCAGGATTTATCCTTGAATTGTTTAGCATTGTCATGCCAATAAACAATTTTTGTCAATTGTGCTCTCAGCATTTAGAAATTAAATGACAACAGTGATGCCATATTAAATCTAATAGCACACCATATTGCAAAATATCTAAATGAAGATTGAAAAGGAGGCTTTTGAACCATAAAATCTTGATTGCTGTAAAGTGATGCCCAGAACTCAACAGTCTAGTAGTGGTTATAATATTAATGTCATCTGTCCAGTTTCAGTAACTACTTCTTCCTCAAAATGCTTTCTCCAAAAGAAGATTGATTAAGAGATTGAAGGAGATATGATTTACGTCATGTTTTAGAATTTTTTATTGACTTGATATATATTGGTAGAGTGCATATAACATCTGTATAAGAGTAATTGAGCTATAGTTTCCTTTTTTACTGTGTCCTACATAGCATTTGGCCTTTCTCTATAAAACAGGGATTTTATCGAAACTTGATGAAGAGAAACCAAAGCAATATGGGAACACATATTATTCTAATAGTTAAGAAAATAAAAAGAATAAAAATAGTGGTTTTTGATAAAACCAGTGTCTATATGGGATGCCAGTGTCACAGTAGGTGGCCTCAATGGCTAAGTCAACATGCTGGCCCCTGATTAATTAATTAAAAAAAAAACTATATTCTAGGGAAGGTTTCTAAACAGGAAACAGCACATATACACACATAATTTTTTATGATTGAGAATAAAATGTGGAGATCAGCGTATCTGTGCACACAAAGAGAAAATAACACACTTGAAGATACCCAAAGATAATGAAGATTTAAGTACTGAGCAACATACATAAATATTATACTGTGGTATGATGAACATTTTATCATTCAATATGCTGTTTTTTTTTTTTTTCTGTTTTACTATAACAGGTAGACTTGGAAACCTTTCATCATTAGAATTGAATATTTGTGGCTGGTTGAATAACAGCTCAGGATATCTAATCTTCAGAATGTGTGAACACAAAATTACATGGCAAAGGAGAATTAAAGTAGCGGGTATAATTAAAATTTTAATCATTTTATTTTAAACTAGAGAGACTATTGTAGATTATCTGGCCGAGTTCAAATTCATCACCAGGGCCTTTAAGTTGTCTTAAAGTGGAGAAGGACTTGGAAAAAGAATAATATAGATGACAACATTGCCTGTGCTGGTTGACTGAGGGGTCTGCAAGCCAAGGTATGCAGGCAAATTTAAATGTTGGAAGAGGCAAAGAATCAGATTTGCTTCTAGAGACTCCACAAGGTTCTCAACTGGTGAACTAATTGATTTTAGTCCAGTGAGCGACATTGCTGACCTGCAGACTGTAAGATAATTATTATACTTGTTAATCAACTAAGCTTGTGGGAGCATTACAACAGCAATAAGAATGTAATGCAAATATGGACATTATTCACATTAAAATGTCATAATTCTGCTCTCTTCCAATGTTTGTGGCCATCTTATTATTTTTTCTATTTAATATATTATGATGTCAGAAAAAAGTTGAAATGTATTACCAATTTTGAGCACTTTGAAGTGATTCAAGTTCTTACCAACTACATGTAAGATTTACACACACACACACACACACACACTTTGATTATCCATAAGATTTTAGTTAGTCTTTCTGTTTTGGACACTGAGGGTTAATAATCAGTTGTGCTAAGAACCAGCATTTTAGGTGAAGTTATCTGAAGTGTTGGATTTCTCTGGGGCTTGAAATGCACTTACCTTTTTGTTCTATTTTGTTTTTGTTTTGACAGGCAGAGTGGACAGTGAGAGAGAGACAGAGAGAAAGGTCTTCCATTTCCGTTAGTTCACTCCCCAATGGCTGCTACGGCCGGCGAGCTGTGGCCAGCGCACCGCGCTGATCCGAAGCCAGGAGCCAGGTGCTTCTCCTGGTCTCCCATGGGGTGCAGGGCCCAAACGCTTGGGCCATCCTCCACTGCACTTCCGGGCCATAGCAGAGGGCTGGCCTGGAAGAGGAGCAACCCGGACAGAATCCGGCGCCCCAACCGGGACTAGAACCTGGTGTGCCAGTGCCGCAGGCCGAGGATTAGCCTAGTGAGCCGCAGCACCGTCCGAAATGTACTTACCTTTAATAAGCACTTATATTCTAGGTATTGTTCCAACTGCATTATGTCTTAATTCATGTATTTCTCTAAATTTATTTACATCTCCCTTGCTTAAAAGAGTAATCTATAGTACTATGTTAACAGTCTAACCAACGTCACTAGAGTAGAAAATGGTGGAGTTAGAATTGATACACAGGGCTGGCACTGTGGCATAGTAGGCTAAGCCTCTGCCTGCAGCATCTCTGTCCTGTGTAGGACAGTTCATGTCCCAGCTGTCCCTCTTCCCACCCAGCTCTCTTCTAATGTGCCTGGGAAAGCGGCTGAAGATGGCTCAAGTGCTGGGTCCGTGAACCCATGGGCGACCTGGAGGAAGCTCCTGGCCCCGGGCTTTGGATTGGCCTACCTCTGGCCGTTGCAGCTGTTTGGGGAGTGTTTGGGGCAGATAGAAGACCTCTCTCGCTGTCTCTTCCTCTCTCTGTCTTTTACTCTGCCCCTCAGATAAAAAAAGGAATTAAAATACAAGCAGTCTGACTCCAGAGCGTGACTGACTCCCTAAATCTTAAAACTATATTATCAGGAAATTATGTTGACAATGTTCTGAGACTATCCCCAAACCCCAAAGCTTGATGGCATGTGACAGAAAAATCCTTGTGTTTTTTTTTTTTTTTTACTTATGGATATGTGGGTTGATCTTTATTGGGCTTATTTGATCTTAATAGACTTGACACTTCAGAGCAGGTTAAACATATCCTGGATCTTCATTCTGTGGACCAGCAGTTACCTAGGACATGCTCTTTTCATGGAAGTTGGTAGAAGTCCAGGTGAGTATGCCAAACCGTGTAAACAATTTACAAGATCAATAAGGTAATAATATATATTTTGCCCATTCTGTTCGGTGCTGTTGTAAAGCCAAATGAGAAAAAAATATATATTACAGTGAGGTAGTGAAGGACTAGGACCGGTCGCCACACCTATAGTATTCTCCATGTTTCAATTCTCTTTCTAAGATTTCATTTTTTTCACAAAGGAAAGAGTTTCAAGCTAAACAGTGCACAATGCCGATCTGAAGTTGTCCTCGGTCAAGTATCTCTAACAGCGCAAAGACTTTGCATCGTTAGGCTTCCAGGGTACCAGAAAAGCAGTGATCGATCTTTTCATTCCCAATTCCAGGGTCCCAGGAGAAAGGTATCCTCCATATGCATGGCTCTGCTAAGGTTTGCACATGAAAACTGAGACCTGCTGAAAATGTTTTTTTTTTTTTTTCATTAAATTTCCTTGTTAACTGAACTGTGTTTATGTCTTTCATCTTATATTTTATTCTTTTAAACAGTTTACTTCTATCATAAGCACTATTTTGCAAAGAACACACTACATTATATACTGTTTCTAAACACAATTTTAATTGTACTTACAACCTCATTTCAGTCTAACTGTTGGAAACAAGTTTTGTTGTGCACCGTCTTTAAGTATAGGAAAATGAAAATAAAAATATGGACATGGAAATGGTTTTAGAGAATTTTTCTAAATATAATGTTAGCATATTTAAAAATAATTGCTCCATTTATCCATCTGGATCTCTCAGTCTCTCTGTCTCTAACATCAATTAATTAACTAAAAGGGAAAAAATATAGTGGCCATTTGGTTGGACAGTTAAGACTCTAGGAGAAGTGCATCCCATATTGGAATAACGGGGTTTGATACCAATCCCTGGCTTCTGATTTCAGTTTCCTGCTAATGCGGACCCTGGGATGAAGTAGGTGGTGCCTCAGATAGTTGTTTTTCTGCCATCCCCATAGAAAATATTGATTGAGTTCTTGCACTCCCAGCTTTAGCATAGCCAAGCCTTGTTTGGTGACTGAACCAGTCACCAGTCACCAGTAGACTGAAGGTCTCTCTCTCTCTCTCACTTTTTCTCTTTCTCCCTCTGTCTCATTTCCTCTCAAACCATAAATAAAAATGTAGAAAAAAGTTATCTCTAATTTATGTAAATTTTCAAATTCCTTACAAAACATTGTATATGTGATTTTTCTCAGAAATATTTTTAAAATCATAAATACAATCAACTCATAGGAATAGAATTTCTTATATATTTTTCCATATGAAAGATAGCATTTGAGCTTGTAAGAACCTTGATTAATACTTATTTACTTACCAAAGAGAATTGTACTTTTCCCCCAAATGTGGTAACTCTGAATGGATAATATTTTCCCATTTTGATGTTTATGTTATCATAGAGTACTCACATATGACCTGAACTATAGATAAGAAGAAAACCTTCCAAAATATAGAGAATTTAGAAGCTCAAATGGAAACATATAATTCTCAATGCAAAATAAAAATTCAAGCCAAAATGTTTTCCAGTAAATACCTTGCAAGGACAATATTTAACATTGTTAGAACAGATGTTTCCATGAGAACAAATTGTAATAGTTTTTCTTAAATCATGTAGAATGCTCTCCTTCTGTGTGTTTTGTAGAGACATATATGACACCATGCTTGTTAAGTAAATGTTCATAATTGTTGATTTTGATCTACGTGTTTGCTGATTGTTTGTATATGATGCCCTGTAAAGCATGCAGATTTAGGAGACCCAGGAATGCATTTTCATGCTGTTTTTATTGCCTTATATTGCAAATTAAGCACAGTAGCCTGTATATTTTATTTAATTCACTCTCGGCTTCTCAGAGGAAGAGTGATTTAAATTTGACTTATCACATGTGCAAAATAAAAGTATTTCAAATAGTTAGGCCCTGAGGAGAAAAAAAAAAAAAGAAAGCTTCCTTAAGAAAACACTCAGCGTGACAAGTTGAGAGCTTTCTTCTTATTTATTCCAAAACCTACAGAAGAGATTTTCTTTCTCTACTCATACTTAACTCATATCAGTGTTATGATAGGCATTCTTAAATACTCCATGGAGCAAGCTGTTTGACTTTTATATCATTGCAGTAATCCTTTTAGACACTAGAATTATTATAGAGGTCTCTGTTTTATATAAAAGTTCTTAGAAATACCTCCTGTTGGCTGCTACTGTGTACTATGGTGAAGAAAAATGTTACTTCATGAATTACAATAGAAAAGACATACAGTACTGCAGTAAAGTCAAACTGATTTTATCTAACGATTATCTTTTCTCAATGAAAATTCATTTTCATTCTATAATAATAGTGGTGTTTGTAATCATCAATACTTAAAAATCTCATAGATATGAAAAAATCATGAAATTAGTTGTAGTGAAAAGTAATATTTTAAATGGAAATAATCATAGAAAATCTAATACAAATGATCATGACAATATTATTTATTATATTTAGCTCACTAAATAAATATATTTCTCCTCAATAAGTTCAAAATTATAAGTTCAAAATAATGTGGAAATATATGTACACAGATGTATCCTATGGTGGTACTAGTATTAGTTGTACATTTTTGTGTAGGGAGATGATGCAGACAGCACACTGTAACATAGACCCCAATTACAAGGTATTTTGTTTATTATTAGTATGTATGCCAGAGGATATGATGACAAGCATTAGTGGGAGTTTGCTGTAGAGGTTCAGATGCCACATGGGATGCCACAGACCATGTCAGAGCTCCTGGGTTTGATTCTTCACTTCCAGTTCAGCTTCCTGCTGATGCTCACCCCAGGAGACAGCAGGTGATAGGTCAAGTACTTTGGGTCCTGTTACCCATGTTGGAGACCAGGATGGATTTCCAAGCTCCTGGCTTTTGCCTGACACAGTCCTAATTATTTTTTGTTTTTACAAAAAGTTAAGTAAAGGGGCCGGCACTGTGGCATAGCAGGTAAAGCTGCCACCTGCAGTGCCGGCATCCCATATGGGCACTAGTTCGAGTCCTGGCTACTCCACTTCTGATCCAGCTCTCTGCTATGGCCTGGGAAAGCAGTAGAAGATGGCCCAAGCCTTGGGCTCCTGTACCCATGTGGGAGACCTGGAAGAAGCTCCTGACTCCTGGCTTCAGATTGGTGCAGCTCCAGCCTTTGTGGCTATCTGGGGAGTGAACCAGCGGAGGGAAGACCCCTCTATTTCTCTCTCTCTCTCTCTGCCTCTCCTTCTCTCTCTGTGTAATTCTGACTTTAGAATAAGTAAATCTTTAAAAAAAAAAAGTTAAGTAAAATACTCAAAGCAAAAATTTATCAGTATTGAAGACAATTTTAAACTTAGGTTATCTGTGCCCCTTAAATTATATCACTGCAAATTGTTGCCTCTCTTTAGAAGAGAGCCCAAAACTAGCACTTGAAGTACTCTTCAGTCATGTCTAACGTTTTGTTTTGTCAATATTACTTGCAATGTTTTAAGAAAAGCAAAAGCAAAGTAGAGGGTATAATTCCAATGATTTTCCCAGCTGAACATTTCATAATAACTTCTGTATTTTAGAACATGTGTTAAAGGAATAAATTGAACTTTTTTTATTATTACCAAGATGACAGACTCTCTAAGTAAGATTGATGAATTACTCAAATATTGTTCTGTTACTTGATTTCATCAATAGTTGTAGAGTTAATAAAATGAATTAGTCTATAAACAATTTTAAAATGTAAGGCATCTATATATTTTTATATGTTTTCACTTAAATTCTTTTATTTTTAGGTTTACTTATTTCTTTGGAAGGCAGAGTTACAGAAAGAGGAGAGACAGGGAGAACTTCCATCTACTGATTTACTCCCCAAATGGCCCCACTGTCCAGGGCTGGGCTAGGCTGAAGCCACAAGCCTGGAGCTTCATTCAGGTCTCCCACATGGGTGTCAGGGCCCCAAGCACTTGGGCCATCTTCCACTGCTTTCCCAGGCATACTAACAGGAAGCTGGATGGAAAGTGGAACAGCCAAGATTCCAATGGTGCCCATGAGAGATGTCGGCATCATGAGTTGGTCACTTAATCTGTTATACCACCACACAAGCCTCCCACTTGATCCTTAAAAATGTTGATTTTTTTCATAAAACATTTCTTGAGTTCTACTATATAAAGCTTTTTTGGTATCACAGAATCATAACTCTAAATGATAGATCTATACTATGATGTGGCAACCTTTTCATTAGAAATGTAAAATCCATGTTATTTTTAAGGAAAAATATAATGAAAACCAAAGCTGGGACTTGACACTGTAGAATCCCAAGGTGGACAAAAAAAGCTTTTAGAGATTGGTCTTGATGAGTATTTTTTTGGATGCTACTGTACAATTATGGCCAACAGTAACAAATCTAAAGAAATGGGATTATTCCCAATTACAGTTTCTACACAGCAAAAGAAACAATCAACAGATTTAAGAGACAATTTATGGTTTGGGAGAAAGTATTTGCAAACCACTCATCCAATCAGGAATAAATATCAAAATATATAAGCAGCACAGACAAATCTACGCTAAGAAAAGAAGCCAATTTAAAAGTAGGGTAAAGGAACTGAGTAAATATTTCCCAAAAGAAGACATACAAATGTCGAACAGCTATACAAAGTAAATGCTCCTCATCACTAGTCATTAGAAAAAAAATCAAAACTATTATTAGTGTCGCTCCCCCTCTTCATGGAGGAACGACACAGGACCCTGCGCTGTTCTTTTGTCTGCTCAGCCCTCCCCGGGTTTGCTGCTGGTTCTTCCCGGGTTGGCTACTGTCCCTTCCACCTCCGTGGAAGGGCGGCTCCCCCTGCCACTTTCCCCACTTCCGCGGGGGAGCGGCACACCGCCGGCCGGCTCTCTCGGGGGCTGCACAGGTGTTCCTTCAGATAGATGTTCCCCTTAGATGTTCCTGGTGCATGTTGTCTCTCTCCTCCTTTATAGTCCCCTTCCACCAATCCCAACTCTGCTACCCACACACCGAGTACGCTGCTCTCCTCCAATCAGGAGCAGGTCCTACAGTTTATTGGTTGAACTGGAGGCAGCTGTGTAGAAGCTGTTTCTCCCTTCTCAGCGCCATATTGTGGGAGAGCAGATGCATAGAATAAGTCTTAATTCCAGTAACTTAGTCTAGTCCGAGTTGCTCCCCACAATTAGAAATCACCTCACAGCTATTCGAATGACTTTTTCCCAATAAGTAAATAGTTACAAATGATGTAAAGAGGAGGGAACTCTTTTATGTTGTTTGTGGGAATGTTAATTAGTACAGCAATTATTCAAAACAATATGGAGATTTTTCACACACACTCAAAAATATGGTGCTGGTTTGGTTAAGCCACCACTTGGAACAGTGGCATGCCATATGAACACTGGTTCTAATCCTGGATGTTCCACTTCAAGTCCAGTTCCTGTTAATGCATCTGGGAAAATAGTGAAAGATGGCCCAAGTGCTTGAGTCTGTGCCACCCCTGTGGGAGACTCGAATGGAGTGCTAGGCTCCTGGCTTTGGCTGACCCGGGCCAGGTTGTAGCAGCTATCTGGGGAGTGAGCCAGTGAGTGGAATATCTCTATTTCTCTCTGTGTGTCTCTTCCTGTACTCTGGCTTTCAAATTATTAAATAAATCTTAAAAAATTTAAAACTATGCTCCAGCAACCCCACTATGAGCTATATATGAAAAGAAAATGAAATTATTCTGTCAAGAAACACTTACACTGCCATGTTTACTGTAGCTTTCTACAGTAGCTCAGAAGTACAAAAACCTAAGTGTCCATTAGGGTATGAGTGGGTAAAGAAACTATGATGTACATTCATATATGAAACAATATAATTCAGCTTTTAAGAAAGTAGAAATCTTACCTTTTAAAATAGCATGGGTATCTAGAGGATATTGTGTGAAGTAAAGAAGACAGGAAACAAAAGATAAATACTGTTTATCTCACATCTATGTAGCATCTAACAAGCGGAAATCCTAGATGTAGGAAGAAGGATGGTATTTACTAGGGCCTGGGGAATGGGATTGAGATGAAGATATGTTGGTCAATGGGTATCCAGTTTGGGCTATATAGGAATAATAAGTTCTGGAAAATATGTCATTGCCTGATGGCAATCATTAGTAAACATAAGCTATATATTTAAAAATTGCTGAGGGAGTAGATTTTAAATGTGATTAACACATACACACACACATACACACACACGCAAACATCCACATCCAAAACAGAAGTATAGGAGGTTCTGAGTGTGTTAATTATTTTGATTTAATCATCACAATATGTAAATGAGTCAAAATATCACTAATAAATTTAAACACACACAATAGAAATAAAATTAAATAACAATAAAACTTCATAAAAATCCAAAAAAATGAAAATATAAAAAGGGGAAGTATGACTGTCATGGTTAAGCAGAGCCTCTTTCTGTGTTACTAGTTTCAATATGCAACAAAAGTCTGAAAATTCAAGGCCCTCAAGCTACGTTTCAGACAATTTAGGGCACTTGTAATTGGCATGACGTCATTTAATATCAGTCTTTCGAGTTTGTTTTACCAGATTTGAGTCTGCTTAAACTTCGGGGGTCATTTTACCAGCTCTCAGCACTGGATGACCTGGAGTGATCTCCTACTGAGTGCTGGGGATCCCCAGTGAGTGTCCTGCTGGGAGACCATTCAAAACAGCTGCATAACCCCAGCGTCACTACTCTGGAAGATCTCTTAGGTTTGTGTGGAAACTGGGGAATTTGACTATCATTTCATTTTTTTCTTTGAAATTCCAATCTGCTATAGATTTTTATTTAGAATCTCAGAAGCCTGCCCTAAAAAAAATAAACAGGCAACAATGGGACTGGTCAATGAGTAGCTTTATTTTTGCTGGAATTTGTAATCTGAAAGTGGGATCTTTTTTTTTTTTACTTACTTTTTGATGTAACATATTTAAGTTAGGTTTTTATTTGTGTAATTCACCTACCTGTATTTAACCACCTTAAGAAAGTTTCTGTTTTGTGTATGATATTTACAAGTTATTGGTTCTACCCCATGCTCCTGCCATTCACATTGTTTACAGACAGCTCTGGTCGGGAAAAATGGAATGATAATTTCTATGACAATCAGGGCAAAGAAGACAGGGAAAATATAGAGAGACAACTTATAAGTAATTTAGATTATGCATCAACTTGTAAGCATTTTTAGCTTTCCACTCTGACTTGAGAACATGAAGGCAAATTTGATGTCTTAAACAGTACTAAAACTCCAAATTTGCACTAAGAGCAATTATCCTAACATTCAGGTGCCCTCACTGTTTCTAAACCACTGATGCTGTCAATTAGATTCCTATTTCAAAGTTGTTTATAAAAGTAAATTTTATATTAAATGATTGTCTTTCAGAAGGATTATTCTCTTTTGTTTTCTTTTGCTAGATGTCTTCAACATGACTTTGAAGAAAAGTTTTAGTATTGTTATATCAAGCAGCTTATCTGTGTAAACACTTTCGTATTTGGGGTAGGTCACAGTTCTTCAAGGTACATTCTAGCAATTATTCCTATCTTCTTGAACGAATATTCATAATATAAAAAGGGAAACGGTTGTGCATGTTGAAATTCAATATTTCAATGATTTGTAGGTAGACCAATGTGGACTTGTAAATCTATTGTTCTGAATCCTTCTCCTAACACTATTTCCATTGCATTTGACAACATATTTTGTGAAAGCAATTCTTTGCTCATTACGATAAAAGTAAAATAAAAGGGTGGGTGATGTGGCATCGTGGGTTAAGCTGCCCCTTTGGATGCCCATCTTCCATACTGGAGTGCAGGGCTAGAGTTCTGGCTACTCTGCGTCTCTAATCCAGGCTTTTGCTAACATGCCTGGGGAAGAATGGATGATAGCCTAAGTACCTGGTTCCTCTGCCCACCTCGCAGACTCAGATGGAGTTATTGGCTACTGGTTTTGCCCTGGCCCACTGCTAGTTGTTGCGGGAATTTGAGAATTCAGCCAGATGGTGGATGTTTTCTCTCTCTCTCTTTCCTCTCCCTGTACCTCTGCCTTTCAAATAAATTTTTTTTTAATTTTAAGAGGACCATGAATTTAGATAAAGGAAGGAAAAGTCTTCAGACATTTTAATTATTATAAAACACTAAGAATATAACAATGTATGAATAAAATAGTAGTCTGCATTATTTAATCACTTGTTCTGTTTTAGATTCATCGTTTATTTAATGAATAATTATCTTGTACCTGTTATGTACTAAATGCATTTCCTCAGAGTCCCAGTACAATGGTGAATGAGATATAATAGCTCTGACCCCATAGTATTTAAATAATTGTTACCCTCAACCTCCAGAGAGTTGAAGCTCAGGGTCAGAAACTCAGTCCAAGATTCCCACATGGGTGACAAGAACCCAGCTCTAGTCCTCACTTCCACTTCCTGAGGGTCAGGGCTGGCAGGAAACTGTAGTCAGGAGCCAGAACGGGAAATTTAACCCAGACACTCTGATATGGGCACCCAGAACAATATTGCAGGCTCTAAATCGTTCATCCTTAGACTCTTTGGGGGGGGGGGTGAGGAGGGGTGGTGGTGGGTTTAGGTTCACAGAAAAACTAAGAGGAAGCCACAGAGAATTCCTATGTGCTCTTTCCCATTATATATATGGTCTCCCCATTATCCGTGTCCCTCACCAGAGTTGTACATTAGAAACAATTGTTGAGACTACATTAATCACGAAAAAAATCACCTGAAAGTCCATTCCTTAAAATAGATCTCACTCTTGAAGTTGTACATTCTGTGTTGCATTGGGAAAAAATGTGTAATGGCATGTGTCCAACATTGCATCACATAGAGTATTTTCTCTGCCTTAGAAATTCTCAATGACTTTTCATCACTTTCTTCTGCTTAACTCCTGTCAACAATTAGTATTTTGTTTGTATAGTTTTACCTTTCCAAGAATGTCCTATAGTTGGAATCAAATATACACAGTCTTTTCAGATTGGCTTTTTTCTATAGTCATATTCATTTAGGGCTCCTTCCTGTCTGCTCATCACTAGATGGCCCATTTCTTCTCTCTTAGCGTTTGATACTAATCAACCTGAGACCCCTGTGTTTTTATATCTGATGCTATCCACACCAAACCTCCTGCAGTTCTTCAGTTATGATTCAGCATTCCTTGTACCAACACTGGTTCCTCAGGTGGTTTTCCCTGGTGAGCCTCTATGGGGGTAGACTCTGACTGTCTGCCCTCAGCCCTCATCCTTTCTCCCCTCTCGTGAATCCAAGAGAGTTGCCAATCGTTCCGTGTGTTCTGTATTTTATTTGTTGTTAGGAAACAATGGTGATGTCTATGTTCTTCACTTATGGAACTCGATTACAAACATTAAATTTTTAACAGAGTCACCTAACGTCATTAAAAGATATTCTTTAAATAGGTGAAATTTCAAAATTTTGGTTTTTTATATTTAAAGTCTTAATCTACCCCAAATATTTAATTTTTTCATGTACCAGGTTGTATTATAATTAAAAGGGAAAGATTTAAATAATTAAAAACTATGAGGAAGAAAAAGTAAATTATTTTTTAAAAGAGTTAAAAAAATGATTTGAAAGGCAGAATGACAGAGAGACAGGGAGGGACATAGAAAGAGGTTGTCCATCTGCTAATTGACTCTCAGATGGATGCAATGGCTGGAGCCAGGAACCTACGATTCCGTCTGGGTCTCACACATGGGCAGCAGGGGCTCAAGCACTTTTGTCATCTTCCACTGCCCTACTAGATGCATTAGTGGGGAGCTGAATCATCCATGGAGCAGCCAGGACTCAAAGCAGTGCACCCATATGGACTATTGTCATCTCAGGCAGTAGCTTAACTCATTGCACCTCAACACCTGCTCCAGAAAAGAATACATTGTATTCAGAGAGCAGTGGAGAGTTAATTGGGCCTAAGATACTGATTATTCTAGGAAACATCAAAAATGCATCATGGGCAGGTATTGTGGTACAGCAGCATGAGCTGCAACTTGGGAAGCTGGCAGCCCATTTCAGAGAACATGTTTGAGTCCTGGCTGCTCCTCTTCCTATCCAGCTTCCTGATAATGTAGCAGGGTCGTACCAGATGATGGTTCAAGTCCTTGGACGCCTACCACCCACATGGGATATCTGAATTTAGTTCTGTACTGGCCCAGTCTCACTATTGTGGGCATCTGAGGAAACAAATGTGAGAGACAGAGAGAAAGGTTTTCCCTTTTCTGTTGGTTTACTCCCCAAAGTGGCCATTAGGGCCAGTGCATTGCGGCTGGCGCACTGCGCCGATCTGAAGCCAGGAGCCAGGCGCTTCCTCCTGGTCTCCCATGCGGGTGCAGGGGCCAAGCACTTGGGCCATCCTCCACTGCCTTCCCAGGCCACAGCAGAGAGCTGGCCTGGAAGAGGAGCAACTGGGACAGAATCCGGCGCCCCAACCGGGACTAGAACCTAGGGTGCCGGCGCCGCAGGTGGAGGATTAGCCTAGTGAGCCACGGCACCGGCCGAAAGGTCTGTATTATAATAAAAGTCTTCTAAGGAGGACAATTTCATGACATTCTAGAAGTTTAATGGGAATAGATAAAAATCAAGGAGTGTTTTAGACTTCAGGAAAAAACTAAATTTTGTAGTGAAATTGGAGAAAGGAAAAAAGATCAAGAAAGTAGCTTTATTTTATACTTAAAATTTTTAAAATGCATTTTATTTGAAAGGAATATGTATATATCTGTAGCTATCAATTTATATCTATATCATCTGTATCTACCTCTATCTATCTATCTATCTATCCATCCATCCATCCATCCATCCAACTCTCTCCATCAGCTGATTTATTCCCCAAATGCCTGTAACAATAGTGGCTGGTCAGGCCAAAGCCAGGAACTGGAAACTGAATGCTGGCCTCCCACAGGTGTGTCAAGGACCAATGAACTGAGCTACCATCTGCCACTCCCATGGTGCTCATTAGCAGGAAACTGGAGTTGTTGTGGAGGGGGGAGCTAAGACTTGAACCCAGCTGCTTCAACAGGGGACGTAGGTGTGCCAAGCAGCTTCCCAATCTCTAGACCAAATGCTCACCCAAAGAGAACAATTTTAGAAGGGGCATGCATGCAAAGTGAGTGTGATTAATATTGGCAATAGGGAACGCATGCATTCAATAAGTTTGTAGGTTGAGTTACTGTAACAATATAGGTTCAGTTAATGCAACAACTAAAGTCCCTTGTCAGAAGTGATTTTCTATTATTATTAAGAGAATAAATGAGAGTGCAGAAACAATGAAAGGGAATGAACTAGACATATATACTAAGAAAGTCAAATAGCATTTAGGGCACAACTGTGTGGTAAATCAAAATAGGAAAAGAATCAGTTTACGGTCTCATAAAAAATAAGATAGGTAGGTTTACATTTAACAAAACAAGCGCACAACTTATTCTCTGAAATATAAAACTATTTTAAAGATTTATTTATTTTAAAGATTTATTTTATTTATTTGAAAGACAGAGTTACAGAGAGAGAGACAGAGAGAGGTCTTCCATCTGCTGGTTCACTCCCCAGATGGCCACAATAGCCAGAGGTGTGCTGATCCGAAGCCAGGAGCCAGGAGCCAGGAGCTTCTTCTGGGTCTCCCAAGTGGGTGCAGGGGCCCAAAGACTTGGGCCATCTTCTACTGCTTTCCCAGGCCATAGCAGAGAGCTGGAACGTAAGAGGAGCAGCCAGGACTAGAACCAGTGCCCATATGGGATGCCGGCACTTCAGGCCAGGGCGTTAACCCACTGCGCCACAGTGCTGGCCCCTAAAGATTTGTTTATTTATTTATTTGAAAGTCAGAGTTATAGAGAGAGAGGGGGAGACATTGAGATAAACTTTTCATCTGCTGATTCACTCCCCAGACGGCTGCAATGACCAGCATGCGGCCAGTTCAAAGTCAGGTTCCAGGAGCTTCTTCTGAGTCTTCCACATGGGTGGCAGGGGCCCAAGCACTGGTGCCATCTTTTACTACTTTTCCCTGATCATTAATGGGGAGCTGGATCAGAAGTGGAGCAGCTAGGACAAAAATCGTCAGCCATATGGGATGCCAGCATCACAAGGGGCAGCTTTACCCACTAGACTACAATGCTGACCCCTAAAAATATTAATTGAAGAAAATAAGCTCTAAATAGATGGAACAGCATTCCATAATCAACAGAGCTGAAAAATTAATACCGTGAAGACGGTGATATTCTTAAATTGGTCTAAAAATTCGGTGTGATTTCTAATAGAATCTCACCTTACTTCTTTGTCTCTGCATTTTCACCTGACAATGTTTAAGTCTGAATATGCTCTGAAAGTGCAATCTAGGGGCAGATGTTTGATGCAGCGGTTTGGATACTACTTGGGTTGCCCACATCCCACGTTGTGGTGTCTGTTTGGAGTCCTGGCTCTACTTCCAACCCCAGCTTTCGGCCACGGCACACCCTGAGAAGCAACAGATGATGGCTCGAGTTATTGGAAACTAGAACGTTATTTATGTTATGATTCATTATTTATTTATTTTTATTATTTATTTATTTATTTATTTATTTTGCCAGGCAGAGTGGACAGTGAGAGAGAGAGACAGAGAGAAAGGTCTTCCTTTTCTGTTGGTTCACCCTCCAATGGCCGCTGTGGCCAGCGCACTGCGCTGATCCGAAGGCAGGAGCCAGGTGCTTCTCCTGGTCTCCCATGGGGTGCAGGGCCCAAGCACTTGGGCCATCCTCCACTGCACTCCCGGGCCACAGCAGAGAGCTGGCCTGGAAGAGGAGCAACCGGGACAGAATCTGGTGCCCTGACCAGGACTAGAACCCGGTGTGCCGGCGCTGCAGGTGGAGGATTAGCTTAGTGAGCCATGGTGCCTGCCGTTATGATTCATTATTAACATCAACTGAGTAACCAGAGAGGAAAAAAAACTCACAAAAAGAAATTCCTTGAAATGTAGTTTTGAGAATCACAATTTAGAATTTCTTTTCTGTCTGTAAGTTGCTAACCAGTCATGACTTGTGAAATGCAAGAGTAAGAAAGATAGGAGGTTTCCTGTCAGATAATTTTTGGATCATTTTTCATCTGTGGGTAGTTTCCCTTTAAAGCATTTAAATTTACTTATATTTGTGGTCCCCGTGCTTTAGAGGTCAGAAATATTGATCATAACTTTTTTATTATGTATATATTTTATTCATGCACTCTACAAACTTGCAATGAGTAAAAATTCATGGTGTTTGGGCCGGCGCTGCGGCTCACTAGGCTAATCCTCCACCTGCGGCGCCGGCACACCGGGTTCTAGTCCTGGTCGGGGCACCGGATTCTGTCCCGGTTGCCCCTCTTCCAGGTCAGCTCTCTGCTGTGGCCAGGGAGTGCAGTGGAGGATGGCCCAAGTGCTTGGGCCCTGCACCCCATGGGAGACCAGGAGAAGCACCTGGCTCCTGCCATCAGATTAGCGCGGTGTGCTGGCCACAGCGCGCCAAGCCGCAGCGGCCATTGGAGGGTGAACCAATGGAAAAGGAAGACCTTTCTCTCTGTCTCTCTCACTGTCTACTCTGCCTGTCAAAAAAAAAAAAAAATTCATGGTGTTTGGTAAATGATTTATGTAGTTAATTTTGACAACAAATGAGACTTGTTAATGCTAACTGGTTGTGTGACCCCTGAATTCTGAATCAAATCAGCTCCCATTTGCTATAGAAAACTGCATCATCTCTCTTGATAGCTCCTTTATAATCATTCTTTCCTAAAATATCTTTCATCATCATCTATATTGTTAAAACCCTCCCTTCACAACGCATAAAAATATATATCTTGAGAGTACTATAATATCATATTGTATCAAATTTCTTTAATATTATAATAAATTTCACTCTGAGGAAATTAAAAAAAAATTTAAATTCATTAAATGATTTTAAATGCAATCCTCACTACGTGTGAACATGTCCATCCGTGACAAGCAGCGTATGGGCCAGTGGTCCCACAGCATTTTGTGGCCCAGTGACCACAGTAGCTGTTTAGTTAGTTTAGTCACCTGATGTTAAAATCACCTAATGATGCACTTCTTAGAATGTATCCCTGTCAGTAGGTGACAAATTATTTGCTGTTATAAGTATCCCTGACCCGGGCCTACATGGTATATATGTATGTCAATCGCCCCTTATACAGGTCTACCTCAGCCTAATTGAATCCTACCTTTCCGGCTTCACTCAGTTACAAGATGTGGGGCTTAAATCTATAAACATTTCATTCGATTTCCAGTGCTAAGTCTTTAGCAAATATATTGAAGCAAGAAATCATGCAGCATCTGTTTTCATGATACATATTTAAAAAGGGGATGTACAGTGTAAAAGAAAACAGGTACCTGAAGCAAACTGGTCTCTTAAAATTATTTAGAAAGAGAGTTATGTGCTGTATTTTCAACCATTTACACCATCATGCATAATTACTTAAAGTTTACAAAATATTGTCACTGTGACTACAGTCTGCTACAATAGGGGACGGTTTCGTTGTGTGGGAGGAAAAGCTGTCAATGTGATGCCTGCGTCTCATATGGGTGCCAGTTTGTGTCCCATCCGCTCCACTTCCGATCCATCTCCCTGCTGATGGCCTGGGGAGAGCAGTGGAAGATGGTCCAAGTGCTTGGGTTCCTACCACCGAAATGGGAGATCCTGGCTTTGGCCTGGCTTAGCACTGGCCTTTGCTGCCATCTGGGCAGTGAACTAACGGTAGGAGATCTCTCTTTCTCTCTCTCTCTCTTGCTCTCTTGCTCTCGTTCTCACTCTCTGTGTGTGTGTGTGTGTGTGTGACTCTGTAATTCTGACTTTGAAAATACATAAATCTTTTTAAAAAATCTACTGCAATAATAATTATCAGAAGAACAAAATTGTGAGAATGTTCAATATGTCACACACAACAATGCCTCCAAATGTTCATGGAAAATAGAATTTAAAAATTTGTATTTTGGTACAGAATATTTTGAAATCCATGAAATCCATGCATGTGAGGAACATGCAAAAATCTGTATAAAAATCAGTATTTGGAAAAGCTATGCATGGATTTCAAAAATTTTTGCAACAGAACGTACTTATCTTTAATTCAATTTTTTCATGAGGTTTTTGAAATACACTTGTATACTCTTCAGATAGGACAAAGGGAAAATATGTAGCTTGAAAACCTTCTTCAGGATATTATGATATGGTTGTGGAACTTGTGTTTTTTAAGACATCCTTACTGTCACCCAGATAAAAATCAGTACTACTTAGGATGCTTGCCAATGAAGCATCCCTCTGTTGTCCACAGAATAAGGTTGTACTTCAGGAGGGAATGCCTGCATGAGTTTAAAAAGTAAATATCAGGCAGGCACAGCAAATAGATCAGAACACACAGATGTCAGCTGAGAAGATTGGGAGCCGCAGGCCAGGTACAATGTGTAGAGAAGTTTGTGTATTCTTTTCTTATAGGTGCCCTCTCTCCCGAATCCCGCTGGCACGTGCCCCCTCCATCAGCATTTACTGTTAGGAAATCATTGCGGCCATAGAGTGTCCAGTTAAAGTGAAAGAGGGAGGCTAATGTTTGCTGAGTGCTTATTGTGCTCCGGGCACTGCAGCTCCACTTTTCTCACATGCATCATTTTGGCATCTCAGCCACATCTCAACTGCGTCTCAAAAACAAACAGTGCACAATCCTGTCATGATTCCACACACCCTGCTTTGTGGTCCAGAATGTGATTCCAATGCATCTGTAGGACTTAGACTCACAGCATTGCAGACTTGGGAGTTGAAGCAGTTATGTACTTTTTTTTATAGTTTGTCTCATACATTTTATAAAAGATTTGAGATCGAATGTCTCAAAAGTACAATTAAGTTCATCTAGACAGAGATGTCGGAGATGGAGTACAAACCAGGGTTTTGTTTCCTAATTTTACATCTCATATCTGTCCAAGACAGCTGTCTGTTCTCCCCAACTAAAAATTATTTCATGTTGCCATGAAAATAATAATGTTAACAGTTAATAATTATGTTAACAGTGCATTTGCTTTGTTTGATATTTAATTACGTATTAAAGAAAAATGAAATATATCCTTTCCTAGTCACAGTGAACTAAATAGTAGCTTGAGTATTTTTTTTTTATTTTAACATCAAGTTTAAACTAAGTTGAATTTAGATTTAAAGATTCACATTCAATACTGCCTACTTCCTTATATAGACCCATTATTTTAAAAATTTTCTATTTGTTTTTCTAAAACACATTTAAATTGTATACAGCTTTTTTGCAAAAATGTTTAAGTTTCAAAGTTTTACTTCTGTTAAAAACTTGATTTTTTAAGTAGTTGTAAAATGCCATGGGAGTTATTTGCTATGATGATTTTTTTCAGATGAGGTAGTTTCAAATTCGAAAGAAATTATAAGAAGACAACTTATAACAATTTATCATAGCAACTTAATATAAGGTACATACTGAACTAGGTTTATGAGATCTGGCTTTACTTGAACTTACAGAACTATAGAATTTTAAGACTATCCAACCAAATGCAACTTTTTCTAATTCATTGAATTTATAAAGTAAGACAGTAACATGAACAGAATAGAATTTACAGATGGGTTTTTATGTAAGTATTGATAAGTAATTGAATATTTAGATACAACCAATACACTTTTTGTTTTTAAATAAATGCACATTCTCTTTAGATTTTCACTTACTATTTATGAGTCAGAAAACCAATTCCCAGTATACAAAATACAGCTTAAATTTAAACACAAAGATACTCATTATGATTGATTACAGCTGATACATCATAGGGTATTTTCCTTTCAAATAAATTGTGTGAAGCAAGCCAGGACTGCGCTCAAGGGTACATCTAACACTTCTTATCACACCTTGTTTGATCTGTGTAGAACTTTTGGAAAAGCTGCTTTCATTGAAATAGGAGGTCAGGAAGATTTGTTGAGAAATCGACAGCTATCAAGAGCACATGCTGTAGAACAGATTGGAAGTCTTTTTAATCAGCATTCCTTTTTGCTCCTGGAATGTCAAATAGTCTGATACTATCTTCTGATAACCATTTAGCTTCCTATAAACTTACAGTTGTTCAGAATACAAAGCTACATGTCCAAAAAAAACTTAAATGAGATTTTACATGCTTGAAAGCTTCTGCTCTTACTTTCAAAGAGTGTAAGATTTATGAAATCTGTAGAGAGCTATGCTTTCACTGTGTCCAGCAGAGAAGAGATCGGCTTTTACACTGTAGTGTTAACACAGTGTTAACACAGTGGGACAGAGAGGTACTGAGGCAGACGGGACCAGTAGCACCAAGACTGACAAAGGTAACCTGAGCGAGAACGCCCTGTTGGGCAGGTAATTACGGTGCTGCTTCCAGGAGATCATGCTTAGCTCCAGCTTCGCTCTGACAGGCCTGGAGCCCTGAAGAGGCCAGCTTAGTTGGTTGAGAAAACACGGGAAGACACAGTACACAAGGAATTCCTGGAATAATAATTGCAGAACCTATTAGCTACTGTGTATGAGACTGCTGATGTGTGGACTGCCTTGCTTAAGCTAAGGAAATGTACTATTTAGTTGTTAAAGGTTATGCGTGCAGACTGCGAAAGAACAGGGAGGAGGGACGGGTGGACAGTACAGTGTGAGCAGAAGTGAAGTCTGTCAACCATTTCAGTGTGATTAATACTAAACATATATGAAATATTATAATAGTAAGAAATATAATGAATTAGCTACTCACAAGTTCTTTATTCATTTAAACTTGAGAGGCAGATAGAGAAAAAGATACAGAAAGAAAAGGAGTGACTCCATCCATTGTTTGAATTCCCAGAGCACACAATGGCTAGGTCTAGGCTGGGCTGAAGCCCAGAGCCAGGAGCTCAAACAACGTCTCCAACACGTGTGGCGGGAACCCAATGACTTGCACCATCACGGCTACCTCTCTGGGTTTGTATGAGCAGGAAGCTGGAGTCAGGAGCTGGAGCTGGGTATTGAACTCACGTGCTCCAATGTGGCTTGTGAGTGTCTTAACCAGCATTCCACCTGCTAAGACAAATGCCTGTCCCTGATTTATCTTACTTACATTCTCCCAATATGTTTCCTTGTACACTCAAAAATATGTACATAGATTTTGTAAGTGAGAAGTTCTATCACCTTACTTTTATAAAACTACAAACATAATTGTTTATGCTAAATTATAATGATTTCTTAGGAGTATTTCAATATATTTGCTCATGTCTCATTTATGAGTGCAGTCAGGATATATGGGAAAATGGAAACAAATCAGGTCAAGTTTAAGGCATGTACTCATATTATTTTGATATTAGAAATATATAATTGTGTAGTCATTGCCTCATAATACAACAGACTATTCCCCCACCCTCCAAAAAGCAAATATTGTGTTAAAACCTCTTTAATTTAGTTTCTTCTGTGGCGATTGATTAGTTTTCCACTCTGGTGGAATAATGATTCTACGAGGATTATGTGTCTCTGTCAGGCTAAAATATAAAAAAGAAAGAGAATCCACTTCAAGCACTTCAACAAGAAATAATTTAATTAGGGACTTTTTGCTTGTTTGTTTCCATGCTGGTTGAAAGCCTGGGATGGCTCTCACCACAGATCCTCAATGTTTGATTGACATCTAGGAAACCTGTGGCTAAATACATAGATATGGACATCAGATTTCACTTGCTAGACATTAAAACTGTAACATGTTAAAAGCTCTCTTTGCTTCAAATATCACTAATGTGTCATTTATTTCTAAGCTCTTAAACATATTTTTTATGGACTTGAAAAGGAGAGAGAGGGAGAGAGAGAGAGGGAGAGAGAGAGAGAGAGAGAGAGAGAGAGAATGTCAACTAGTTTCACTCCCCAAATGCATACAACACTCAGGACTGGGACAACCTAAAGCCAGGAGCCTGGAACTCAGTCTCAGTCTTCCACATGGGTGGCAGGGACCCAAGATTTGGTTTATTACTGCTGCCTCCAGGGACTGCATTTTTAGGAAGCTGGAATTGGGGGCGGAGCTTTAACTCTAATCCAAATACTTTCATATGGGATTTGGATAGCTCAAGTGGTGTTTTAACCTCTGTCCCTGATGCCCACTGTATATTTCTGAAATTTTTTTTTTTTTTTTTTTGACAGGCAGAGTGGACAGTGAGAGAGAGAGACAGAGAGAAAGGTCTTCCTTTGCCGTTGGTTCACCTTCCAATGGCTGCCACGGCCGGCGCACCGCGCTGATCCGATGGCAGGAGCCAGGAGCCAGGTGCTTTTCCTGGTCTCCCATGGGGTGCAGGGCCCAAGCACTTGGGCCATCCTCCACTGCACTCCCTGGCCACAGCAGAGGGCTGGCCTGGAAGAGGGGCAACCGGGACAGAATCCGGTGTGCCGGCGCCGCTAGGCGGAGGATTAGCCTAGTGAGCCGCGGCGCCGGCCTATTTCTGAAATTTAAATAAAGAACTCTACCTGAAAGGAAAAATGACAAATGAAGTATTTACCTTTATAATCACTGTTAAGTAGGAGGAGTGATAGAAGGGTTGGAAATTAATGAAAGCTTCCACCTGAAGCTTTGTACCACACATAAATTTGTTTTTTAGGAAGGATAACTAACCATTATGTCCAGTGTATGTTCAAGGGAGCTAAATTAATATACCAGTGGCTTTGCTACCAGAGAAGCTAAGGGTCCTTGTATTCGTGCAAGAAAGAATTCAGGCATGAGACAGAGAGTAGTGGAAAGCAAAGAAGCAAGGTTTATTAGGGTAGGGACATCCATAAGAACCAATGGGCACCCCTCCAGACAGGACCTGAGAGAGAGTATGTAGTTCACATTTAGGCTGGGGTTTTTAAGGGGCTGGCTGGCGTTGCCCGCCTTAGAGGAAGGATGGTTATCGGCCAGGTAGAAGGGGCAGGACCCCCTGGAAGGTCATCAGGATTCGGGCGGGACTTGGAAGTGCAGACACTGGGCTTCTGGAGCTGCCGCAGTAGGTGCTGGTCTTCAGGCCTTCCTCACACACACACACAGGCTCAGTTTCTGACTTCCTACCTAACAGTTTGACAGTTACCAGTGCATACAGGCATCTATGTTGCTTCAAAATGATTACTTTGTTTCACATGCATAAAACAATTTCTATTTTAGCCACAAGTGGATTATTTCAAACTGTGCATAGGAATGAAATAAAGAGTTTGAAATAATCCTTAATAACACAGTAACTAAATGATCAAAAATTAACATAAAGTTTAACATTGATGCTTGTACACATTATTCTCCTATCTGTAGCTTTCTTGTTTACTTGTTTATTTTAACAAGACTGTTAAAGTATTTTAGCAAAAGATAACTAGCTGGAGGCAATATGCTTCTATCTTTTGCATCTGTATTGTCTTCTCAAGCCAATAATTTCCTTCTGGGACAACAATACTTGAAAGTATGTTTGCCCCAGACCCCCTCAGATTTTCCATGTGCTATTTTCCTTAAAACTGTACAGCTACCGTATTTTAAAAATTCCTACTGTTGTAAATTAATCTTTGAACATTTCATCTTTTTTCCTTGCATTTGTTCACTCATTCTTCATGTTTCACTTCTAAATACAAGGCGCCTCTCTGTCTAGATAGGAATATTGTTCTTTAATAATTTGTGATTTGGTTTTGTGTATGGCATGGACTTTCACTGAAGTCAGTTGTCTTTTGATTTATTTATTTGAAAGGCAAAGACAGAGTGGGAGAGGGAGGATGGGCTGGGAGGAGGAAGAGAGAGAGAGAGAAAATTTCATCCACTGGGTCACTCCCCAAATGGCCACTACAGCCTGTACTAGTACCGAGTCAGGCTAAGGCCTGGAGCCAGGAACTTTATCCTGGCTTTCTTCGTAGGTGGCAGGGACACAAGTACTTGGGCCATTTTCTGTTGCCTTCCCAGGAGTATCATCAGGAAGCTAGATCAGAAGCAGGGTAGCCAGCATTTGCAAGAGCACTCTAATTTGAGATACTTGCATCACAAGTATTGGCTTAACCCACTGTACCACAAGCTGGCGCTGAAGTCAATTAATTGAGACATGTTTTCATAGTTGCAATCAAAAGCCAAACTTCAGAGTAGGTAGTTGGCCTAGTGGTTAAAGTACCAGTTAAGAAAACCATGTCCAGTGTCAGAGTTCCTGGATTCAATACCAGCTCTGGCTCCTGACTGTAGCTTCCTGCTAATACAGACATCAGAAGGCGGTGGTGATGGCCCCAACACCACCACACAGGATATCTGGATGGAGTGTCCAGATCCCAAATGTGGCCCTGCTCATTCCTGGCTACTCTGGGCATTTGGGGAGTGAACCAGTGGATAAGAGCTCCCTCTGCATGTGTCTCTCTATCTGGTCTGTGTCTGTCTATGGCTCTCTCTGCATCTCAAACATCTAAATGTTAACAGTTAAGGGGAAAAAGGCTGAACTTACATAAACACCAAGATTCTGGTCAAAATATGGACTTAAGTTAATCATTGCAGATATCCTGAGCTAAATATGTACCATTTCCCATCCTTTTCTCAAGGTTGTTTTTTCACTTGATTTCTTCCTATACGGGCTTGTTGTAGACAGTTTCATATTCTGAGGGAGGCAGAACTGTGGTTATGTTTGTATTCTGTTAATTTGCTTATCATGGAGGAACCCTGTTTGCTAGAATCCTCTTCCTTTTATTGTTACAGAGTGGACTTGGCTGAGGAGTGTGCATGAGCATTGGAAAGCAGGAGTGAAGTAAAGGTCATCATTTGCTAAAATTTATCACATACTCACGGGAGTTCCAACTTCTCTTGACCTTCTCAGCTTTTTTATTTTTTTATGAGTGCTAAAGCCTTTGGCAAGTAGCTGCCCAATGTGGACCTTAGACATGTCAGCCGTGTAGACAGAAGTGTCTCATAGGTGTCACCTAGCTTTCTCTTTCTCTACTCACATTTGAATCTTGGGCATGATTGTTGATTTTAGATCTATTGATTAATGACTTCCCTGTTTCTCTAATTTCCCTTCCAAATTTTTGATGTCCTGGCTCCTTCCATAAATGTAAAGGGTAAAATTTGTATAGTGAATTTCTTATCCTATGACACTCATGGAAACTCTCCCTACTTGATGGAAAACATAACTGGATAAACAAAGCATTAATGGCACAACACATCTCACTGTCCACCCAAGCCATATATCTGAGGTGCACCATCCTCACCAAATAGATTCATGACTACCAAGTGGCTTATTCCTTTCTAAGAATTTTTTTTTTTTTTTGACAGGCAGAGTGGACAGTGAGAGAGAGAGAGACAGAGAGAAAGGTCTTCCTTTTGCCATTGGTTCACCCTCCAATGGCCGCCACGGCCGGCGCACCACGCTGATCTGAAGGCAGGAGCCAGGTGCTTATCCTGGTCTCCTATGGGGTGCAGGACCCAAGGACTTGGGCCATCCTCCTCTGCACTCCCGGGCCATAGCAGAGAGCTGGCCTGGAAGAGGGACAACCAGGACAGAATCCAGCGCCCCGACCGGGACTAGAACCCGGTGTGCCGGCACCACAAGGTGGAGGATTAGCCTAGTGAGCCGCGGCGCCGGCCCCTTTCTAAGAATTTTTAAAACTGTTTATTTATTTGTTTTTATAAATGGAGAACAGATTTAATGTATTTCTCAGATACAATTTTAAGAGCATACTTCCTTCCCTCATTCCCTCCCCTCCTTTCTTCCTTTTTTTCTTTTAATTTTTGAGATAACATACTTCCAATGTATTTTATAATCACAGGCCTAATCCTCCACTAAATAAATAATATAGCAAGGAGAAAAATCACTGTTATGAAGGAATATAGAAATAATCAAATCTCAAAATGTCAATGTCACTCATATGTTAAAATGATCTCATATTTCCATTGTGCTAATTTTTTGTAAAGTCAAATACGTAAGCATCATTAACTTATTTGTTATTTCCTCTCATCAACATTTTTGGAAATTTGATTCAACCTGATGCCATGGTTAGGCACAGGAAAGAAATTTCTTTAAAAAAAAAAAAGATTTTTATTTCTTTTACATGAAAGTCACAGTTACGCAGAGAGAGGAGAGTCAGAGAGAGAGAGAGATTGAAAGAGAGAGGTCTTCTATCCATTGGTTCACACCCCAGATGGCTGCAACAGCCGGAGCTGTACCCATCTGAAGCCAGGAGCCAGGAGCCAGGAGCTTCTTCCAGGTCTCCCACATGGGTGCAGGGGCAGAAGGACTTGGGCCATCTTCCACTGCTTCCCCAGGCCCACAGCAGAGAGCTGGATGGGAAGTAGAGCAGTAGGGTCTCGAACCGGTGTCCGTATGGGATGCTCGCACCACAGGTGGCTTTACCTGCTACGCCACAGCGTCATCCCCAGAAAGAAACTTCTAATTGGACTGTTCACTGTGGAAACATCAGATCACATTTTTTAGAATTTTTTTCTTCCTCCCTCCCTCATTTTCTTCCCTTTTTTCTTTCCTTCTCTCCTTTCTTCTCTTCCTCCCTCTTCCTTCCTTCCTGCCTCTATTTTCCCTCTCTAATTTCCTTTGTTAAATCATCCTCTTTTCAAAGAATTGCAGAATCAGAAATCCTGATTGTTTGCAAGATCACAAAAGATAAACTGACACATAGTAGTGCTCAGTAAAAATTATATATATATATATGTATATATATGACTTCACTTACAATGTTGCTGATACAGACTAAATATTTTTACTAAAAAATTAATATGTTTCCATCCTAACTGCCTGCATGTTTTCTGCACAGATATTAAGGGCAGAACAAGAGATCATAATCCACATGTTTACATTAACTGTTTCTCTAATAATATCAGTGTGCCTTTAATGATGCATTTCTAGCTGAAATAAATACCCGTTCCAAGAACATAGTTATTTGATCCAGATCCTGTGCTCCTTTGTAGCAGCAATGCAAATAAGACATGCTGCATTCAAGTGTAACATAGAGATCTCAAGGTGTAACCATAAAGTATTATAGCCAAGATCATACGGGTACTCCATGGATATTAAACCATCAAGCAAGGCCCTATGTTATATTTTTCATAAAACCTCCTTCAACCACCATAAAAGTGAAATGCACGATCGTTGTTTACACTCATGTACTGATATACTGTAAATCTGCCATATCTCGTGTGCAGTGGCAAAGTCATTGACAGGAGGTTCCAAAAGATATGTGGTCCCCATCTATCTTTATCTCTATCTGAGAAGACTGTTTTAGAAGATTTTGGATCAGAGGAATGAAATAGATAGATGTACAGTTTATCTTTGAAATGCTACTTTTAAAAAGAGTACATTCATACAAAGCCAGGATATACAAAGATAGTGATTTATCCTGTTAGGTCAAATCTTGCTTTTCTTGCTAATGCCCAAGTTGTTGTTATCAAAATATATATATGGTATAATGGCATTTTCCATTTGGAAATGTAGGTGATACCTAACAGGACTGATCATTGGGTAATCAAAAATTTTTAAAAACATTATCTGAACTACAGATGATTTATTTAAGACACTTGTGATTGCCTATCTTTCAAATTGAGACAAACTGAGAAAACTGTGTTTCCTCACTTCTGAGCTGATATTCTAAATTTTGTATTTAAGTTTAACTTAATTTTCATTTATAAAAGTCAAAACCATGAGTCAATGTGGCTTATACAAACACAGTAAACACATATAGATATTTGTAAACTGAAAACTCTATGTTTTTTTTTTTTTTTCATCTACAGCTGAATTTTATGCAAAATATTGGCTTTAGGTCTAGATTTCACTTCCTACTCAAGTAGTGGATCAGAAATTGAGAACCTCATTCCAGAGGAAACTGAGGAAGAAAGATGTTGTATCCTGGCCCACTCTCATTTCTACGGCAAAGACAACCATGTCTTGGTATTTAATACTGTGTTAAAGACCTGGTCCTGGTCATGTCTATCTCTGTGCAAGATGGAGAATCACTCCAGCTGGATGCAACTTCTTGTAAATAATCTGGACATGGACTTTTAGGCATTAAAAACATTATAAGACAAGTTCAAGATATTTTACTTTTTATGAAACTAAAATATTAGTATCTCCATATTTATAAGCAATCCAGTATTGAAAGTCTCTGAAAGAATAGTTTCAAATAAGAGATGTAGAGAAAGGAGTAAGTATTACTGATTGAGGGATTACTACCATAATACAATACAAGTTTAATTCATAATTAGGATATCAAGTGGTTTCTGAGAAATAGCACACATCAGAATTTTGGAAATATGTGGTACATTTTTTCAGGACAATTTCAAAGTATTGGATCTCTCTACTTCTGGTAAGTTATTATGTGGACAATCTCCTAAAACCATTTAAAATTTTTTCTTTTAGTTGTTTAAATGCCCCTTGACCCCATTTATTTTATTTAGTTCCTTTAAAAATGTAGGCCTTTTAAATCTTCAGGGCTAAACATCAGTGAACTTCCTGGAACAACCGTCATATTTTGACATACGGGGAAAAAACATATACCCTTAGAGTAAGTCCCTCAAAGCATCACCGTATGAAGGAGATATCCTTAACCTTTTTTTCTCCTCAAAATGGAAAGGAAGAATGAAAACATTTATGGTTATACAGAATTGAAATCGTCTAGTTAGAGTTAAAATATTTGTTTCAGGTTAACTTTGTAATCCTTGTGTAAAGGAAAATAACTTCCGGATTTGGCTGGGGAAAAAGTGGATTTATAATCTGAAAGTTCATTAATTATTCAGCAAGGATTTGGAGGAAATCTTGCCCTTATCTCCGGTCTGTGTATTTTCAGCAAAAGGAATTCTTGTATATTAATCTTCCACAGTGTTTCTGTGAGTATGAAGTTAGGGAGGAAGTGATTCACTGTCTACTGATTTCAGATTCTGAATCATTGCGGTTGGGTAATGAAATTGATAAGAAAAATGGGTCTCTCCTGGCTTTTTTTCCCTTTCCCATTCCTTCCCACTTTACCTTGGCAGAGATTTATCTGCAGGCATGAGAGGAGTGGAGCATTTGAACTGTAGTATTGCTCTCTCCCTCTGAGGTCACTTTAGTATATGCCTTTCCCTCTGTAACAGGAAAAGAGCAGATTAATCATAGATGCGTGGAGTGAATGCATGCTGGCCGCTGGTAGACCTACCGCTTCTTCACAAACTACACAAAGGTGACAATTATCCATGTTAGATACAAAAACCTAAGTAGCTTACTTCGTAATTGCAAAGATGCATACCCTCAAAAGGTGAAAATCGGGGCCAGTGCTGTGGCTCACTTGGTTAATCCTCCGCCTGTGGTGCTGGCATCCCATGTGGGTACTAGGTTCTAGTCCCAGTTGCTCCTCTTCCAGTCCAGCTCTCTGCTGTGGTCCGGGAAGGCCGTGGAGGATGGCCCAAGTGCTTGGCCCCTGCACCCACATGGGAGACCAGGAAGAATCACCTGGCTCCTGGCTTCGCAGCCGCCGTGGCGGCCATTTGGGGGGGTGAACCAACGGAAGGAAGAGCTTTCTCTCTGTCTCTCTCTCTCATTGTCTAATTCTACCTGTCAAATAAATTAATAAAAGGTGAAAATCATAAATATATACTATTTGTTGAATCATCTGAAACTATCATTGATTTACCCAAATCAATGAAAATGTTTAAAAGAACATGCATGTACCTGGGGGTCATTATGTTAAGTGAAATAAGCTAAGCACAAAAATACGAGTGCTGAATGATCTCATTTGTAAGTGGAATCTAAACTGTGGAGGCTGGGATTTGGGATGCCCACAGCTGTATCAAGGAGCCTGGATTCAGTTCTCAGCTCTGGCTCTGCACCCCAACTTCCTCCTGCTGGTGCAGACACTGGGAGGCGGTACTGATTCAGGTGGCTGGGTTCCGGTACCCACTTGACCCTGACCTACTTCAGGCACTGTGGGTCTTGGGAGATGAGAGAACAAATGGCATTTTGTCTGTCTAACTCCTTCTCTTTCTTTGTCTCTGACTTTCAGATTAATTAATTAATTGATTTTTGAATAGTTGATCTCCTAGAAATTGAGAGTATAATCATGGTAACCAGTGGCTGGAGAGAATAATGGTGAGGGAATGGTGGTGAAAGGTTGATTAAGGGTATTAAAGTGTAGTTAGATGGGAGTAAGCAGTTCTAGCATTTTATTGCACAGTATGGGAACAAAAGATGATGATAATGTTCTAATATCCTATAACGTGTTCTCTGCAGATAAAAACCTGGAAGAAAGAATTTTTAATGTTTGAATAATAAGCAAATGAAAAACATTCGAAGAGATAGATATGGTTAGCCTGATTGGATATCACACTTCATATTTATATATGTATGTGTGTATGTGTGTGTGTATAAACATCACATGCTATCCCATAAATGTGAGCTTTTTTTATTGTTCAGATAAAAGTAAACATGTAGATACATAGATGATAGAGAGATAGATATCTTTACATATATGGATGAATCACATTTTGCTATAAGTATTTCTTTTAATTTAGAACAAGATCACTTCCTTGATCAGCTAGTCAAGTATAAAAAAATAGAAAGTAAACTTCTAGAAGTTACCTCACAAAATCCATTCTCAGTTCACAACCTCTGTTACTGTTTTTAAATACATTATCAACCTGCTAGATGTAAAATGTATCACCTACTGAATTTTAAAGATTTTGTTTACATCTTGCATTCTCTCTCTACATTTTATATATTTTTACAAATTTTTTGACAGGCAGAGTTAGACAGAGAGAGAGAGAGAGACAGAGAGAAAGGTCTTCCTTTACCATTGGTTCACCCCCCAAATGGCCACTGCGGCTGGCGCACCGCGCCGATCCAAAGCCAGGAGCCAGGTGCTTCCTCCTGGTCTCCCGTGGGGTGCAGGGCCCAAGCACTTGGGCCATCCTCCACTGCCTTCCCAGGCCACAGCAGAGAGCTGGCCTGGAAGAGGGGCAACCGGGACAGAATCTGGTGCCCCGACCGGGACTAGAACCTGGTGTGCTGGCGCCACAGGCGGAGGATTAGCCTATTGAGCCGCGGCGCTGGCCTAGATTAAAATGACCTTTAACTTTTATGTTTAACTAACTGATTTTCTACAGTTATGATAGTTGATTTTACAGTGAAATATGACTTAATCATTAAACATTCTGCTACAAGTATGTTAAAATAATAAAACATTCATTTTAGAATTATATTTCCTTTTCCTAGGGTTTCCATCTTCTTCATCATATTTTCCTATATTAGGATTTAAAATGTCATAAGTTGATTTTCAGAGAGAAAAGAAATTTAAATGAACAAAAATTCTAACTCATTTGAGAAAGATTCTAGATATCAAATTTGGTGAAAACATATTCTTTAGTTTTAAAGCTTTATTAAGAATGCTTCCTTACAGTTCCGATGCATTCTGGTTTTTCCATTTAGTTTCTTTTCTTTCTCTCCCTCTTCTTTCCCTTCCTTCCTTCTTTCTCTTCTTCCTTTCTGTCTTTTTTTTAAAGATTTTTTGTATTGGAAAAGCAGAGTGACAGAAAGACGGAGAGGCAGAAACAGAAAAGTCTCTTCTGTGTGTTATTTCACTTCCCACATGACTCCAATGGCCAGGTCTGGGCTAGGCCAAAGCCAGGAACTACAGCCTCCATCCAGGTCTCCCATGTGGGTGGCAAGGGCCCATGTAGTTGGCCATCTTCTGTTACTTTCCCAGGTTCCAGAGCAGGAAACTGGATTGGAAGTAGAGCAATCAGGACTCAAACTGGTGCACTGACATAGAATGTTGGAATTGCAAGTGGCGGCTTAACCCACTGTGTTGTAACACCTGCCCTTACTTTATTTGTTAACATAATATATGACAGCTATATAATACTGATCTTTCTGGATTGTTTTTTATGACTTTAAATACATCTCTGAGCTTAGGTTTCACCTTTTGCCTATTTACGCTCAATAAATAGTGTCCTGTTAGTTGATCTTGACATTCATCAATAGTGATAACAATTGCAATATTATAACATCACTTTCTTTATGAATTTTGGTAGATGGTTGGACCTTCTCTTTAAAGATTAAAAGCTGTAGCATGAGGCCGGCGCCGCGGCTCACTAGGCTAATCCTCCGCCTAGCGGCGCCGGCACACCGGGTTCTAGTCCCGGTCGGGGCGCCGGATTCTGTCCCGGTTGCCCCTCTTCCAGGCCAGCCCTCTGCTGTGGCCAGGGAGTGCAGTGGAGGATGGCCCAGGTGCTTGGGCCCTGCACCCCATGGGAGACCAGGAAAAGCACCTGGCTCCTGGCTCCTGCCATCGGATCAGCGCGGTGCGCTGGCCGTAGCGCGCCGGCCGCGGCGGCCATTGGAGGGTGAACCAACGGCAAAGGAAGACCTTTCTCTCTGTCTCTCTCTCTCTCACTGTCCACTCTGCCTTTCAAAAAAATTAAAAAAAAAAAAAAAAAAAAAGCTGTAGCATGATGAAAAATATTTATTGACTTTCCAAATTCTGCTTTGTCATTTGGTGGATTAATTCAAGTGCGTTAAAAAGTTTAACTATAAAATATACTTTGTAAATTTAATCACAATATTTTATAATGGATTTTTTTAATATTGAAACACAATTTCATTGTAATTTAATAAAGATATTTTCACAGTTCTGAATAGGAGCATGTCTATCAAAATTGAGTATATGTGAGGCTGGCACTGTGGCATGGCAGGTTAACACACTGGCCTGCATTGCCAGCATCCCATATGGGTGCCGGTTCAAGACCTGGCTGCTCTACCTCCGATCCAGCTCTCTGTATGGCCTGGGAAAGCAGTAGAAGATGGCCCAAGTCCTTGGGGCCCAGCACCTGCGTGGGAGACCTGGAGGAAGCTCCTGGCTCCTGGCTTTGGCTTGGCACAGCTCCAGTCGTGGCCAATTGGGGCGTGAACCATCGGATGGAAGACCTCTCTCTCCCTCTCTGCCTCTCTTCTGTGTAACTCTGACTTTCAAATAAATGAATAAATCTTTAAAAAAAAGAGTATATGGAAAGTCTGGTTTTAACACAATATAGTAGTCTCCTCATATAATAAATTACAAAAAATATCTCATGTGTATGTCTACTCGAGGAGAAATGTACATATATATGTATAGATGGATAGATGGATAGATGGATGGATAGATGGATGGATGGATGGATGTTGGGTTTCTTGCACTTGGAATTGATCTGGATTTCTGCCATCCACTAAATGTGGCTTACCAACTCACTTCATCTTATAGCATTACTTCATAGGCACTGTGGAAAATGGGAAGACAAGGTGACATTCAGAGACATAATTGCACATCGTAAGGACTTTAGAATGTGATAACAAATTTAACCAGTGACCTCACACAGAAATGCTAATGCAAACAGGTGTTATGCCACCAGAGAAGCAGTTGGATTCCCTAAAACAGCCAAGATTCCATAAGGAATATCATATTGAGTGATGGGCATATCATATGCAATACATTGAAAACAATATGAAGGCATATGATAGTAAGATGCCTAATCTATAACGTTCTGTGATTCAACATATGGAAGTTGGGTAAAGATAAAAATGTTGACAAAGATAAAAATGTTGACAAAATTTGTTGGAACAGATTATTAGGCAACAATAATCCAAATCTCATTTCATAAAAGATTTAACAACTTTAAAGCCTATTGCTGGTTAATGCGATAAGAATAATTAGGACTAGGAATTTTTCCAGGAAACTTGTTTCAAGTAGTTATGAGCATTAAGTGACATTCTGAGGTGGAATGCTTACTACGTCCTGGCAGGCATACCATCAACGCCAGTTTCCTCCCCACGTATCACCTTCCTATAATTGGCAGGGGTTCATCCATTCATTTGTTCATTCAAATATGCCAGATGAATACAAACAAGCAAAACAGCTTCTGACTTCTTGAAACCTGCTTTCTGTTTCAACTCTGTGTTCCCTCAAACTCTGGGTGACCTCAAAAAGTAAGTGGAAAATGTGTATGTTGAATAAAAACTGCACATTGATTTTATTCATTGTTTTGCATGAAAATAAACATCCTTTATTTCCATTTTCTGAGAAAGTTTTGATGTTATATATAAAGACTCTCTGGATTTTTCTTTCTGCTGCTAATAATGCAGTTATGAACATGGCCTTTGACATGAGTTGGAACAATTATCGAATAGGCATCAAAATAAATGAATAAAAATAAGAAGTTACAAACTACTTGACCATATCAAGAGTATACATTTTGGCATTTAATTTGTGATAGCATATATTTAAAATAACAGATATTATTTTTATATAATTGTGACTTTTACAAAATAAGGAAAGAGGGGTCAGCATTGTGGTGCAGCCGGTGAAGCCGCCGCCTGCAAACTGGGCATCCCACATAGGTACTGGTTTGAATCCCAGCTTCTCCACTTCCAGTCTAAATCCCTGCTAATGTGACTGGGAAAGTATCTGAAGACAGCCCAAGTGTGTAAGCCCCTGCCTCCCCTGTGGGAGACCCGCGTGGATTTCCAGGCTCCTGGCTTCTGCGTGGCCCAGCCTGTCTTTGAGGCCATTTGGGGATTAAGGCGGTAGATGGAAGATATCTCAATTCCTGCCCCCTCCCCATCTCTCGCTCTCTTGCTCTCACTTTTGTTCTTTTCCTGTGCCTTTGTTTTAATAGTAAGTAGAATAAAATAAAGCTGTAATATCATTCAAAAACAATTGAAAATATTTCATGAGTAATATGTATTTGAAGAAATTTTAAAATGTCATTTAATATTTAAATTGTGACTGAAGTACACATGTATACAAATATATTTCAATCTGATATCAACAGTCTCTCATTGCCTCTCTATTTTCCCTGACTTTGTATGTCTATAATTTTATTCTCCTATATTTAATCTGTCTTTTCTGTCTTAATCAAAATACTTCTTTGACACTGTATCTTACTCCAAGAGCTCTTATGCCTATGTACATTTTCTTTTGGGTCTCCACTTATGTTTCCTATTATCTGTTTGGCTATACAGCTATATTTTATTTCTGACAGTTTTCTTAATATCATTATATTCCTTTGTTCTTCTCTTTATCTGCATTATATGTCAAGTAATGGTAATAGTGATTCACAAATAGCTGCCATATATTGAAATTTATCAGGTGTAACAAAATTAAGAACATATATGAATCTTATACCACAAGAAAGTTGTGAAAAATGGATAATATTCATTCCATTTCAATTCAATCAAATTCAATCTGAGTTCTCATCACACAAAAGAAGTGAAAAATTTATTCTATTAATTTATTCAGGGTTATTTTCCTTTTCTCATGGACAAAATCTAGCGTAGATCAACTTCTCTTCCAGGAGAGATGTGTCAGTGTCTCACCCTCCCTCTCAGCTACCTATCCTTATTCTACTTCCATTTCTCATGAATACTCAAAATACTGATAATAAAGAGGCAGTTTTTATTTTCACATTTTAAAGCTATTCCCAAAGCAAAGGGGAAAACTGGCAAAATTATCTGATAATAAATTTATTTGAATCAAGATTTTTATTAACTAATTATTTGCTTATATTTCTTTTTATTTGCATGTGAGTAAATTTTGACTTTTCCCCTTAATTTATACAAAGTACCTATTCATTTAAAAGGTAATGAATATATTCCCACCAACAGAGGATTAGTGTGCCTTTTTACCCACATCCTCACCAGCATCTGTTGTTAGTTGATTTCTACACGTGAGCCATTCTAACTGGGGTGAGGTGGAACCTCATTTGGTTTTGATTTGCATTTCCCTGATAGCTAGTGATTCTGAACATTTTTTCATGTGTCTGTTGGCCATTTGGATTTCCTTTTTTGAAAAATGTCTATTGAGGTCTTTGGCCCATCTCTTAAGTGGACTGTTTGTTTTGTTGTTGTGGGGTTTCTTGATCTCTTTATAGATTCTGGTTATTAATCCTTTATGTGTTGCATAGTTTGCAAATATTTTTTCTCATTCTGTTGGTTGTCTCTTCACTTTCCTGACTGTTTCTTTTGCAGTACAGTGGTATGGAGGGAAAAAAACACTATAATCCAGAAGTTGTACTTTCAAAATTTATATTTATTAAATAACAGTTTTCTAAAAAAAAGAGATAATGAATATATATTTATTGAGATTTGGTGAACCAAATAGTAAAATGCAGTATTTTTTTACATGCGCTAATTCCCAATTAATGCGGTTTCAATAGAGGGGAGCTATTTGAGCATTTTAAAAATCAGTGTTTCTAGCAAGACATATGGCTAGGCTGAACTGATACTCTTGTTTCTGTAATTCAGTTCATATACTATTATGACAATTGTGCTTACTGTTTGATGCATTAGTAAAAGAAACTAATACTGGGATTGTTAAAATAAATTTCACTTAACTTTTTGTATAGCAAACACTGTTGTGACGCCTCAGTGTTTTTTGATATTAAAAGGTGGTCAATACAATCAAAGTCTGATTTTAGACACAATTTTAATTATACTAATTCTTCCTGACTTACCTGGAGTTGCTGGAATGCAGAGCCTTTAGGCATAATTTGAGCTTGACACTCATCTAAATTGCTTCCAGCCTTCCTTCCTAGCAACTGTTTACATACCTTACTCCTGTTAGAAGCTGTTAGGGCTAATTAAAGAAACAGACTTAATTTTCCTTTCAACCTGTGAGGCAGTAGAAGCTGCAGGTGCTATTACTACTGAATGCCACTTCCAGTTATTGAATAGGTGAGAGAAAACAATATATTTTCATAGGCAGTTTCTTAACATTTTAGCAAAAGATTTATTCATGGCTAAGTTTTATTATTTGGAAAAAGATAATATGAAGCTTTTTTTTTTTTTTTAAAAAAAAGAGGAATGCAAGACCCTATCATTTTTTCTTATTTGTTAGACTAAAAATTATATAGGGATGGTATACAAATTCACCATTATTACTGGAAATCTTCTTTAACATCAACAGATTTGAAAGAACGTGATCCTTTTCTCATGGATCATTACATATTGAGCAAAATTTTAAAACAGGAAAATGCTTTTCAAGCAGTGATTTTAGATTGCTTTTTCCTGAAGCAAACTGAATTTACTGCATGCGAATAAATGGTTTCTGGTAATTTTGAACTTCTTTACTTTTTTGCCATTGACTCAAACCTACACGTACAAAACTATGATGAGAAAAAGGAACTCTGTCTAACTAACATATCAGGGTAATATTGACCTGATAGAATTAGTGGAAATCTTTCCCTTTTCTTATAAATTAGATATATTGTAAAGGATTGATACTAATGATATTTCAAGTAATGGAATTTACCATGCTTGTTTATTTCTTTGTCGAAATTTTAAAACATTAATTTACTATCTTTACATTTTAAACCTATTAATAATTCCTTAATTCTTAGCTCTCATATCTAACTTTTGATTTCTGTTGGTTTTCAATATTGTCTTTCTATTCTCTTACTCATTTGTTTCTGCCCTAATATGTTATATTTCTTTTTTGTTTGGTTTAGGATACATTTATTTAAGTGTACAGTTAGATTATTTTTTGTAACATATTCCTTTTAAGTATGGTTTTAGATCTCTAAATTTAGCATTAAACAATAATTTAGAATCATTCTATATTACATTTTGACTTTAGTTGATCAAAATGAATGTCCCTGTGATATTTTAATTTATGCATTAGTTACTTTTAAGCTTTTATTAAAGTTTTCTCACAATTGTGGATTTCTAAATTACCTTTTGTTATTGATTTGTATTTAATTGTCTTGGTCAGAGAACATGCTTTGCATAATGTCAAACTTTTATACTTATTGAGTTTTTTCTTAATCCCATGGTCTATACTGCAGAATGTTTCTTTTGAACTTGAAAAGAATATGTGTTCTGATGCAATTGCATGAACTATTCTATAGATGTTACTCATAGTTCAGTTTACATCTTTCATTTTCTCTGTAAACTTCTGCATATATGTTCTGCATTTATTGGGGTGTACTAAAGGCTCCAACTATTATTGTCAATAAATACTTTCCTTTAATTAATTCGATTTTTGTTCATTTGTTTTAGACTTTGTCATTACAGACAATTTTGCTCTTATTTGTTATAATTGTACATCTCTGCTATTTGGATGCTTTTATTAATTAATATTTCCTTTTTATTTCTAGTAGTATTTTTTCTTAAATTCTACATTGTCTGATACTAACTTGTCTTGTAGATGTTTGCATGTTTTATCTTTAAACTTTTTTTTTAAATTTATTTACTTATTTGAAAGGCAGAGATACAGAGAGAGAAGGTGAGAGAGAGAGAGAGAGAGAGAGAGATTTTCTACCCGCTGGTTCACTCCCCAAGTGGCCCCAATTGCTGGAGCTGGGCCAGGGTGAACCCAGGAGCCAGGAGCTTCTTCTAGGTCTTCCAGGAGAGTACAGGGGTCCAAACACTAGGGCCTCTTCCAGTGCTTTCCTAGGTGCATTAGAAGGGAGTTAAATGAAAAATGGAGCAGTCAGGACTTGAACTGGTGCCCATATGGGATGCCGGTACTAAATGAGGAGGCTGAATCTGCTATGCCACAGCGCTGAGCCCTAGCCTTTAACTTTAAAACTATTAATGGTTTGATGTAAAGTTCCCTCTTAGATCTTTCTTGATTTTCATAACTTTTGGTATGTGATGTTTCTGCTTTCATTTGTCTTGAGATTTTTTTATGTTTTCTCTTTAATTTTTCCATTGGTCCATTTGTTATTATGGAGCATGTGGTTAATTTTCATGTATTTGTAAAATTATTGAGGGTCCTCCCATTATGGATTTCTAGTACAATTGTGGCCAGAAAAAATGCTTCATAAGATTTCATTCTTCTTAAATTGTTTTTTTGTCCAATAAATGATCTACTGTGGAGAATACCCATGTATAGATTGTATATTCTGCAGCTCTTAGGTGGGATATTCTATAAAGGTCTGTTCTTCTGGTGTTAACTGCAGTGTAAATCGAATATTCCCCGGGTAATTTTTCTGTATGGATGATCTGAACACTACTGAAAGGGGCATGCTGCCATCTCTACTATTACTGTATTGCTATATATCTGTCCATTTAGATCTACTGATATTTACTTGATATATGTAGGACCCTACTATTTTTTTAAAGATTTATTTATTTATTTGAAATGCAGAGTGACGGAGTGGGAGAGACACAAAGAAAAAGAGATCTTCATCAGCTAGTTCACTCTGCAAAGTGGCTGCATTAGCTAGGACTGGACCAGGCTGAAGTCAGGAAGGAGGAACTCCATGCAGGTCTCCCGTGTGAGTGTCAGGGACACAAACACTCAGACCAAACTCTCTGCTTTCCCTCATGCATTAGCGTGAGCTGGGCAGTAAATGGAGCAGCCTGGACTCCAGCAAGCACTCCTATATGGGATGCTGGTATTCTAAGTGGTGGCTTTACACACTGCACTACAATGCTCGCCCTATATAATTAGGTACTCTGATGTTGAGTGTCTGTATATCTATAATTCCTGCTGAACTGACTCCTTTATCTTGCATCTTGCTGAATCAACTCATTTATCATAATATAATGACTACCTTTCTCTCTTTTTTGTAGGTTTTTCACTTAGTCTATTTTACCTGATATAAGCAGAGTTATTTTTGTTTTGTTTTGCTTTTCATGGATTTAAAAAGAGAACAGGAAAATGGCAAATAAAATGCCAAAAGCTTACTCTGTTTTACAAATATTCGGCTGTTGCTCTTAGATAACCGTGTTTCAGACTTTTCCAAGCCTCTGCTTCATTCTCTTTGTCACAGATAGAAGTCCTAACTTAAGCTACTAACATTATTCATAATCCTATCAGTCCACTTTTTTGTCACTTTAACTAAAATACTTGAAAAGATTTCATTGGAAATGGAACGTTTATTTTGGTTTACAGTTTGGAAGTAATAATTCAGAATCAGCTAGTGCCAAAGGCCAGTGTCTGTGGAGGTTGATCATGGTGGGTACGAAGAAATTATCATCACATGATGAATCAGAAAAGATGGAGAGAGAGAGAGAGAGAGAGAGAGAGAGAAAGAGACAGAGTGAGAAAAGAGAGGGAGAAAGAGACAGAGGTCTAGGCAGAAGCTGGACTCAAATGCTCAACCTTTTCTTTAGAACCACACTTCTAGGGCATGTTCCTAGCGACCTAAACACTTCCCATGAGACTCACCTCTCAGATGTCGTAGTTAGATCAAGTCCCCACCCCACCATGTCCGCTAATCCATCATCCATTCACACTCAGACATCAGAGTTTAAACATATGCATGAGTTCTGGGGAGTCCCGTCCTACTCACCCTTTGTTAATATTTATGCAAACATTGAATATGTTATTATAATAGAATCTAAGTTTAGATAACTGCTTCCATGTGCCTCTTTCAAAGCAATGTCCATTCTTGGAGCATTTTCCTTGAAAAATTAAATTTTTGTGAATGAATCTTTTATAATATTTCAATAGAACACAAATTTTAAATAAATGTTTGTGCACACAAAAATGCTACATTATTTGTATCTAAAAGTTGATATTCGCAGTTATTCTCCCTATAACTGTAGTCTTAAAAAAGAGCTATTTCCTTTAGTCATCCTAACCACTTAAAAATCTTAATTAATTTTAGCAGACAAAAATGTTAATATCAAAAACAAGTGTGTGGAACCCTGGAAACAAGATGCAATACAGAAAAATTCTCTATTTCCAGTAGAATGCTGATATCTAAATCTTTAAAAGGGGAATAATTTTTATGCAGGATCCTCAATTTGTATATTCATTTTGTCGTGTGTGTGTGTATATGTGTGTGTGTACAAATTAGCAGGGAATTTAATCAGTAGTGGAGAAGCTGGGACTAGAGCAAGTGGTGGCTTACCCGGCTGTGCTACAACACCAGTCTCTCCTCTGTTAATTTAAATAAATCAGAATTATCTTCCATCTATGTGAAGAAGCCATACCCTAAAACATTACATGTGCTTATAAGTCACCCTGTTCATCGAATTTTGTATAGCAGCCCAAACAGAATAAGACATGTACCTTCTACCTTATATAAAAATAACGTGTTTTTATTCAAGCGTTACTTCTTTTATTTATCAGTAAAAGTAAGGACATTTTGAGTATACAGATGTGAAAATGAATTTAATTTAATCAAAATGTCTTGAAGTAGGACAAGGGCTAATCAATGTAATTGTGAATAAAGTAGCCCAAGCTAGTTGTATTGCTGAGTGGGTAACTCAGTTCTCCTAGAATTTTTTAAAGTAATCTTAGCTGGAATGTGCAGCTTTCTCTCAATGTTACATACATAAAAATCTTGCTGAGTGATGAATATCATGGCTCTTTAGGCTTCTGCACCTGCTTTGAAAGGATAGTAAAGGCTCAAGTAAAATTATCATAGGCACTTGAAGCTTCTCACCTGTGAAAGACAAAATGCTGCAGTGAGTAAGAGTCCTTGGAGACCACTATAAGACATTCATTTGCGAATAATCTCCAGTGCCTAGGGGAGAACTTTGAAAGTACAAGGAAATGTTTGCTATTTGAAATATTTGCTTTTTTGCAATCAGGCTAACAAGTGATTTGTTTTCTTCTTGGTTGTTTTCAGAAAGTTGCAGTTCTTTCAAAATAATTAGAATCTTTAAGAAAATCTTATATATCAAAAAATTTGTGGGTCATTTAAAATGAAGATTAAAGAAGAAATTAAAACCGTTCACACTGAAAGGAGTTCATTGTATGAAGGCGTTCTCTCTGATGCTAAATAAAACTCTTGAAGCAGGGGAAGTGGAGTTTAATTTTTATTCCAGGTCAATACCATGCATAAAGAGAAGAATATTTTTAAAGATTCATTTATTTGAAACACAGTTACAGGGAGAGAAGGAGAGGGAGATGGGGCAAGAGGAAAAGGGAGAGAAGGAGAGAAGAGAGAAACAGATAGAAAAATATCAGTCCTCCATTTGCTGGTTCACGTCCCAGATGGCTGCAGCTGTCAAAGTTGGGCCAGGCTGAAGCCAGGAGCTTCACCTTGGATTTCCACATGGGCAGCACCAGCCCAGGCACTTGGGCCATCTTCCTCTGCTTTCCCAGGCATGTTAGCAGGAAGCTGGATCAGAAGTGGGGGAGCAAGGATTCAAACCTGAGCCCATAGGGATGCGGCATACATCACAACGCCTGCCCAAGAGAGGAATTCTTAATGCTGGCACATATAAAGTAGATCGTATTCAGCAAGTGAGAAAGGAAACACACATGTGAGCATAGGCGGGCAGGGGGCCAGAAGGGTGAAGTCAGGGTTGGGGGCACCTCCTCTCATCAGGGTCTGCAGAGAGAAGAGACAGCTTCTCCCAGTCCAGGCCTCTTGTATGAAGACATGAGGGGAGTGGGTACCCACATGGCACCTCCCACCATGCTTGCAGTTGAGGGAGGTGCATCCCAGGAAGGGACTGGTCTGATTGACACGTGGGGTGGGGCTTGTGACTCACAGGTACAGCCAGCTCCAATCTAGCTAGCTGGTTACCTGCCTTGTCCCATGCCACTCTGAGCTCCCTGACAGTTTGCACGCCTTCCTAATTCCAGTGATCTTATTTTTATTGCTTGGCGTGCTTTTCATTATCTCCTCCAGCTTCATGCGTTTGCTCTCTATCCTCCCTTCCAAGCTCACGCCCCTCTCAGACAGGTTTTCTCTGACTCCCACTCCAAGTCTAATTTCCATTTATATGCTTTCCATTCTCCACACTTATTTATAGGATGTTTTAACATTAAATAATTAAATGCATAATGATCTGCTGAATGCCTGTTTCTCCCTAAGGAACACAACAAGGTCCACAGTATTATGGACCTCTATTTTCTACCAATTTCTTTGAAGTGCCAATCACATTCCCTCTATGGGGAGAAGTCTCAGCAAAGCTCACACTGAGAATGTCACTATATAATTATACATTGATTATCCTATTTCCTTAGAACTAAAGAAAGTGGTGGCCCTAAAAAGCTGTCTTCTTATATAGTGATGTTCAGTGGAAAAAAAAAAAAAAAACTACTCCTTCAACTTGGGTAAAAAGAAAATGTGGTGTTTGTTCTTTTAATATGTTTGAAACACATAAATGCATTGAACATAGGAAGTTAGAGTCAGCATTAGCAAAATTAAAGGACAAATAAATTAAGTTATCAGTCTTCCCTATGTAGTCTGTGGAGATGCCTGGAGTTTCTGCAGAGTCAATTATATATAACTTACAAATTCTCATTTATTGATATTAAGGAAAAATAATAACACAGAATATGCCCGATCTTTCTTTACATGGGCATACTTGCACCTTTATAATTTATAGTTGTAACTACATACATATAAACTTAAAGATCTGAAATTATATTCCTTATTAGAAATATGAGATTCTTTCATTTTAAATCAGCCCAACAATAGAAACTAACTTGTTTCCACAAAACGAGAAATGTATATTTTGCCAAAGATATGTTGTTGTACTTACAGGGAAAAATGTGGAAATTATGGGTGTTTTAAAAGTTATGGTAGTTCTGCCGGCGCCGTGGCTCAATAGGCTAATCCTCCACCTTGCGGCGCCGGCTCACCAGGTTCTAGTCCCAGTCGGGGCGCCGGATTCTGTCCCGGTTGCCCCTCTTCCAGGCCAGCTCTCTGCTATGGCCAGGGAGTGCAGTGGAGGATGGCCCAGGTGCTTGGGCCTTGCACCCCATGGGAGACCAGGAAAAAGCACCTGGATCCTGGCTCCTGCCATCGGATCAGTGCGGTGCGCCGGCTGCAGCGGCGGCCATTGGAGGGTGAACCACTCTGCCTATCAAAAAAAAAAAAAAAAAAAAAAAAAAAGTTACAGTAGTTCAAGAGAGAGATTAGTGTTAGAGTTAGAAGGCACCAAGAAAATCCATGTCTTTAACTAGTCTTTTGCAGTGTGACACTACTTATAAGAGTTTTAAGATTTGGTTATTAACTTTTTCACTTAAGGAACTCTGGTTTGTAAACCAAGAAGTTGTCTGACGGTGCTCCCAATGCACTCCTTTTCATAGCACCCATCACAATTTTTGTTTCCTATTTATTAGGGGTGCGACTCCACGTCTGGCCATCTCCTGTGCTCTTCTTTGTCATTAGGATGTCCACCATCACTGAGTATTGCCCATGGAACAAATACTGAGGATTTGAAGACCAAAGTTCAACTGTCTATGGGGCAAGTTGTCTTGCCTTTGAGTGGATATAGAAAGTAACAGTGGTAGGAGTTGTCCCAGGATAAAGAGGAGAGATTAGCTTTGCAATGCAATGACCCCAACGCTGCCTGTTAGAAGGTACTGAAGACTGGTCATCCAAGTGTCCTGCTCAGAAATCATTTCAAGAATGCAAATCATTTCAAGAATCATTTCAAAGTCCTGAGTATCATGTCCTGTTAAGTAAACTCTTAAGGAATGATATGAAGAAAATGAAACTGAAAACCTTGAGCTATTGCACTGTGATATACCCTCCTGTAATTAAAAAAAAAAAAAAAAAAAAAAAAAAAACTGTGAGAATTTATGCTATCATGAGGTTAAGATGAGAACCACATACTTAAGCAAAATGGTAAGTGACATTAAAGAATGCCGGCAATAGAAACATGATAAGGCTGTGCCTTTAAGAGGATGTGATTTGGGAGCCTTGAGCGATGGTCATGGCACTCTGGCACCCGAAGAGTACTAGACATAAATGGACTTGCTTTTCTTGAAAATTTAAATTTTCAGGACATGTGAATATCCTGTTATTCTTACCAAAGTTTTCCTTTAAAAAGTGTATTCCTTAAAAAATAAATGACAAGAGCCTTGTAATTTGAGGACTCTTTATAGATATATCATTAACATAGTACAGAAAGGGTTAAGGAAAGTAACAACAAAGGACACAGGAACCTACCCTTACAATATGGGCATCTCCTCTGTGCTTGAAGTTAGCAAAGCCTGGACAGATCACCCTCAGTGAGTCCCAGGGGCTGCAGGCTATGGGTGGCAGGGCTGGGAATTTGCAGCAGGAGAGGCCAGAGCAGTGGAATGGGAAGCACAGGCAAGGACAAGAAGCTGCGGGGAATGGACTCAGAGCAGGACGATGAGTCTGAGGACACAGATCCTGATGGGGAAGCGAGACCCCGCTGCCCCCTCCCCGCTGCCCCCTCCCCGGCCAGCCATGCCCTACCTGTTTGGAGCCCTCCACACCTTTTCCTGCCCTGCTCTCCCTTTGCCCCCAGTGCCCACCGTGTCCCAGGCCCCTCAGCACCTGACATGGAATGTGAAGAGGACTACAACTCCTAGTGCCATCTGCCCCCAGGCCAGACTCCCTTTTAGTAGGCTTCAGTTGCTTTGGAGGGGGAGAGAAGGTGGGGCTGTTCTTAAATTTATTTAAAAGAAAATAGTAAAAGGAAAAAAATAAATTAGATGAGACTGGCGTTGTGGTTAAGTCACTGCGTGCAGTGCTGCCATCGTATATGAGTACCCACTTCCTATCCATGCCTCTGCTAATGCACCCGGGAAGGCAGCGGGAAATGGCCCAAGTGCCACTCTGGCTCCTGGCTTTAGCCTGGCCCAACTCTGGCCTTTGAGGCCATTTGGGGAGTGAACCATTGTGTGGAAGGTGAACCAAGGGATGGGAGTTCTCTCCCTCCACACCCCATAACTCTGCATTCAAACAAATCAGCAGATAAATCTTTATAAAACTTTAGCCAATGTACAGTGACATCGCAGGAATGAGTGTGGAAACAGTTCATGAGTATCTCCCTCCCATCTGCTGATTTCTTGCTAGTGTCCTCTGTTAATCCAAATAAATCCCAAGAGCAAATCATACGTTGAATACATTATCTCGAAACCAGCTTTCTGGACTTAGGGCATGAGAACAAGGAGTAGAGAGGGGATTTGGTGAGGTAGAGAGGAAATGCATGACCCACATAGGTGAAATACAATTGACTATTTTACCAGTTAAAATGATCTAAACAGAAAACACTGTAGACATCTTGATTTGAGTAAAGGCATTCAAAATCTCTCAAAAATGGTATTACTTATTTTCAATAACACTATTATTGAGCTAACTTCATTTACTCTGTAAGCTTTTCCAATTTGGATTATTAGAAGGAAAATTTTATTCTAAGATTTGCATCCCTTTCTGATATCCTCTGTGTACTCATTAAATCAGCAGCTTCAAGTTTGGAAGTAGGAATCTGTACATGTGCAAACACGCACACACACCAAACATAAAACCACAGGGTTGGCACTTCCCATGCTTCAAGATAATGATCTTGACTGGACAAATGTTCCTTTGCTGTGCTTAATTTGTTTTTCTCTAATAGTCTCTGAGAATCTGCTAATTCAATCTGGTAGTCATCAGTTGCACACCTGTTAATATATAGCCTCATTGTAATAACTGCATTTCCAACATTTCCAACATGGCTATTTTTTTTTTAATAATACGCTTTCCATTTTGCATTAGCAATTGGCCATGATGTGATACAATTTCCCAAGCAAAGAGATTATTGTGAATGTAAAGGTAATGTTTTCACTTCCACTATTGCAAACAAAGGATCAAAATCAAGTTTGCTTTTGTGGGCCATGAAGGACGCATTGCCGTGCTTCATGTCTTGAAGGGCTGCTTCTCCCTAAGGAACACCAGCTCACAAGAGCGGTCATCACTGACACATCGGGTGTCGCACTCATCTGCTGGTGTCCTGTATCCAGTCTCACTGCACAGCCTATATCTCAACAAGGTCTGAACATGGTTTGAATAAAATGATTGAGTCAACACAATCTAAACATTTCCCTATGGAGCATTAAGCCTCTCACGTTTTAACTCCAGTCGACCTTGACTAATGGGAATGCAAAAATGTATGAGCAAATTACCTGTAAATAATTATATTTGGTATTGAAATGGCAAAGTGGTACATAACACTCGTTTTGATATAAAGAAATACAAATAATCATTGTCTAAACATTTTGCATTCTGTTGGCAAAGTAAAATAGGGGATATAAAAATGGAAATATTTAATCTTTTATAAGCTTGCAGTTAAGGTGAACTAATTTTTAAAGCATACATTTCTTATCATTAGAAAAAGAAAGTGAAACATTGTTACATGAATCTTGAGGATGAAGATACCACTTTATTGAGGAGTTACTTCTTGAGGACAAAATTAAATCAGAAAGCAAAAACGTGGAAATGTTTTAGATGAGCGTGAGCAATGAGAAAATGAGTTTTGTATGGTGCACATATGGAAAGAAGTAAGGAAATTTGGTAAAAGTGTGGGAAATAAATAAAATTTGATTGAATGGCAATTCTAATAGTTTTGTAGAAACCAAAGTGATTTTATCCTATTTCCTTAGGTAATAAGAAAAATGCTATAAAATTCAAATGCAATTTAATTTTTACATTTTTAATTTACTTTTGTTCATTTGAAAGACAGACAGACACAAAGAGAGCCGGGAGGGAGGGAGGGAGGTGGAAATGCAGGCATCTCATAGCTGCAGGTGCACTCCCCAAATGCCCACAACAGTCAGGATGAAGCTGGGTTCTAGGAACTCAGTCAGCTTCTTCCGTATTGGTCTCTGGCATCCAACCACTTCTGCCGTCACCTGATGCCTTCCACAGTGCAGATGAGTAAGAAGCCTGGGTCAGAAACTGAGTGAGAGCTGAACCCAGGCACTCTGGTGTGCGGTGCCGTGTAGTATTTTAATCACTCTGCTGAATGTCCCTCCACCATGCAGATTTTACTCACCAGGGGATTTAAATCGATCTCTGTTACGTGTGAAACGTTCGTCTTTTATTCTGCTTGTATCTCCATTAAGAATTCCCACTGGCAATTAGCAAACTCTGACCATGCTGCAAAAAGGATGTTTCCTAGTTAATTTGCAATGCAGCTAATGAGGCTTTGGGGCGTTTACTTCCGAGAACTTCTTACGAAGCCCAGGAAAGGGCTTTTGGTATCTGTTCATACATTTCTCTACTTTGGTAAACTTTGAAAAATAAGATCATGAACATAGTTGTTAAAACCATGACTTCTTAATGGTTTATTTTGCCATCTGTCACTTTTATCTCATATGGCTAATGTTGTACAGAGCATGGACACTTTTGGGTCCAAGTAGGAGAACATTGAGTAGAGTCACCTGTTGCTTCTGGTTTAGTGGGGTTTATTTCTAGGATTTCCACAGAGTGTCTGGCTACCCCCATTTTAGGAATTATCCTCCAGTGTTCTGACTCCTTCAGCATGGTGATACAGTTAAAGAAAAATACACACACACACAGATAAGTGTCTGTGATTAGTTGTAATAAAGGAAAAATGTAATGTGGATTATAAATATTTGTGAAAAGTGGTTTTGTTGTGCATACAGTATTTTGTGTATTGGTTCACTCAGCATGAATATTTTTTCCTGTCTGAGTATAATTTAATGTTTGTTGCTGCACCAGATTTATGGATGGATGGATATGTAGCTAACTAGATAAATCATTTTGGGGAGTGGTTAATAAATGTGAAATAGAAATCATCACTGTTCATGGGATGGGGTGCAACTGGTTTTATTACTTCAAAAAGTGATTGAGATTAAGTGGGAAGATACATACTCTATGCATCTAGTTAGAGTCTATTTTAGTATTTCTTATGTGTTTGCTGATAAATTTAGCAGTCCCAAAAGAAATAGCATGCAAAATTGCCTCTGGTGAATCAAAATGGCTTTAAGAAGCAAATATTGTAGTGATGAAACTCTTATATGCATGAGCATAAACAAATAAGTGTAGATAGCATTACAATCATTTAAGGGTATGATTTTGTAGGTTAATATATATTGGCAAACTATAAGATGCTTTTGTGCTATTTCTGTGTGTGAGTTGACTTCAGATGATATTAATTTTTTTCATGATCATTCATGCTACAAAAAATTAAAAAAATAACGGAAGGGACATATACTAACTGAAGCCAAAAATGTTTAAAGCAAAACTTCCAGGAACATCAAAATATAAACATTTGTTCAATTTGTGGGTGGGTTTTAGCAGGCATTTAACCTGGTTAGACCCAAATAGCAAACTATCTTGTATAGAAGTTCAAGTGCAAATCCATTTCTGAATCGTCAACTTTAGCTGTTCAGTTTCTTCCACATCCATGTGGGATTCAGAGGTAATCTGGTTCCTGAAGAAGTGTTTATACAAGACTTGGGCTCTCTCTCTCTCTCTCTCTCTCTCTCTGCTTCCTGGGGTTCCTCTCTACTGTCCAGCCATGTGATCATCTCAAACCTTCTGAAACTCATTTCTCTTCTTCTTGCCAGAAAGATTTCAGATTTCTTTGGAAGATGGATCCATCCAGGTAGCAGTGCCCACAGCCTTCCTTATAGCAAAATTCATGGAAACCGTACTCACCCAGTGCCGTCTCCTTCCCAGGAGTCTCCCTGCTTGGTTTACGCAGCAGTCTCTTCGGGTAGTTGTTTTTGTTATTTAATCCAGAGTTTAATGTTACCCACAAAACAGTTATTTCTGTAGGAATTTCTTTGGTCCCTTCCCTGTCTTTTGACTGAGAACATGGCAGAGTCCTGATTTTATATTTTTCCCAGAAACCGTGAAGTTGTTATATTTTATTTATGTGGATATTTATTTAAATATAGAACTTCTTATTTTATTGTTTTCATTCCTTTTTTAAAAAGTTATTTATTCATTTGAAAGGCAGAGTTACTTAGAGGCAAAGGCAGAGAGAGAGAGAGAGAGGTCTTCCATCCACTGATTCAGTCCCCAAATGACTGCAACGGCCGGAGATGGGCCAATCCAAAGCCTGAAGCCTGGAGCTTCTTCTGGTTTTCCCACATGGGTACAGGGCCCAAGGACTTGGGTCTTCTTTAGCTGTTTTCCCAGGCTCATTAGCAGGGAGCTAGATCAGAAGTGGAATAGCCATGACAGGAACTATCACCCGTAGTGATGTTGGCATTGCAGGTGGCGGCTCGACCTGCCATACCATAGCTGTGACCCTGATTTTCATTCTTAAGCCGTGGAAAATTAAACCAAATGATTTCCTAAATAAGTTACTCTAACAGGTTTCTCAAAGGAGAATCCAAGTTATTGTTGTAAATGTCACTGATTTGATTTTTGCTCAAAACGATACCCTTTATTAATTTCTGGGTAGATTGCACACATTACCTTAGATTTTGATTTGACAGTGTGTTCCTTTTGCTGTACAAGAAATGTATGGCAGACCATGTTAAATCATGTTTTTTCTCTCCTTTCCCTTTCAAGTTAAATGTGATGCATTCTTGTCTTCAGTTGTGTTACACATGTTCTTCCTCATCTTTAGATCCTGGCACAGCATGTATTATATATTGTCTGCAGGTGTGGGCTTAGTATTGGCTCAGATAAAGAGCAGTGTTTTCTTAAGCTATTTCTAGACAAAGGAGAATTGTTTTCAGAGTGCCTAGAATAATAGTCATCACCTATAATAAAAAGAATTATATTTGCCAAGAATATATTTTGTTGGCAGTAGTTTCAGAGAGCCATATGGATAGCTTTATTTTCTTCTTGGCATCGACTACAATTTCTCCTGTTTCCTCTTAAGGATGCCTCGGATGTCTTGTTGATAATATTTCAAGCAACCTCAAGTCCAATGAGCTATTGCAAACACTATGGTCTTGAAAATAACAAAAAATCTTTCCCAGCTTGCAATGACAAGAATGTATGTAGGTATGCATGTAAAATATATACAAACCATGTATACTATATGTAGATAAACTAATTGGTCTTTGATCTTTAATCATGTTTTCATATCAGATGTTTGTTTTTCCTCAGCTGCTATGATATACCTGTCTCTGAATTTTTCTTGCTTTCTATTAATTCTTTTGGAAGAAGAAATTTTTAAAACTCCATAGACTTTGAAAAGAATCCTTTGATAAATGTAGTGAATGTCTTGACATTATAACTTTCCGAATATATATATACCATGATGAAGCTCAATATTCCAGATACACAAAGTATATAAAGAATATTTATTTTAATTTTCTAAGAGAGATTTTAGTAAAACACAACTTATGACTACAAATACAACTGGTTAATATAAAGTATGTGAGTCTTTTTGTTTTGTTTTAGTCATATCTCAAAAGCAAAGACTTCCTGGATCAATCTTCCTTAGGCAGTTCCGTATCTCCCTCGATCCATGTCCGCCTAAGTTCACCTCTCTAATTTTCTGACTTCAGTGTTACGCACAGTTGCATGAGCCTGCTAATACCTTAGTAGAATATGCCAAACCAGAAGTGAATAAATATACTTGGTGCATTTATACTTTAAAGGGCATGATAACTTATTAGACAACCATTCTGAATATTGGGAAAATTACAACTATCACCTTTAAAATAAAACCAGCTTCTGTCAAGATATCAGTAACAGGCAGTTGTAAGTGTGATTTGCTGTGTTATACATTGCAGAAGTGTCACCTTGCTAACCCAGATTTCTGTAAATTCTTGGAGTCTACCATTTTCATGGCTGTTCCATCCTCTGACACTGAAATGACTTAATCAAGAAATGCAGCCCCACCAGGAACACTGTGAAAGCAATAGATACCTTTTTATTATTTCACAAATGTGCTATGCTACAGTACACACTCTGTGACCATCTTGTTTTCCCGGTCAGTAAAACATTTTTCCTCACTCAATAGAACAAAAAATAGTTCCAACTTGCTCATTAATGAACTCATTGATTTAACAAATGTCAATGAACACATTCTAAAGAAGATACTGAGCAAATTCTATGAATTCAGCCGTAAGAACAGAGTAATGAATGATCTTTGCTATGAACTTACAAAGAGTAGCTTAATAACTATTATCTGTGGTTTGAAAACACATCATTTACCCAAATTACTTTCTTGACATCAAAGAAATATAATGAACTAATACAATTTCATTTATTCTGTTACAAAGGTTATTTAAGAGTTGATAACATTGGTTATCTTATAAGTGATTTATTTGTTTGGTTTTCCTATTTAAAATTGATTTATTAATATAACCCACTTTCCAAATGCATAATCTGAATTATTTGATTTTGTAATTAATTTATATAGCTCTCATTTTGAAATTGACGCATGACTTTTACACTTGTAGATGGCTCACTCAGTTATAATGTAAATTAAATTGTTTATATTTGTACTTTAGTGCAATTTTATCTAAATGTATGATTTATACTTAAGATAGATTTCTAAAAAGAGGCAATTTGAGAATACTTGACATTTAATGCAAATTTTCTATAAGTTATTTTAGCTTTCCTTTGTGTTCTTTTATATGAATATCATATTAAATGAGAAGTGAAAACATAAACCCAATCCTATCCAAAAAATAATTTAAACTTTCCACTAGCATTGTTTAGTGATACTCGTATTTTTGTTGTTTACTTATTGTATTTTTGATTGACACATACTGATACATATTAGGTTGTATAATGTTATATATTTCTGTACATTGTGTAAAGATCAAATGAGAGTAAGTAGTATATCCGTCCTCTGTTTCTTTGTGGTGAGAACATTACAAGTTCTTCCTGTTTTGAAATACACCATCATTGATAACTATAGTCACTGTGTTGTACAAGAACACTCAGAAGTTGCTCTCCCCATCTAACTGTAACGTTGTGCCTGCTGACCAGCCTTCCTCATTCCCCACCCTCCAACCTATGCACCCTCCAATAACTGCTGTTTAATTCTCAGCTCCTATGAGGTAAAATTTTTAGATTCCACATATGGGAAAGAAGATAAAGTACATGTCTTTCTGTGTGTGCCTTATTTCACTTACAATAACATCTTCTAGGCTCATCCCTGTTGTCAGAAATGACAAAATTTTACACTTTTTAATGGCTTAAAGGGTATATTACAATGCATGTCTACCACGTTTTCTTTAGACATTCATCTATTGTTAGATATTTAGGTGTATTCCATTTCTTGGCTGTTCTTAATAGTTCTGGAGTAAACATGTCAGATGCCTCTGACAGATTGGTTTAATTTGGGTATATACCCCATGGTGGGATTTCTGGAATACAGGGTAGCTATTGTTAAACATGTTAAATAATTTTATGACAAAAATATTAGCAATTTACATGAAGAGCACATATTTCTTCCACAAGAAAAACTCAGAATACTGACATGGAAAGAAAAAGCTTTTTGAATACTCCCATAACTACTTTTTGTAAGATTGTTTATTTATGTGAAAGGCAGTTGCACAGAAGAGATCTTCCATCTGCTGGTTCACTTCCTGAATTCCATGATTCCCACATGGGTAGCAGGGGCCCAAGGACTTGGGCCATGTTCTGCTGCCTCCCAGGTGCATCAGCAAGGAACTGAATTGGAAGTGGAGCAGCTGGGAGTCCAACTGGCACTCATGTTGGATACTGGCATGACACACTGTGGCTTAACCCTCTGTGCCACTATGCAGTCCCCCAGATTTCTCCCATATACATTTTTTTAAATAAAATGATTTTAAAAATCTTCCACAGACCCCACTGAAGACCTCAATATTTTCACTGGTAAATTCTGCCAAGCTCTCAAAGAAGAAATAACAGCATATAATGTTCTTCTAAAAATCACAGACAGATCAAACGTTTTCCACCTCATAAGAGATCAACATAACCTTAATATCAAAACAAATTAGTATATGGAAAAAATACAAAACCACAGTTGTATTTAATACAGGTAGAAAATAAATTACTAACAATATACAAATCAAATCTCAACAAAAATAAAGTTAAAATATAAATAATCAGATTTTTCTTGGGTTTCTGTTTTGTGACTCTCCTCTAATTTTGAGATCGTAATCTGACATATTTCAAATAGTAGTTGTCACCCTTTTGCTTCTGATGTGAGGCTCCCTTATATATGTTCTGTAGGGCTGGTTTTGTGGTAATGAACTTCTTCAGGTTTTCTTTGCCTTCAAAATTCGATTTCTCCTTCATTTATGAGGGATGGCTTTGTTTGGTTAATATTCATTTTGGCAATTTAATTTTTTCCAGGACTTTGAATTTTTTAAATAAGATTGATTTGCTTATATGAAATACAGAGTTACAGAGAGACAGAAGGTAATGACAAAGAGAGATTCTGCATCCACAGCTTCACTCCCACAGTGACTGGGCCTGGGCCAGGATGGAGCCAGGAGCCAGGGCCAGGAGTTTACATTATTGTGTTTATGTAAAGGTTTCCATTGTGAATCCAAGCACTATATTGTAGATATGGTCCTTTTAAATAGCCTTTTATGATTAATTATTTAGATCTCCTTTTCTTGTCATATATGTCTTTATATTAGCCCATTCTTCTCCCAAACTGTCCATCTAATGTGGTCGTATTGAGTCCTTTTTGGTGAAACTTTCCTCCCTTCTGATTCTGTATACTTTGGTTACTCTGCCCCTCAACAGCCTTCTTGTGATGCTTCCCCAATATAGTTCCACCTTGTCTGGATCCCAGTTTTCTCTCTGCTGGTTCATTGCCTCATTTATTGTAGCATAGCCTTTCTGCCTCCCTGAAACAAGTTTGTGGGTTATAAGTGTTTAGGTTTTTTGATGTCTTGAAAATGCACTTGTTTGTTTCCCTATAATTTGTTGGTAAATTATATATAACATGTTAAAATATAATGATTATAATAATTACTCTTGTTAACCATTAACTATCTTATAGACACCATTCTGTTTTACATATTTATGTGAACTTATGTACCCAAAGCCATATGCATGTTGGATGAAAGGGATACCTACTCCATTATGTTTCTTGCAATGTGGTTCACAGTAGCTAAAATATGGAACCAAGTAAGATGTGTATGATCAGATTAATAAAGAAAATGTGGCATATATGTGCAATGGAATATTAGCTACAAAAATGAAATTCTATCATTTGCAGCAAAATTGTTAGAACTGAAAGCCATTATGTTGGGTAAAAGAAGCCAGATGCAGAAGGACAAATACAGCGTGTTCTCCCTGATATGTGGGAATTAAAATTAAATTAAAAAAGGAATGCCTATATCAGTTTCACTGCAAATGCAGTGTTTTGTCAGACTTTGATTTAAATAGTTGTCAGACAAATTGATAGGAATTGTACATGACTATGATTTTGATGACTTTGTGATGATTTTAATGAAATTAAAATGCTGAAAAAAACCCACGATTTTTATTAAATAATAGGGAGAAGAGAGTGAACACGGACACTCTACGGAAACTTCGCTGAGAATTCTTGCAAATATTCACTAGTACAGTCCCTCTGATTTGTCAGAAAATAATCTTCAACACAACCTTGTTGAATTGATTCTATTATTGTCACAAATACAAGAATTAAAAACAGAATATTCCAATAACTCAGCGAAGAGTTTGCACACCTCGTACTAAGTGGTTTAGTCAGCCACTGGCTGTGTCTGACTCCTAAACACATACGACTGTCTCTGCTTTCCAGTGTCTTGGTACTCACCTGCTGCTCTATCCCGCATGCAGAGATGGAGAGGGACAGCTGGAGAGAACCTTTCCCTTGCACAGGCCCTTCCTTGGTAACAGCAGTACAAATGAGTTCACAGGAGGCGTTGCCACATGACTTGAACAAGTAAGATATTTATGCGGATTCATTTAAAGCTTACATGCCTTTCCCTTCTCAAGTCTATTTATGAGGTTTTGAACTTTGCTATGAATTTAACAATAGCAAACTTGACTCTCCAATAGAAAGCATAATGAGGTAATTCAGTGCCCTAAAGGACAATGAACCAGCTCCAAATGGGAGAAACTGACTAGAACTTAGAACCTTAGTGTGGGGAGCAACTCGGACTAGACTAAGTTACTGGAATTAAGACTTATTCTATGCATCTGCTCTCCCACAATATGGTGCTGGGAGAGGAGTAAACAACCTCTACACAGCTGCCTCTCATCAGTTTGAGCTGCAGGAGCTGATCCTGCTCCTGATTGGAGGAGAGCAGCGTGCTCAGCGTGTGGGTAGCAGAGTTGGGATTGGTAGAAGAAGACTATAAAGGAGGAGAGAGACAACATGAACCAGGAACATCTGGATAACATCTGAGCAGCCCCCGAGAGAGCCGGCCGGCGGTGTGCCGCTCCCCCGCGGAAGTGGGGAAAGTGGCAGGGGGAACCGCCCCTCCACGGAGGTGGAAGGTCGTCAGCCAACCCGGGAAGGACCAACAGCAAACCCGGGAAGGGCTGAGCAGACAAAAGAACAGCGCAGGGTCCTGTGTCGTTCCTCCGCGAATGGGGGAGCGACACCTTAGAATCACTAAACAAGCTAAACAGAAGAGAATGTGCTCAAATATTCTGCAGATTTTATACTGGTGAATTTGAATGGCCATTTTTTTCATTGAGAAATTCATCCAGTATGTGCAAGGAAAGCTGAATGTATGTAGAAAGAAAATGTAATTACTTAAAAGTATTTGTGGGTAATTGAAATAGGCCAAAAACCTCACCTAAATCAATGTAAACAGGAATAGACAGCAATGAAAACAAAAGAGTTTAAACCCATTTTTAGATAAGCGCAACCCATTTTTCAGATATGGGAATTGAGGTGACTGAGAACAGTCAGTAAATCATATAATCTATTAGCTTCATTACCTAAATGAATACTTGTCTCATTTTATAAAATCCGGCACGTGGCAGCAGAAGCAACTTTAACAGGAAAAGAAATCTACTCATTCTTTTTTTGACCTGGTGAATCAGGCATTTGCAGGCGGAGAAACAGAGACGTATACCCTCCTTCCTCTAAATAGTCTGGCACCCCACTCCCTTCTCTGCTAGAAAGTGCCAGAGGGTTGGATTCTGAGGGCATACAGCCGCCTTCTCATCAACACAGCTGTTTCTACTTGTGTTTTCTGACTTAAGAGCTGGAGTCTCTCTCTCTCTCTCTCTCTCTCTCTCTCCCTCCCTCCCTCCCTCCCCTCCACCCCCATTAGGCTACACAGTCTTGCCAGGTGAAATTGGATTTGGGAGAATAAAATAAGTTTATTTTATTTACCTTTCTTCTCTCTGCATGTCTCTCTGCTCTGATACTTGCAAGCCAAAAAGATTCTCTCTTAAGTCTTTAAATCCTGATTCTAACAGAGGAGATAAAAGGCAAAACAGCAGTTGCTGCTGTTGAGATGGTTATGTCAATTATTTCTGTACTAATGCTCTGTTTGTTCTTTGGAATGTTATTTCGCCTTTCCTCTTTGACACTTTTAAATTCTTTGTTAGTGTTTGACATGTTCTAATTTTCTACAATATATTTGGCTATATTTTAGTCTTATTCTTTATTTATTTATTTATTTATTTGACAGGCAGAGTGGACAGTGAGAGAGAGAGACAGAGAGAAAGGTCTTCCTTTTGCCGTTGGTTCACCCTCCAATGGCCGCCGCGGCCGGCGCACCACACTAATCCGATGGCAGGAGCCAGGTGCTTCTCCTGGTCTCCCATGGGGTGCAGGGCCCAAGCACTTGGGCCACCCTCCACTGCACTCCCTGGCCACAGCAGAGAGCTGGCCTGGAAGAGGGGCAACCAGGACAGAATCCGGCGCCCTGACAGGGACTAGAACCCGGTGTGCCAGCGCTGCAAGGCAGAGGATGACATACTCCGCTTCCCTGAGGGTTTTTTTGTTTTATCAGTTTTTTCATCATTAGCTCTTCAAAGACTGAGTAGTGCACAATTTTTTTCTTGAAAGTTCTGAACAATTCTCTCTGCAGTGTTTTAATATTTTCCCATTTATTTCTACATTATTGATAGTTTTATTATCTTTTGCAATCCATTCATTTACTTGAGTTGACTTTAATTTGACCTTTAATCTTTCTATTTATTTTTTAATTGATGGGGGACAAGCATTGTGCCACATCAGGTTAAGCCATTGCTTGTGAAACTGGCGTCCCATACTGGAATGCCTTAGGAGTCCTGGCTGACCTGTGTCTGATCAGCTTCCCGCTAATGTGCCTAGGTAGGCCCTTAATCTCTGTCTCTTCATATCCCTTTCTCTCAATCACTCTGCCTTTCAAACAACAAATAAATCTTAACAAAATAACAAAATAAAAGTTTTTAACCTATATATATTATTGTGTAGAATCAACCACAATTAAAATGCAGAATATCAGTTAACTCCTGCTACCCTACTGCCTTCTCTGACCCATGAACACCACTGTTTTCTTGATTTTTTTTTTTCTAGAGTTTAATATAAATAAGATCATGGACATGTGTTCATTTGTGTCTGGATTTTATTACTCAGCCTGATTATTTCGAGGTTCATTTGCATTGTTGCAAGTATCAGTAATAGATTCCTTCTTGTTATGGAGTAATATTTTGTTGTCAGAATATTTGTTTAACTATTCATCAGTAAATTATTATTTCCATCCTTGCCAATTGCTATGCACATTTGTCTAGAACTTTATGTTTCCATTCTTCTTGAGTAAATAGCTTGGAAGAGAATTGCTGTGTTGTTTGGTAAGGATATTGTTGACACTATAAGAAAATTCCATGGAGACTATTATTTCGCATCTTGGTACTCCATATATTATGGTCCCGTTGCTACAAATCCCTTCCAACATCTACTGGCCTTGACCTTTCTAGTTATGCCCACTGTCCTGGCTGGTGTCATTACACTATGGATGATTTTAATTTGCATTGCTTTGATGATAATGATGTCAAACATCTTTGTAAGCATATTTCTATTATTTGAATAGTTTGCTCTAGAAACAGTCACTTCATACACTTTGCACATTCCTTTATTGGTCTATATTATTTTCTCATTATTAAGTTGCAGTGGTTCTTTGATATATTCAGCATACCAATCCTTGCCACTACCACATATTTTCACCCTTTCTATGACTTCCCTTTAGTTTCACAGCAGTGAGTTTTTAAAAGCTATTTTCAGTTTTGAAGTCCAAATTACCTTTTTTTATTTTTATTTATTTTATTTTATTTCATCATTTGAGCTTTTTTTGAGTGCCCAATGCAAAAACATTCCTGTCTTATACGAAGTCGTGAAGATTGTTCTCTTTTGTTTTAGTGTAGACAGTTGAGTTTTAGATTTTAACATTTGTTTTACAGTCCGGTTTGAGTCAACTTGTGTGCTTAGACTAAAGTGAGGTCCAGGTATTGGGTTTCTTGGCTTATTCACGGGCATAAGCAACTATTCTACAGCTGTAGGTGGAAAATGCTGTCCTGTACCCACCTTGGCATTCTGGGGGTTCTGTCTTTTTTTTTTTTTTTTTGTCATATTGAGCATAATTTTTTTCTTGTTTTCTGTTTGTTTCTTTGTTTTTCCTTTAGCATGAACCCGTGTCTTCTGGGTCTCCATCACAGGTCTTTTTCAGAACTGAGTCTAACTCCCTCTGGAGAGGAATTCCTTAGAAATCACTAAGTAGTTCAGAGATTCTAGCAGATCACACACACATTTTATATGAAACTTTTATCTTCTTAGACCACCAATATTTTGTTCATTCAATCAGAAACATGGCTGAAGGTAACCTTGTGTTTAAGAAAAGATAGACTGGTGTCTCCAATTTCCACTGCCAGTGCCGAACAGGTCAATGTTTCTTGGCATGTCCATTTGCAGGCAGTTGTACTTATGATAGGATCGATCTAAAATACAAATTATTGAATCTATATGATTTGACTTACATACCAAACCACTTGAATCACAAAGGGTTACAATATAGAATATAATAAATGCAAACACTATATGATTTCAATATTTAATTTTTTTTATATTTTTGGAAGTCAGGTTTAGAGAGAGAGAAACAGAGAAATGTTCTATCCACAGATTCATTCCCCAATGGCTTCGAAGGCAGGGCCTGGTCCAAAGCAAGGAGCCAGAAGCTTCGGGTTTCCCATGTGGGTGGCATCTTCCACTGTCTTTCCCAGGCCCTTAGCAGGGAACTGTATTGAAAGTGGAGCAGCCAGGACATGAGCTGGAACCCATATGGGATACTGGTGTTGCAGGTGACAAGTTTACCTGTTAGACTAACAGCCCTATCATTTCACTTTTGAATGTACATTAATAGTATTATGTAAAGATTTATTTATTTACTTGAAATTCAAAGTTATACAGAGATAGAAGGAGAGGCAGAAAGAGAGAGAGAGGTCTTATATTCACAAATATTCAATGCCGAAATATCCTCAAAAGCTCATTACGTGGTGGAAGAAAATCTAGGTCATAGTTTTTTAGTGTAAACTAAAATTCAAATGCATGTTTGAAGTTTGCCCAGAATAAGAATATAGGAAGCAGTTTACTGATAATGTTCCTCTTTTGAACTTTATTTTATGAAGAATTCTCATACTTTATCCAGAAATAATATACATAAAATATCTGTCCTTGAAGAGTATCTAAGTATGACTACTTTTTTAGTCATAACAACATTTATATAATATGCAACTGTAAACGATTTTGAAATTTTCCACGGCTTTAATTTCAAATTTTTTGAACTTTTAGAGAAATAAAGTCACCAGGTAACCAGCTAGCCTGGAAACTAAGAAATGAGAGATGGGACTTAAAGCCCTAACATACTTAACTAGATATAGAAGAAAGACAGGACTCTTACACCAGTTTGTGAGATTTCAACTACTTTTTTCATTATTTGCATTGTTTTTGACTGAAAAATCATACTCATAGATATTTATGGAATGAAACATGGTATTTCGATGTATGTATACAAAACCAAATGATTAAAATAAGCTAGTGAGAATATCTTTGAACTACATAATAAATTATACTTGACTATAGTTATCCTGTTGTGCAATAAATCTCAGTAGATCCCTGTCAATGGAAAATATTACAGCCTTTGACTCACAATACTTCTTCATTCCCTTCTGCTCTGGTAATAATTATTGTAATTTCTGCTTTCATGATTTGGAATTTTTTTAGATTACACATACCAATATAGGTGATACATGCAATAATTACTTTCTGTGGCTGGGTTATTTCGCTTAACATGATATCCTCCTGATTCATCCTTATTGTCACAAATAACAGTGCTCCCCCAACCACCACCGTGCAGGCTGAATAGAGTTCTATTGTTTTTCTATAACACATTTTCTTGATCCAATCCATTAATGCACTCATGGACACTTAGATTGCTTCTATATATTGGCTCTTAGGAATAACGCTCCATGAAATGGGATTGTGGAATCTCAGTGCCTTTCTGTATGTGTGCAAAAGATGAGTAGACCATATGTTAGTCCTATTTTTAGTTTTTGAGGATCTTTCATGTGTTTTCTAATTTACTAAATTTCATTCCCACCAGCAGTCTGTAAGATTTCTGTTATTTCCAAATCGTCACTTGTTATCTTCATCTTTTTAATAAAAGCTGATTCAGCAAGTGTCGGGGATATCTCATTGTGGTTTTATTTTGTATTTCACCAATGATTAGTGGTGCTTAGAAATTTTTCATGTATGTAATGTTCATTTGTATTTCTTTTTTGAGATATGTCTATTCATGTCCTGTGGCCATTTTCAACGAGGTTGTTTGTTTTCTACTATTCAGTTGTTTGCCTTACTTTTATGGATTTACTATGACCACTTTATCAGCTGTATGCTGTGCAAATATCTTCTCCTATGCTGTGAGTTTATTTTTCACTCTTTCAGTCAGTTCCTTTCCCTTCCTTTTGTAAAAATGCAAATAGTTTTATTATGATGGTATCATACTTGTTTATTTTTGCTGTCATCACCTGTACTTTTGGGATTATATCCAAAACAAACATCAATGTCAAGACCAAGCCATGAATATTTTTCTCTCTAAGTTTTTGGCATTTTATTAAGTTTTTAATTCATTTTGAGTTGGCTCCTATAAATGACATGAGACAATAATTATATTTTATTCTTCTGCATATATATATATATATATATATATATCCAGTTTTCACAACACCACTTACTGAAGAGATTTTCATTTCTTTGCTATCTATTCCTGGCACTTTTTTCAAAAATCAAATTTTCATAATTGTTTGAATTTATTTCTGGGCTTTCTAGTCCAACCCACTGATTGATGTTTCAGTTTTTATGCCAGGACCGTGCTTTTATGTTTACAATTGTTATGTTTAAAATCACTTAGAGAACTAATACTAATTGCTCTAAGATGCTTCTGAAAAAACTAAAGATGAGAAAGAAGTTTGAAACTCATTTGAAGACACAGTTATTACCTTGATAACAAATCCTGTTAAGAACAGAATGAGAAAAAAAAAATCAGCAAAACTCTTGGTGAACATCAATTTATTTTTAAAAAGCAACAGACTATTACTAAACTGTACACAACTAGACATTAAAAATCACTCAACATAATTTACTGGGACTTATCCCTATGTTGCAAAGATGGTTTAGCAGTTGAAAATCAGTAGATGTGTTACCCACACCTAAATGGAGGATGTAAAGATTGCATGATCATGTCAATTAGATGCAGAAAAAATGTTAGACAGAAGCAACACACTTTTGTGATTAAAAATTCTCAACAATTAGGACCTAAAAGAATATACCTCAACCCAATGAAGCCTATCCATGACAAACTCATGGGTAGCACCATTCTCCATGGTGAAACGTTGAAAGCCTTTCCCCTCAGCAGATACAAGACAAGGACGCCCACTCTCGCTTCTCAACGTAAGGTGGAAGTCCGAGTCCAAGACTAGGCAGCTAGGCAGGAAGGGGAAGAAGTAAGAAGAATGATCAGAGGAAAAGAGGAAGTGAAACTGTTTTCACTTGCTAGTATGTGATTTTAGCTATGGAAAATTCTAAAGACACTACCAAATTTTAGAAGTAATAAAAAATTCAATAAAGTTACAGGGTTGTACAATGAATATACAAATTAAGAAGCATTTTTATGTAGTAATAATAAATAAACCCTAAAAAGAATGAATAAAAAAAACTTACTTAGAAAATATAAAAACTTAAGTGTAAATTTAAGTAATGAGGTAAACCACCTGTGTAATGAAAATGATAAAACATTGATGCTAGAAATTGAACAAAAGACTAATGAAAAGATAACTCATGTTCATGGATTGGAATAATTAATATTGTGAAGAGGCCCACACAGTCTACATAGTACCTCTCAAGACTCCAATGTTATTTTCACAGAGAGAGAAGAAAACAATCCTTTGATTAACATGGAACCAATAATAAAACATTCTAGAGCATACAGAACAAAACTGGAGGCAGCAGCTAACTTTTCTAATGATTGTTAGAGGCTGCATGCTGAGGTGAGACTAGAGTCACAGGGCAATTCCCACTCATTTGCAGGCTCTTCATGAAACTGAACACTCACAAGAAAAAGTAGCAGTAGGGCAGGAACAAAAAAAAATTTGGTTTTGTAAGCCTGAAAATGGAGACAATTTCTACTATGGGAAAAACAGAAAGCTTACACACTCATTACTCTCCTGAGGAAAACAAAAGTCACAACAGGGAGAGCTGGAAACCTTACAAAGGATGAGAACAAGACTCTGCCCTTGGAGTGAGTGTAGAAAAATCTTTTGGTCAAGAACATCAAACATCATCAGCCTTGGAATGATACAGGATCGCTAAGAAAGCTTCACTCTCATGACCAGTGTTCGTAGATTGTGACTTCGAATGAGGCTTAGAAAGGACAAGGAGCAGTGTTCTCCTACACCCTAATCCACACCCCAGCCCGACTAGTGACCATCTGGTAGCAAGTCTAAGGGCAGGAGCATGGCAACAGAAATCCTCACAGGTACAGCCTCAGAGAGAAAGTCTAAGGTAAAGGATGGTAGAAGAACCCCCGGAACACTTGTTTTGCTCCAGACTTGAACCCTAAATGACAATCAATGCTGGAGGAGTTTGAAATTATTAATAAACCAATGATAATCACACCAAGAAAAACCCCAACGCAGTTTACTACTGGGCTAATAACTGCTACTGTACACTTCAGGGAAAAAAATGCCCATTTCCAGTCATAAGTACTGTTTATATCACTCTTTCTCTTCCCACAATGCCTAGTTTCCATTCCAGAATACAGGACTCATGAAATTCTAGAACATAAACTTCTGGCAAGAGACAGCGATCAACCATACTAGAAAGAGCTTGTGATACAGATTTTGGAATTATCAGAGAATAAATCCAAAGTTAGTATGGTTATTTTTTCCTTTTTTTAAACTTTATTTAGTAAATATAAATTTCCAAAGTAGGGCTTATGGATTACAACGGCTTTTCCCCCCATAACCTCCCTCCCACCCACAACCTTCCCAACTCCCGCTCCCTCTCATATTCCATTCACATCAAGATTCATTTTCAATTATCTTTATATACAGAAGATCAATTCAGTATATATTAAGTAAAGATTTCATCAGTTTGCACCCACACAGAAACACAAAGTGTAAAGTACTGTTTGAGTACTAGTTATAGCATTACTTCACATTGGACAACACATTAAGGACAGATCCCACATGAGAAGTAAGTACACTCCTGTTGTTGACTTAACAATTTGACACTCTTGTTTATGGCATCAGTAATCACCCTAGGCTCTTGTCATGAGTTGCCAAGGCTATGGAAGCCTTTTGAGTTCACCAACTCTGATCATATTTAGACAAGGTCATAGTCAAAGTGGAAGTTCTCTCCTCCCTTCAGAGAAAGTTACCTCCTTCTTTGATGGCCCATTCTTTCTACTGGGATCTCACTCACAGAGATCTTTCATTTAGGTGTTTTTTTTTTTGTTGTTTTTTTTTTTTTTTGCCAGAGTGTCTTGGCTTTCCATGCCTAAAATACTCTCATGGGCTCTTCAGCCAGATCTGAATGCCTTAAGGGCTGATTCTGAGGCCAGAGTGTTGTTTAGGGCATCAATTCAATCCCATCAAGGTGGCATGTACCAATGCCATCTCACTAGTCAAAGTGATCAGTTTGAGTTCATAATTGATCATATTGATATGTCTAAGAGTCAAAGGGATCACATAAACAAGACTAGTGTCTGCTAATACTAACTGATAGAATCAAAAAGGGAGAGAACGATCCAACATGGGAAGCGGGATACACAGCAGACTCATAGAATGGCAGATGTCCAAAACAATATGATTATTTTTTCAAAAGTCTTAGTGAAAAGTGAAAAAGTTGCAAACATGCAAAAAGAGATAGGAATTATTAGCAGAGAGACTAAAACAGTGATAAAGGCTGAAATGGAAATGCCAAAAAAAAAGATACTTATAACGATCATAGTAAGGAAGATTATAGTCTTTCACTAGGGTCTAAACACTCAACACAGCTAAATAACCAGAGAATTTGAAATCTTGGTGAAGTTTTATAAGTATGTGACATTGAAGAAATGCCAATACAAATCATTCAAACTAAAACATAAAAAGAAAATAAAGTTTTAATAAAAAACTTTGCTGCCAGCCATTATCAAAGGGTATGAGCTGCATTAACTGAAGTTCTAGAATAATAAATAAAGATAATGAGGTAGAAGAAAGATCTGAAAAGTATTTTTAGATTCTTATTGAAATAATCAGATACTGATCAATCCTTAATTCCAAGATGCTCAGAACATTTGGCAAGCTGATAGGAAAAATGAAGAGGAAGAAGTAAGAAATTTTATGTTTCACATCCAAAGTGTGTTCCAGAAAGAGTGTAGGGGCAGAGAGGGGGAGAGAGAAACAAGAGGGAGAGGGAATGCAGAGAAAGAGAGAGAGAGAGAGAAAGAGAGAGAGGGAGATTTGTAGATGAGAAAGATAGTTTTGAAGTAAGCTAGGGAAAATAGGCACATTACAGATGGAAGAACAAAAATGAGAACTGCCCACAATCTCTTTTTTTCCCCAAAAAAGCTTTTATTTATAGAATACAAATTTCATAAATACGATTTTAGGAATATAGTGTTTCTTCTTTTCACCACACCTGACCTTCCACCCACACACCCACCCCTTCATCTCCTCCCCCTCCCCTTCCCTGTCCCACTCTGCATTAAGATTCATTTTCAATTAACTTTGTACACAGAAGCCCAACTCTCTATTGAGTAAAGATTTCAACAATTTGCACACACATGCACACACACAAAACTGTTTGAGAACCAGTATCACAGTTAACTCTCACAATAAAACTCATTGAGGACAGAGGTCCTGCGTGGGGAGTTAGTACACAGTGACCATATTGTTAATTTAACAATCAATACTCTTATGTATGATGTCAGTGATCACCCGAGACTCTTGACATGAACAGCCAATGCTGTGAAACCTTTTGTGACCACAAACTCCGTCAGTATTTAGCAAGGCCATAGCAAGGTCGAAGTTCTCCCCTTCCTTCAGATAGCCCATTCCTTCCCCTGGGGTCTCATTAACAGCCATCCTTCATATAGGACATTTTTGCCACAGTGTCTTCTTAGCTTTCCATGCCTGAAATACTCTGCAAGAGTGTTCTTTTAAAAAGTTATACAAGCAAGAAAAGAGTGAACCAAAACATTCAGGAAATAGAATTCAGACAGTTTTTATGGTGGAAGAAGAAAGAGAATATTTGTCAATGAGCTTTCTGCTGTAAGGTGAATAAATTTTGAAGACCTAATGGACATCATGGTGATGATAGTTAATGATAACAGACTGTGCACTTAAAATTTTTTGAGAGTATAGTAAGCCATGTGTTCTCACCACCCCCTTCCAAAACATAAGAGGTAATAGGCATGGTAATGGATGCAGGAGCCCTACTGTGGTGTTCGTCACAATGTGCAAATATATCAAAGCATCACATTGACATTGCACAGCTTACATTTATAGAATGTCATCAAACTTAATAAAGCTGGGAAAATATTTTAAAAGCTACAATTTTATTTGAATAATAATGAAATTAAGGAAACAGATTCGAATGTCCCCATGCTCGCCCCAGTGGGTTTCGGTTTAGACATGTAAACCCAAGTTCCTCATCTGTTTTTCATCGTTCCAGTCACCTCTTTCAGTGTGTTTCCTTGGCACTGACTAATGATGAATTGCTATCACCGTTCCTTTTGTTACCTGCAAATGGGATTAAATTGAGCTATTTCTCCAGGTGGAAGCTCTAATTGCAATGCAGTTTTTCTTCTCTCAAAATGACCTGAAGGCTCTGTTTTTTCCTCTTAATTGAAGACTTCAAGCGGCCTGGCTCCACCACGAAGTTATTGAAGCTGTGTGTTCAGATGTCTATGGCTATTAGATCATGAAACAATCATCTGTTGTTTATCAGGCAGTAAATCTTCATTCAGTACACACAAAAGGAACTTTTTATAATAATATGGATTTTCTTATATTATTCATTCTACAAACATAATGAAATTTCTTCACTGTATGCTATAATATCTGGGAAACACTTTAGAGCAATATTTCAAAAAAAAAAAGAAAGCAAACTAGAAATATAATGTTAACTTCTAATTATGCCAGATCTTTTTTTTTTAAATTTTGTGTGATATGAGCTCAGATCTGGCCTGACCCTTGTATGTGTGTTTTTTGGGGGGGTGGGGGGTGTTGTTCCTATTGACAATTTTCTTTTTGCTTTAGGAAAAACTAATTAACAAACATTTTAAAATTTCACATACTTATGGGCATCATATGCTATCTTGGTGCATGTATTCATTGTATAATATCCAATCCACATAAAATATATGTACCTTCGCAAACAGTTAACATCTCTTTATGGCAAAAACATCCAAAATTCTGACTTCTAGGTTATTGTTTTAAATAACACATTTTTAATTTATATTATTATCAAAATCTTAGTGGCTCTACTAAATAAAAAGATCAAAAGTCAAAGTATGGAAACCAAAAATCAAGCAAACAACAACAAATATATAGTTCAGATATAAAATAAGCAAGATTTATAAAAAACAGTCAAAAGATGTTCAGTTTCACTTATATACAGTAAATATAGGAATTTTATGACAATATATATTTCAAAGATGCCTGAAACAAGTGAAATGGAGGGGAGAAGGGGTAGAATCCACTTAAGGACAAAAACGGTCAGAATAATTCTAAAGATATATTTGCTCTGAAATTATGTTATATAATAAAAAGTGTATTTAATTGAAATACAGTATATATATATCAACAAATGCACATAAGTGTACAGATAAATGAGATTTTCTCTCTGATCACATTCATAACAAACACCCAAATTAAGAACAAAACATTAATAATACCCCAAGAGTTCTCTCAAGAACTCTCAAGGTGAATTTTTACAAAAATTATAATTTTTATGATGTGTATATATTAAACTCTACGTTGATTCAAGAAGACTTTTTCTTTTGGAGCTACATGCACATACAAACACATGCCCACACACACAGAGGGTCTCCAAAAGTTACTGTAAAATGCATATTATAAAAAAGTATGAATGGGTCTCAAAATTTTTTACCAAAATAAACTTATATTTTAATTCCAGTTTCCTAATCTTTTAGAAGGATCCTTGTACATACATACTCATGTATATTATAACTTATAAAATACAGATTATGTGTAAGTAGGTATACAAAATTGTACAAGCAACCAGCTATAAATATTTTAATGTCTACTACAATATAAACCAAGTTTATTTTATTAATTATAAAGTATCTATGGAGTGCTTGTGTTTGTCTTCTGTCCAGCATTACTCTTTACAGCTCTGTTTGCTTTGACATGGTTTCCCTATGTAACTCCATGAAAAAACCTTTCTGAATAGCATCCGTAAATAAAAACTCCAAATTTCAAATCAGATTCTGACCCTGTGCGGTCAGCATCTCCACTGGGCTGCCTCATGCAGTGAAGAGACTAAACGTGATTGAATCTAAAGTCTCCCTTTCACTGACCCCGGTCTTGCCCTTTCTCTGCATCCGGCCTGCCTGGAAACATGGGAACCCTCATCCCTCCTTCTCCATCACTCACCTGTACACCTACCAGTTATGCTGCATTCCTCTTTGTTAATTTTTGCATTCTTTATCTTCTCTTCTTTTCCATTGTCTTTAACTCTTTTGGTCTTCTATTTCTGTCTTAACATCCAGACTTGACTCTCAATTGCATTTCTTTTGTTTTCATGAACACTCAACCATCCTCCAACACAGCTAACATAATTTCCCCACAATGCTAATGTGCTGTATTTAAATAACAACGCTTTGTCATATGTAAAAATGCTTAGCTTAGAACATAAAACATTTTATAATTCTGCCACATTTCTTATTTCTAAATGCCTTCCTGCCTCTTACCTATTCTTTCCAACAGATTGTCCCATGGCATCTAACTTCTGCCTCCCAACCTGTAAGCTCTCTCCTAGACCAGAAAGCCACTTCTTTCTTCCCTCTGCAACTGACCCTAATGCGTCCTTGAAAGCACAGTGTAGGCATCACTTCCGCAGTGGCTTGTCCTGCCCCCTCCTGAACATACTGCACAGTGTGGCCTTGTGATGCACTGCGCGTGCCGTGAAGTCTTGCGATCATTGACGTGTTTGCTTATATCTCTCACTGGGATAGCGCATTCCTTACGTCCTCTTTAACTGTTTATCTACCTAGCATGGAATAGTGTCAGGGAAACAATAAGCATTTTAAAAACAAATGCTGTAGGTTGTAGATGATTTTTTACTGCCTTTTACATTTAAAATAAAAAAGAAGGAGTCTCACAGAGGCTAAGAAGGTGGCCAAGGTCGCATTGCAGATGAAACAAAGAACCAACTTTGAGCCACATTTTCTCTGACCACTCCACAAGATTGCTACCAGTATACTCTAATTAAAGCAATATGTCCCTCGGATCTGGCTAAAAGGTCCATGAGCGTCTCACAGGCATGGAAAGCCGTGACACGGTGGCAAAAAACAATCTAAATGAAAGATCCTGGTGAACAAGACCCCAGCAGAAGGAACAGGCCATCAAGGAGGGAGGCGCCTTTCTCTGAAGGGAGGAAGGAACCTCCTCTGTGATATGGCCTTGACTAAACAAGTTCAGAGTCGGTGAACTCAAGGGGCTTCCATAGCCTAGACAGCTCATAGCAAGAGTCTCGGGTGATTGCTGACATCATAAATAAGAGTGCCAATTGTTAAATCAACAACGGGAGTCACTGGGTTCATGCTCCCCACGTAGGATCTCTGTCCTTAATGTGTTCTACTATGAAACTTAAAAATAACACTACTAGTCGAACAATACCCTATACCTTGTGCGGTTGTGTGAGTGCAGCCTGTTGAAATCCTTGCTTAGTATATACTAAGTTGATCTTCAGTATATGAAGGTAATTGAAAATGAAACTCGATGAAGGGCGGGATGGGAGAGGGAGTGGGAGAGGGGAGGGCGACGGGAGGGGGGGGGAAGCCACAACAATAGAAAAGCTGCACTTTGTAAATTCACATTTATTCAATAAAAAAAAAAAAACTATATAACAAACAAACAAAAAGAAACAGGGAAAAAAAGAACTTAATACTTTACCCTTTTAGTATTTTTTATGTTCTACTTAAACCTATTGGTTGAACTCTGTAATTAATACACAATTACTCTTAGGTGTTTAATTAATGCTATAACTAGTATTCAAATAGTATTTTACACTTTGTGTTTCTGTGTGGGTGCAAACTGTTGAAATCTTTACTTAATATATGCTAAATTGATCTTCTGTATATAAAGATAATTGAAAATTAATCTTGATATGAATGGAAGGGGAGAGGGAGTGGGAAAGGGGAGGGTTGAGGGTGGGAGGGATGTTATGGGGGGGAAGCTATTGTAATCCATAAGCTGTACTTTGGAAATTTATGTTCATTAAATAAAATATAAATATAAATATAAATATAAATATAAATATAAATATAAAAAAAAGAAAATGGCATTGTGGGTGCTGTGGCGCAGTGGGTTAACGCCCTGGCCTGAAGCGACAGCATCCCATATGGGCGCCAGTTCTAGTCCCGGCTGCTCCTCTTCTGATCCTGCTCTCTGCTGTGGCCTGGGAAAGCAGTGGAGGATGGCCCAAGTGCTTGGGCCTCTGCAGCCGTGTGGGAGACCCGGAAGAAGCTCCTGGCTCCTGGCTTCGGATCTGCACAGCTCCGGCTGTTGCGGCCATTTGGGGAGTGAGCCATCGGATGGAGGACCTCTCTCTCTCTCTCTTTCTCTCTGCGTAACTCTGACATTCAAATGAATAAATAAATCTTTAAAAAAAAAATAAAGCAATATGTCCCGTTTAAGTTAACTTTCTCCATGTACCTATACATTTGACTATTTACAAATTTATAGTATTTAGCTATTATTCAATCATAAAAAACATTTAGTCATCTTTAATAAAGCTTTGTATGTTATGCTTACTATTTCTTTACTGCTATATTCATTTAATAGAAATTCAAAAAATGTAAATATCCTTTGTACAATTTCTTTAATTTTTCTCTTTTCGTTCCTGTTAGTTTCTTTTATTAGATTTAGCATTTAAAGAAAAATTAGACAGAAACCTTTATGCATTTTTATTCAGACATATGTTAATGTAGTTGACATTGATATCCCAAGTAAATGATACTTATATAATAGAATGGGAGAAAGTAATTATTTTTTAAAAATGAACTAAATCTGAGTGCTAAAGCTTTCTTCACAGTCTTTGTATCAGCTCCAACTCTACAGAATTCTTGACGGCTTTATTTCAGTCATGAACATAAATGGTTTGATAGATAAATATTTTCACCATTCTATTCATTAATTTCTATGACTGACATGCATAAAATAAAACTTATTTTCATTGACAAATTTTAGTCATTTTTTTCTGTCAAAGAACTGGCTTCACAAATTCTTTTTCTAGCTGCTTTTTGAGTAATCATCTGAGAGTACACAGGCTTTATTTTTTTTTAAATGTGTTCCTATTCCTTTTCAGGCATAGGATTTTACATCTTTACTCATTGAGAAATGTTCTAAAACTGCACTGTGGCTGATTTATTATGTGGTGCTTCTGGCTTAAATATATTCATTTATGTACAATTTTTCTACCAGTAAAGATTTAGCATTGGTATGTATTAGCAGTAAATATTATCTAATTTCATTAATTTTTAAAATACACCATAGCTGTTGCTTAGATGAACAGATAAGGAAACAGATAAATCATTTCCCAAGATACTTTAGAAGATTTTATGGAATTCGGGAGATATATTTTTATCATATGGATGCATTTACAAGCAGGAAATTATTTTATATAGAAATATTAGTCATATATAAGACAGTAACTGCAACACATAGTTTAAAGGAATATAGCAAACAAAATATTCCTGTATGACAACCCCAAAGCTATGTTTTAACTTGTTCAATTAGACTTATAAAAATATAAATAAATTTCGTTTTTTTTTTTCTTTTGACTGATGAAAATCCTTAATGCTTGCTGAGAAAATAAAATAACCCCAATAAATTAAACTTTGGACGGAGGAATGTGAGTGTTCTAAAGTGTGACGAGGGAATTTTTGCTTTATATAGAATGAGAGAATGAATAGTGGCTGAGAGAGGCAACCTTTCTGCACATAACTGGCACCAGAAAGTTCTTGATAATCTTCCAATTTTTCTTGAAATTAGATGTGGGTCTCTTAATCACTCTTCGAAAATGAAAATGAAATTTGAATAGAATTTTGTATGTTTTTTTCATTTTAATAGGATAGAAATTCTCTCTCAACTTCACAGATGTTAGTTGTCTAGGTTGAGTCAATGTTTTTACGGAAAGAGCTCAGTGGGTAAGTTCACTCTGTCTTCCTAAATACGTGCCTTGGCATCTATCTGAGAGTCTCTGAGTAAGGAAGTTGGGAAGAGGAAGTCCAGGATGTGACCTTGAAGTAGCATATATCCATCCTCACGTTCCTTCAGTTTCATGGTAATCACAACACCACATCTGACAGATAGCAAATACAGAATCCGTTTCGGTGTCCACACTGTCAAATAAACTAAGGGACTGAACAAATAAAATGAAGAAAATAAAAAGATTCTAGAGTTAGAAACCAACCAACCCGTTATCAGAGTATTCCTGGATGCTACTTTACCCACGCACACCGTCATCGCCACCTATTCCAGGAGGGAAATCCTCATGGCCCCTCTGCACTGTGCTACTTCATTGTCTGGGATCTCCTGATGAGGCACAGTGGGCCTTCCCCATCAGTTCAGCTTGTGACTGCTTCTTCCCTAATAACCCTACAAAGTAGAACAATTATATGTGCCCTTCCACCATCATTATACAGGAACAAAATAAAAATATAATAAACCTAACAGTTTCCATCTGGAGAAAAGTGAATGCTGTAGTAGTTAGAAGTTAGTTCACTTTAATAAAATCTCAACATATACAGGTTAAGCTCTACACAGCTTCCCGTGTTGCTTTCCCCCAGGTTGCAGCATGACTCAAGGTCTGTAGTCTCCCAGGCTCAAATGCTCTGCAGTCATGACATGTCTACCTGCAACATCATTCTTCGCGCAGCCTTGACAACAAGAGGAAACAGCATGGAATATTCTGTGTGGAGGTGGCCATGTGCCAGGCTGAGATGGTGCATCCCTCCCTTCTACTCATGTTTCATGGGCTGGAGCTTAATCACAGAGGGACTCCTAGCTGAAAAAACACACTGGCTAGGTGTGTATGTATGGACCATGGATTTCTGACCATGTTAACTTTTTTCTTAACTTTGTGTAACTGGCCGGAGCCGCGGCTCACTAGGCTAATCCTCCGCCTGCAGTGCTGGCACTCTGGGTTCTAGTCCCGGTCGGGGCGCCGGATTCTGTCCCGGTTATTCCTCTCCCAGTCCAGTCTCTGCTGTGGCCAAGGAGGGCAGTGGAGGATGGCCCAGGTGCTTGGGCCCTGCACCCCATGGGAGACCAGGAGGAAGCACCTGGCTCCTGGCTCCGTAGCGGCCATTTGTGGGGTGAATCAACAGAAGGAAGACATTTCTCTCTGTCTCTCTCTCTCACTAACTCTGCCTGTCCAAAAAAAAAAAAATAATAATAATTGTGTAACTAATAAAGATGGTCTGATTCTTTATACAGGCTGCACTAAGAGTGCACTAAGACACTATGGGAACTCATAAGATTATGAGTTTGGTAAGTTGCAGGATATAAAATTAACATACAAAAATCAGTATCCTTTGTATACACAGTTCCTGGCTGAAAAAAAAACTTGTAAGATCAGTCTCATTCACAATAGCTACAAAATTTATGTACACTGGGAAAAATGTAATCAATGGGGTGAAAGATACATACAATGAAAATTAAAGATCATTAAAGAAAGAAATAGAAGCTATAAAAAAGGTAAGACTCTCCCATGTTCATGGAATGAGAGAATGTCACTAAGATGTCCATACTCCTGAAAGCACTTTACAGGTTCAATCAATTTGCAATCAAATATGAAGCACATTCTTCTCAGATCCAGAAGAAATGATGCTAAAATCCATATGGAAACACAAGAGACTCTGAATAGCTAAAGCAGTCTTAAACAACAAAAGCAAAGCTGGAGCCATCACAATACCAAGTTTTAAGACATACTACAGGTTAGTTAAAACAGCCTGATACTGGCATAAAATAGACAAGCAGATCAACGGAACAGGAAGGAGGTGGGAAGGAGAGGAGTAGGGAAGAAGGAAGGGAATATCATTGTGTTGTTAGACTTGTATATTTTTTAAAAAGATATTATTTACTTATTTGAGAGGTAGAGTTAGAGACAGAGAGGAGGAGAGACAGAGAAAGAGAAAGAGAGACAGAGAGAGAGAGAGGTTTTCCATCCACTGGTTCACTCCTCCAAATGGCCACAATGACTGAAGCTGGGCCTATTGGAAGCCAGGAGACAAGAGCTTCCTCCAGGTCTCCCATGAAGGTGTAGAGGCCCAAGCACATTGGCCATCTTCTACTGCTTTCTGAGGCCACAGCAGAGAGCTAGATAGAAAGACGAACAGCTGGGACATGAACTGACATCCATAGGGGTGCCAATACGCAGCCAGAACCTTAGCCTACTGTGCCACAGTGCCAGCCCCCTAGACTTGTATCTACAAATCATATTGAATGTGTTAAAAATTAATTAAAATTTTTAAAAGTGAAAAGAAAAAAGAATCTAACAAGTAGCAAGCAGAAAAGTCTCTATTACTCAACGGTAGAGAGCAGGGCTGTAAACAATAAGCAAATCACAAAATGTCAATTTCACTCATATATATTACATTTTTGTGCTCTGTATATTAATTACTACAAATCAGGGAAAACATATCTTTCCTGGGACTTATTTCACTAAGCATTATGGTTTTTTAAAAAAAAGGTGCAGTACATTATGGTGACCTATGGTTATCCTACTATGTAATAGATCAATAGAACAGCTTTTTCTCTTCTCTAACTAAAACTTAGTACTAATTAAAACCATTCCTTCTTTGCTCCCCACCTCTGTAGTCTTTATTTCCCAGTGTTCTTTACCTGAATGGAAAATGCATACCAGCCAGTTGTCCATAGCAATCGAACAAATCTAGCAAGTCAGAACATTCGTAAAGTGATAACCCTGAGAGAGGAATAAATCCCTTTGTAAACCATCTGGCTAGCGCTGGTTTTGCTCTCAGAGAGCAATTAACTCATCCATCCTTGCTTGCAGGCTGTACTATTCACCGCAAGTGTAGGCTTTAGGGTCTCCAAACGGAGACCTGAAGATGAAGAGTTGCATGCAGAGTAATTAAATGAGAGGTGGTCACAGGAGCCAGTGATGGAATAGATGGAGTGAAGGAGGCCCATCATCGAGCAAAGCTGCTCCGTGAGCCACGAGGACTCAATTCCATGGTGAATCCTTAAGAAAATACCTGGGATCCTCCGCAGTTGCCTCTCCAAGAAAATTGTTCCATGGGAGGCCTTTATCCATTCAGACCCTGATGTCCTGAACTTTGCTCCTGGGATCTTCATATTCTTAAACCCACCCCAGATCTCATTGCCTCTTTTTTGCCCTATCCTGTAGCACCATTGTCCACGGAGACCATGTGCATCGAGAACCACACTGGAATTGAAATTGACTTTCAGAACCACAGGTGAACCCTGAAACAGGGTGAGCATCAGTGCCATCCAGTACAACTGGCTTTATTTATTTATTTATTTATTTATTTTTGACAGGGAGAGTTAGACAGTGAGAGAGAGAGAGAGAGACAGAGAGAAAGGTCTTCCTTCCATTGGTTCACCCCCCAAATGGCCTCTGCGGCCGGCGCCCTGCACCGATCCGAAGCCAGGAGCCAGGTGCTTCCTCCTGGTCTCCCATGCGGGTGCAGGGCCCAAGCACTTGGGCCATCCTCCACTGTCTTCCCGGGCCACAGCAGAGAGCTGGACTGGAAGAGGAACAACCAGGACTAGAACCCAGAGCCCATATGGGATACCGGCGCTGCAGGCAGAGGATTAACCAAGTGAGCCATGGCACCGGTCCTACAATTGGCTTTTGGAATCCAGGATTGTGGTTTTGTTAGCAGTCAACTTCAGAAGACTTTTTTTAGGTCTCTTATTTCATTGCTTCTACTCTGAAAGTGAAAGTTACCACATTCAAAGCTTGCTAAAGTCAGTCCTTTCCTATCCAGCCTCTTTAAAGACAGCCACCTTTCTGCTGCTTGGCTTGAGAACACAACCTAAACCTCAGATTCCTACAGGCCAGGTTAAGAGAATCTGTTCAAATGTTAACTGCCTGTCAACTTCATTCTGAGGAGGTCAAGGAGTTCTATTTGCTAATAACTCACGTGAGCTCCCCAATATTCACACTCTTAAGTTTCACCAAAGGTTAGAGAGATTCATTCTGCTTTACATCATGGCTGGGATCTGTTTGACCTCCATATGGAGCACAATTGGGGAGGTATGAAAAGAAAAGGATTTAATTTTTAAGTAGTTTTCCCTGAAAACTTGTTGAGGTCTCTTGTTCAGATGGCATCGTCATGAAGTTACCTGCACGTCTTGGATGAATAACTGAGTCCAGTAAAAGCCTCAATAGGGGCTGGCGCCGTGGCTCACTAAGTTAATCCTCCACCTGCAGCGCCGGCATCCCATATGGGCACCGGGTTCTAGTCCTGGTTGCTCCTCTTCCAGTCCAGTTCTCTGCTGTGGCCCAGGAAGGCAGTGGAACCTGGCCCAAGTACTTGGGCACCTGCACCTGCGTGGGAGACCAGGAGGAAGCACCTGGCTCCTGGCTTCAGATTGGCATAGCTCCAACCGTTGCAGCCATTTTGAGGGTGAACCAACGGAAGGAAGACCTTTCTCACTGTCTCTCTCCCTCACTGTCTAACTCTATCTGTCAAATAAAATTTAAAAAAAAAAGCTTCAATAGACATCATGATTGTACGTATTACTCACCAAGAGTATACCATTCTGACCGCTATTGTTATATTAGTTTCTCAGTGTTCCTGGATGACAAAAAAGTGTTGTATCAGGGAGACTATAAAATTATGTCCTTTCTCGAACTAATTATGATGATATTTAATACACATTAAATAACTCCCTGTCATAAAAATGTGCTCATTCTCCTCATTAAATATTTGTATTTTCCTACAAATATATGAGGGCACTAGAGAAACTTGGCACTAAAACAGCAAATGAAGATTAAGGGAATGCATACTAAATTCTTTTTTATAAAGATTATAAAGATTTACTTTTTTTTTTATTTGAGAGGCAGAACAATAGTGAGACAGACAAAGGCCATGGCTGTGGTAGTGGATTAAGCTGCTATTTGTAGCACCAGCATCCCATACGGGCAGTAGTTTGAGTCCCTGATGCTCAGCCACTTCCAATCCAGCTGCCTGCTAATGCACCTGGAAACGCAGCAGAGGATGACCCAAGTTCTTGGGCCCCTGCACGCACCCGAGAGAACTTCTTGAAGTCCCTGGCTATCTGACTTTGGCCTGACCCAGCCCTGTCTATTGTAGCCTTTTGGGGAGTGAACCAACAGACGGAAGCTCTCTCTTTCCTCTCCCTCTTTCTCTCTCTCTGTAACTCTACCTTTCAAATAAAAAAGTAAGTCTTAGAGAGTGATTCCATCTGCTTGTTCACTTCCAGATGGCCCCAAGTGCCAGGACTGCCAGGCCAAAACCAGGCGCCTGGAATTCCATCTGGATCTCACATGTGACTGGCAGGAATGCAGCAATTATTAACATCTTACACTGCTTTCCCACGCACATTTGCAGGGAGCTGGGTTGGAAGCTGAGCAGCTGGGACTCGACCAGCTCTGATATATGATGCTGGTGTGGCAAGTGGTGGTGTAATTTGCTTTGCCAAAATGCTCATTCAACCTGTTTCTTCTGCCCCAGTGGTAAATGCATAGAGCTCCTATCAATTGCAGCTTTTTCTTGATTTCATTCCAAAATATTTATGTTAACAAGTAATGAAATCCGGACAACTAAAATAGAGTGTTCAACAATGTGTTGTGAATTGATGTTATTCTATCATACTTTTTAAATCAGCCACCACTGAGTTTCTTCTAAGGATTTTGACAAATTTAAGCACTGAGTTTTTAGAACATGCTTTTTACTCCTTTAATCCTCGAACTCCTGAGGATATTTTTTTTCTCTTTCATGGGGAAGTTGTGTATGTTTTTTCTGTGTGTAATATCAATGGTGTGATAATATGCATCATAACTAGCAGGCTTGTTCACTGTAGAAGGTATAGGATTCTGAATCTTGGAACCCTAAAGGAATCCTCTTAATAAGGGAGAAAGCGGGAGAGATGCTGAGCAGACACACATGCCCAAATATCAGCATCTTCCTTTGCAGAGGTGTTAGAGGAAACAAAGCTACAGCTTATTATTGAATGTTTTTAAAACCCATTTAGCCTTTATGGCATGTAAGATAAATCAATCAAAAATTTTAAATGGTTTTATGTGCTCTAGTGGTAAAATGAGAGAGCAGTGATAATGATTGCTGGGAAAAGCCACAAAGCACATCCTTAACTCATAATTGAGAGTGTGTCAGTGGATCAAAAGAGAGGTGACTGCAAATGGAAGTGCATGGAAAGAAATGCTTTATATAACAGGAAGTCACTGATGTGTGGTGTATCAATAATTTATAATTATATGCAGATGCAGGCACAGGCAATCAAAGCCAAAATTAACAATTGGGATTACATCAAATTGAGAAGTTTCTGTACTTCAAAAGAAACAGTCAGGAAAGTGAAGAGATAACCAACAGAATGGGAAAAAATCTTTGTAAATTATGCAGCCTATAAAGGATTAATAACCAGAATCTCCAAAGAAATCAAGAAACTCCACAACAACAAAACAAACAATCCACTTAAGAGATGGGCCAAGGACTTAAATAGATATTTTTCAAAAGAGGAAATCCAAAGGGCCAACAGGCACATGAAAAAATGTTCAAGATCACTAGCAATCAGGGAAATGCAAATCAAAATCACAATGAGGTTTCACCTCACCCCGGTTAGAATGGCTCACATATAGAAACCTACCAACAATAGATGTTGGTGAGGATGTGGGGAAAAAGGGACACTAACCCACTGTTGGTGGGAATGCAATTGGTTAAGCCACTATGGAAGTCAGTCTGGAGATTCCTCAGAAACCTGAAGATAACCCTACCGTTCGACCCAGCCATCCCACTCCTTAGAATTTACTCAAAGGAAATGAAATTGGCAAATAAACGAGCTGTCTGCACATTAATGTTTATTGCAGCTCAATTCACAATAGCTAAGACCTGGAACCAACCCAAATGCCCATCAAGAGAAAACTGGATAAAGAAATTATGGGACATGTACTCTATAGAATACTATACCGCAGTAAAAAAAAATGAAATCCAGTCATTGGCAACAAAATGGAGGAATCTGGAAAACATCATGCTGAATGAAATAAGCCAGTCCCAAAGGGACAAATGTCATATGTTCTCCCTGATTGGTGACAACTAACTGAGCCCCTAAAAGGAAACCTGTTGAAGTGAAATGGACACTATGAGAAACAGTGACTTGATCAGCCCTTGTCCTGACTGTTGATGTACAATGTAATACTTTATTCATTTTAGTATTTTTTCTTTGTTTTGTTCTAGTACTATTGGTTGAACTCTGTAATTAACACACAATTATTCTTAGGTGTTTAAATTTTAACTGAAAAGTGGTCCCTGTTAAATATAAGAGTGGGAATAAGAGAGGGAGGAGATGTACAGTTCGGCACATGCTCACTTGGACTCACCCCTAATGGTGGAGTTAGAAACGTGCCAGGAGATTTCAAATCAAGCCCATCAAGGTGACATGTACCAATGCCATCTCACTAGTCAAAGTGATCAGTTTCAGTTCATAATTGATCATGATAGGATTAAGTGTCAAAGGGATGACATAAACAAGACTAGTGTCTGCTAATACTAACTGATAGAATTAAAAAGGAGAGAACGATACAACATGGGAAGTGGGATACACAGCAGACTCATAGAAATGCAGCTGTCCTAAATAGCACTCTGGCCTCAGAATCAGCCCCTAAGACATTGGGATCCAGCTAAAAAGCCAATGAGAGTATTTCAGGCATGGAAAGCCAAGACACTGTGGCAAAAAAAAAAAAAAAAAAATGACCTAAATGAAAGATCTCTGTGAGTGAGATCCTAGCATAAAGAACAGGCCATCAAAGTAGGAGATACCTTTCTCTGAAGGGAGGAAAGAACTTCCACTTTGATTATGGCCTTGTCTAAATAAGGTCGGAGTTTGTGAACTCAAGAGGCTTCCATAGCCTTGGCAGCTCATGACAAGAGCCTCGTTGATTACTGATGGCATAAATAAAAGTGTCAGTTCTTAAATCAACATGGGAGTCACTGTACACCTACTCCCCATGTAGGACCTCTGTCCTTAAAATGTTGTACTATGCAAATTAAAGGTAGAACTAGTCTTCAAAAAGTGCTTTATACTTTGTGTATCTGTGTGGGTGCAAACTGTTGAAATATTTTCTTAGTATATAATAAGTTGATCTTCTGTATAAAAAGATAATTGAAAATTAATCTTGATGAAGAATGGGATGGGAGAGGGAGTAGGAGATGGGATGGTTGTCGGTGGGATGGAGGTTATAGGGTGAAAAACTGCTATAATCCAAAAGTTGTACTTCCAAAATTTATATTTATTAAATAAAAGTTTTAAAACATCTTTAAAAATATTGTGATTTATGTATAGTACTTGTGATGTGACACTCTGAGTTCTCTCTCTCTTTTTTAAGGCTTTATCTGTTTATTTAAGAGGTAGAGTTAAGACAGTGAGAGAGAGAGACAGAGAGAAAGGTCTTCTTCCATTGGTTCACTCCCGAAATGGCCGCTACTGACAGAGCTGCGCTGATCCCAAGCCAGGACCCAGGTGCTTCGGAAGAAGCTTCCGTCTCCCATGTGGGTGCAGGGGCCCAAGCACTTGGGCCGTCTTTTACTGCTTTCCCAGGCCATAGCAGAGAGCTGGATTGGAAGAGGGGCAGCTGGTACTAGAATCTGCGCCCATATGGAATGCTGGCACCAGAGGCGGAGGATCAACCTACTCTGCCATGGCACCGGCCCCTCTGAGTTCTCTTTATAGCATGTAATTTATATTATGAAAAATGTAAGACTTGACATATTTGCAAAAATATATTAAAACAATGATCCATAAAAATCATTAAAATTAATTCAGCACCATTGTCTATAAATCTCTACTAGATTTCTTTTCTTTATATAGCATACTTAAGTGTTTCTATAATATAAAATAATTCCAATAAAATAATTGGAAATATATAGACATAATATTTAACAGCCTACTTGATATAGACATAAATTCTTTAAAACAATAGAAATATCTAATCTGTAGTGGTGAATACTTGCATGGTAGTCACCATTAAAATGCATTCCATGCAGCTCCAGCAGTTAGCTGTAGTTAAACTGTAAGAAATGCTCAGCGAAAGGGTCACTACTATATGTTTTGAAAATGAGTGTCTGCAAAAATCACAACTCTCATGTAATGAATAAAAATGTAAATTGTAATGTGTTTACCTTGAAAAGTTAAGCCATGTACAAATAACATCTTCCAAAATGCTCAATAGAAAATATCAGCACTTATTTCTTCAATTAAAAGTGATGTTAGTGGTAAGAAAAAATTTGATTACTACCACACTTCTAGTATTTCCATGCATACTTTAATATCAATTTAGATAGTGTGAAGTATTTGAATATGCACGCATGTACCTGCATATATGAGTATGTGTATACGTGTAAATATACATACATATATTAGAATTTAAATATTTCAGTCATTATTAAGAATATGTAAGGCAACTTTCATAACAAGTTCACATTTAGTAAAATGAAAGATATAGTATAACTAAAACAGGGGCCGGCACTGTGGCGCATCGCCCTGGCCTGAAGTGCCGGCATCCCATATGGGTGCCGGTTAGAGACTCTGCTGCTCCACTTCCAATCCAGATCTCTGCTGTGGCCTTGGAAGGCAGTAGAAGATGGCCCAAGTCCTTGGGCCCCTGTACCCGTGTGGGAGACCCGGAAGAAGCTCCTGGCTCCTGGCTTCAGATCGACTCAGCTCCGGCTGTTGCGGCCAATTGGGGAGTGAACCATTGGATGGAAGACCTCTCTCTCTCTCTCTCTCTCTCTCTCTGCCTCTCCTCTCTGTGTAACTCTGATTTTCAAATAAATAAATCTTTAAAAAAAGGATTATAGGATTATAACTGAAAAAGACAGCAATGAAAACCACTAACTTATCAGGATAACCCTGTTTACATTAGGTATTAAGGATTTCTATTCTTCTATCTTGCACAGCCAAGTACACATATATTCATTGTTTTCTGTTTTCATTTTCTGATTGCAGTTGACATTCAATGGCTTTCTCTATTCTCTTCTCCTTCTCCCTGCTGCCTCACAGAACCACAAACTAAATATCCATGCAATGCATTTTATGTCAAATGTAATATCCTGTGGTTTAAATGTTTAAAGAGTAGATACGCTGTACGCATTAGAAAATTGAATACTTATAATGCATAAATATATGTACGGCTCATATTTGCACTTTCCTGAGTATACTCATTTCGACTTTCAGAGGTTGTCTTATGTGTATATGTGGAGTCAGGTGCTAATCTTTTGACTGGCATGTGTTTGTTATTTTTATAAACTGCTATTCCTTTTCCCAGCAGAGTTGCCAGATGCTAATGGCCCTGCCAACAAGCACACACCTTCTGTGTCTTCTCTTTCTCAGAGCCTGTTTTAGCACTCTTTTCAAGGTGCTGGTTCATGCACTGTCATACAGGCAAAAAGAGAGTTGCTACGCAGATTTGTACAGTCCCAGATTTGGATGGTGAGTTTAAAAGTTTAGAGCAAAGGGAACCCAAATGACAGCCTCAAAATTCAGGACCAAAAGCAGTATTGGTTTTTGTGTTAAATGGATATGGAATTGTTTATCTGCCTTCTGTAGTCTCTGTCATTCTTCTTTCCTTTGGCCTAAGATATTGACAGCGCTGATTCCTGGTTCCCAATAATTGATCATGCATTGTTACATTCCTGTGAATTATGAAACTGAAGTGTGCAATTTAAGTGTGTTGTAGTAATCCATTAAAATTTCATTTTAGGCTTAATGGATTAACTATAATGCTTTGCAGCATGATAATCCTAGCTAATTTTCAGTGTTGTATATATTGCTGTTATGGGGGCAGAGTACTAGGTGTTTCTAGCTGGATTTATTACAAGTTCCTGTGTTGGCCTGAGAGACTAATTCAATGCAGAGACATAGATAAAGTGCAGGAGGGGAAGCTGGGTTTATTTAAAGAGACAGTGTGCAGCGGCTTAAGGCATGGCCCGCAGCACTGGTGGACACTGGTTCGAGTCTGGCTGCTCCGCCTCAGAAACAGCTCCTGGTGATTCTCCTGAGAAAGCAGTAGAAGATGGCCCAACTCTTTGGGCTCCTGCATCCACGTGGGAGAACCAGAGGAAGCTCCTGGATCTTGGCTTTGGCCTGGCCCAGACCCAGTCATTGTAGCCTTTAGGAGAGTGAACCTGCAAATAGGGTATTTCTCCTCTCTCTCTCCCTCTCTCTCTCTCTCTCTCTCTCTGGCTCTCCTCCTCTCCTCCTCTCTCATGACATTGCCTTTCAACTAAATAAATGAATCTTAAAAGAAAAGTAGTGAATGAGGGCTTCCTCTCTGTGTGAGAAGAGAAGGCACTGCTGCTCCTACTGCTGTGCCCTCTGAAGTCTGGTCACCTCCTCTAGAGAGTAGAGATAGTGTCCTAATCGAATATACAACTGGGAGGGAGTTTGGGTTGAGTCTCCGTGCAAGCAGTGGCTTCCAGGACGGTCTCATGTCATCTCTAGTGGAGATCAGACTACATTCCACCATCCTGGTTTCATGTGCTTGATGGAGAAAGATGGACTCAGATGCTTCGTAGGAAATATGTTGTGCCGAGCCTCATCCTTGTTGGAATGGCATGGAATGGGAAAGGATTTTAGCAGAGCAGTGAAGAGACTCCTGGAGGTCTCAGAGCTCCTCGGTTCACTAGGTCCCTAATGACCAGATTTACTCAGAGGTCCTCATACCCAAATCTCAAGTTGAAATACATCAGACTCCGAAGTCAGTGTGTGTTCACCTGGACCAACACTTCTGGCACTGCACTTGCTGTTTGAGAAGGAGCTGCCATTTGGTACACACTCAATTATTTTATTAGCTTTCAGCCTTTCCCTGATTAAATTCATTTTCAGGAAAAAGGAAGTAACACTCTAGAGTTTGCAGAAACAAAATTGATCTCTCATTATTGTAAGAGAAGAAGATGATGTGCTATTTGTCTGAGGCTGGATAAACACTCTCTTCTTCACTAACTTTACATACAGACTCAGCCGTCTATGGATTAGATGAGTGAATTTCAACGTTACCTTTTTCTTCTGTGTGAACACAAATATTGTTTAGGTTTCTTTGCAACCTTGACTCCTTATAAGAGACTCTCTGTCTGAATATAAGAGATCTTCTCCCACTGGCAACCAGAAGTAAAACATTGTAAGACTCTTTGGGGTTCTGAAAGAATAATTGTTTAAAAATGGTGGCATGATTATTTCTCTATCATAAATAATGTCATATATTTTTGAGTGTTCTTAATGCCTCACATATTAACAAACCAAAATGAAGGAGAATATGAACAGAAATGAGATGCATTTAAAATTCACTTACAGAAGAAGGCATTTTTATTATCTTATTGTATTTCTGGAGGCCAATATAAACAAACATGCATGGTCTTTACTAACACACGGCATCGTTTTGCAGAAAGTTAAGATGGTGAAACTACCTGGTATCTACATGTTTAGTGTCACATTACAAGGGTAGCAGATGCACAGACATTACTGAAAAATGGGCAGTTAGGAATTACTCTACTCCAGCCCTCCATTGAGGTTTACAGCTGTTTTGTTTGACCAGAGTGAGTTATTCAAAGGATGGAACTTGAAAAATAGAGGGTTGATTTTTTTCCCTTCTGATATTTTAATTTTGTTTTATTTTAACATCAGAAGTGAATCCCTGAAGTGAAGAGTGTGAAATTGCTGAGCTCTCTGCGGCGTGAACCCTGGTGTGGACGCAGTTACCTTCTACCAGGTGGGACCCAAGACCTCAGTGGGGATATGCTTGCTTCACCCAGTGCTATTAAAACAAAAAACAAAGTATCACAGCGACCAACTGTTTATATGCAACTCTATAAAGAGACCAGGGAGAACGGTTTCCAGGTTTTCAAATTGCCCTGGGTGTATAATCACATTCCAAAATAGAACGAATAAGACTCCCATGCTATTTCAGTATTTTAAAACCCTGATAATCGCTCACATTCTGACAACTTTTAGCTAAAATGTAATTTTGGACATTTATGAGTTACAACATTTGAACACTGTAATTTTGACTTAAATCTGTATTCTATGACAACCCCAAGCAATTATCTATTTTATGTCTATAGCTTCATACTGTTACAACAGACTGCAGTTTTGTCTATAATATATCTTGATTATATACTGTTCCCAATACTGGCATGTTCAGGAGTATTTTATTATATTCTTCATATTATTCAAAAACAAACTTCAAAGGAACAACAGATTCTGCATTAAGGTCTATTTAGGGCGATTGACCTTTAGAAACATAATTTAAACTTCCTAGCCTTATTATAATATGTCTTTAAGGTTTCCAGCAACTAGTGAAAAACTGAAAACAAAAACGTCACTGATTCTAACTAGCCATGGTATTGTGGAGTGTGGATTTCAAATTGCTCAAATGTTTATGTCGTATCAGACATCATTTTAATCCTATTTATGTTACTGTATTTCGTTGAGAGGTAGATGCTATTGTAATTCACAGGGAGGGAAGGAGAGTGTGGGAAGTATCATTATGCTCTTATCATTATGTATATATAAAATATATGGCATTTGGTCCCCTTATATAAATGAAAAAGTAAAAAAAAAAAAGATGAAAATGCAGCAGTAGAATTTTAAGTAAACTTTTATAGATTCACTCAATCAATAAATCGTGAAACTTGCTTTTGGCCCTGGAGTTTGGCCTTGGTGGTTTCTGTTTTCCACAGTCTGCCTCCTCGGTGTGGGATGGTTTGTGTGGCGGTGGGTTTGCTCTGCATATTCATCATGTTTTCCTCTTCACACTCTTTCTTCTGTGTGTGTAATTCCATATGATTCCAGTACCACAGGGCCAGACAACCCGATTTATCTAGATTTTAACAGATGTGCCTCTAGAAAAGAAAAAAAAAATCTCTCTTCCCAATGGGTGCATTCTTGTGTCAGTAAGTGCATTTCCACCAATATCCTTAGCCTTTTGAAGGTGTAAACTACAGCACAGAAATTAGAACCACACTCAGGGAAAGGGAGAGTTGACAGATGGCAGAAGAAAATAGGAGGGGAAAATACCATGATTTTAGTGTCTAGATGTCCATGTTCCTAAAGTCAGACTACAACCTTTTGTCTGTTTAATGAATAATGAATCCTTCACTTACCGTGAAAGCTTATAGGACCTCCTATAAGCATCAAACACTCCTTTTACAAATGAGTATGCAAACTGAGAACAGTTGAATTTAGCCCCATGTTCAGCTCCTGAGGCTAGGGTTATGTTTCCTGTTCAGTCTTGAGATAAGTGCACAGGAAGGCACCCAAAAATATTTGTTTGTGACAGGAAGAACAGAGCTCAAAGTTGCTAATTATCCTCACCGGAAAAGGCAAAGCGGGGCTACAACCAAGCCCTGGTCTCCAGGGCGTAATAAATCACTTGATTATTGTGATGCATTTATTCTGTGCTCAACTAAATTTATATTGAATATTTTTGTCATCATCATCTTATTAAAGTAATTAAGGATAATTTACAGATGATAAAACTAAAATATATTAAAGGAACACACTGAAGAGTTTTGCCAGTGGATCCATCCATCCATCCAACCTCTCTTATAAAACAGAACTTGCCCTTAACACAAAACCTTACGTGTTTTCCCGGTCAGTAGCCATCACTAGTCTTCTAACCTGATTTCTGTCATGGGTCAGTACATGGTACTGAAACCATACAATATGAAGCTTATAGCCGGCTTCTTCCTTACTAAGTACTATCAATATCATCTTTCTTTGGAAAGGAAATGAATCATGAGTGATAAATTATTGTAAACTGAAACTCATCGAGATAGTGGTGTTCAGAGCTCAGATAGAAACTTAGCAGGCTGTTCCCAGAGTTCATGCTCTGAAATGATGAAAACTTGTTCAATGTCCAGTTGCCTTGATTTCTCAGTGTTTGAATTTGATAGTTAAATATATCATTGCAAACTTGAAATTGAACTTCACTGAAGGCTATTTGTACTATTCTATAAAAATACCCAACATTAATCCAATTTTCACTTACATTATACCAGCATAAATTATATACACAAAGAAAATATAAAGCAAATACAATAATGAAGAAATGTAAACAATTACAAATCTCCTTGATCATCTTAATATTTTATGAATTGTGTGTAACAAAGTATGTAAAATTAGTCTATAAATATTCCATTTCATCTTGTTAATGCAGTTTGGGCTTTAACCGGCATAAGGTACTACAAAGAAAAAATGGAGTTTAATTATATGTTAGAAAAGATAAATGTTTATCACAATGTAATTTATAATGACATTAACAGGCTCATAATTTTAATTGGTTATCACTGAAGCATTGATGTAATGAAGTTATTAAAATCAACATTGTGGATTTAACAACACAATATTATTAGTGCAAAGATGTTTTAAAAGACTACTATTAATCAATTGATGCCATCAAGATAAAGAAAGCTGTTTATTTTTTTAATTTTTATTTTTTTGACAGGCAGAGTGGATAGTGAGAGAGAGAGAGAGACAGAGAGAAAGGTCTTTCTTTACCGTTGGTTCACTCTCCAATGGCCGCTGAGGCCGGCACACCGTGTTGATCCGATGGCAGGAGCCAGGTGCTTCTCCTGGTCTCCCATGGGGTGCAGGGCCCAAGCACTTGGGCCATCCTCCACTGCACTCCCTGGCCACAGCAGAGAACTGGACTGGAAAAGGGGCAACCGGGACAGAATCCAGCACCCCGACCGGGACTAGAACCCGGTGTGCCAGCGCCGCAGGTGGAGGATTAGCCTAATGAGCCGCGGCACTGGCCAAAGAAAGCTGTTTATGAGATGTTTTCTGACTGAATTTTTGGAGGGAATTTACGTAGTCCAAATGTGCACACACTGACACCATTCAATATCCACCTGGGAAGGAATGACTGCAGTCTCTTCATGAGCTCCAATATTCATGAACATTCTTTCTCAAAATGAGAGGCCTCTCATTTAAAACTCAGGAGAAAATTATCAACATACTTTGAGACTTTCCAGGGTACAAAGCAAAAGTTATTTTTCCTCAGTATTATGTGAAAAGGCATAGGTAATGAAACAAATGTGAATCAGAAAGTAAGGGTGCATGAAGCTGTTTTTCAGGTGATTAATTATTGTTAATATTTGGGGGCCCTTTAACTGCTCTAATTATTGTCACTGTTAACTATCTATAGGCTCCTTTTTGTATTTTACAGACAAAATCATAAAACTTCTGACTCACCCCAAACCCCCAACGTGATCTGGGTTTCTGTCGCTTAGTCCAAATCTGCCCTCGTATTTCTCCCTGCCTCAGATGATGAGCTAAAATGCCATTGAACTGGTGAAGATAACGAGGTTTTGATAACACACACAAAAATTAATCTGCAGTGAGAGGTTTGTTTGTTGGAATATAGTGGTATTCTAGAGGATACTGGGATTTCTACCTTACCAAAGAATTACTTAAACCATGCATTCTTGGATAGAAAAAAGACATCACTTCTTATGTGGTGAAAATGTTTGTCTTCATTAATGAATGAATTAATGAATGAATTTTTGCCCTCCAAATGACACATTATTTATATGTAGCAGATATAGCAGCAGCAATTCAATAATATGGCCATAATTTTCTCAAGGATAAGGTTAAAGCCAAATTTGTTTGTGGCTTTTGTTTTCTTTCGGGGATCGTGTTTGTTGTTTAACTTATTCCGATCTGCTAATGTGTTACAGTGAATTTGAAGATTTTGCTGTTTTTTTTTTTTAATTTTTGCTCTTTTGTATTTTGATTGTTTCCTGTTTTATTTCCTGATCTGCAAATATTTCCTGCTTTCCTAATTTACTTCCATAGATCTCATACTAACAACTCGTTAAAAATTTTAGATTCCTCATTTTTTCTTTGACTCTGCTTATGATGTGGTGAGTCCTACATGTGTAAGTGTTGTAAAGAATTTAATGAAATGGCATATACAGCGTAGAATATCAAGAATATGGTGCTACTGAAGAGGATTCATGAGGGAGAGAAAAATAAGTAAAGTAGAGCACCATGTTAGAATACCCTCATGAAGATTTACAATGAATGAGACCATATAAAACATCTTAGAAATTCTCTGGTTAAAGGAGAATAATAAATTAATGAAGTGGATTTGAGGACCACTTATTTGGAATTTTGTTCAGATTTCAAATTAACAAAAAGAGCTTTTGTGACTCATTCATGGCCTAGCCCAGTAAGGAGACTACAGAGGGCCTGATCCCAGTATCTGGCTACCACAAGTACAAATGATGTGTATGGTTTCTTCCAAGTACTTTTCCATCTCTACATTATAAATATCACAGTACTGACAAAGTTCAGAGTAAATATTCTATTGAAACAAATATCATATATTTCTTGGGTTTTTGGTTTTATAGATAATAATAGAGAAAATAAAATGAAAAAACATTGTTCTTTCTTTTGCAAAAAAAAAAAAAAAGTCAAAGCAAAGCTCTAAATTGTAAATTCTTTTTAGACAAATAGTATGGTTTCATGTGGTCTAAATTTCTAGTTATTACATTCACTAAGCAGGATGTGTCTCTGAAGAAGGACTAAATATAAAACATTTGTGCATGACAGCTTGTCAGTGCAATGATTAGAGATTGATTCAATGTTAGTAAAACAAAAACAAAAGTATATTTAATTCATATCATACATATTTCTGATTTTCAAATAATAATATACAACTTTGAAGGCACTCCGACCATAGTTTGATTTTGATTTAAAAGTATAATTGGGACATCTCAATTCTTAGTTTATTTTTAAAAATGTGGTCATTTCTTTTCATTACAGATCCTTCTTTTGTTTCTATGGAAATTGAAAATCAACTGGGATTAAAGTTAAGGGGAGACATCCATAATAAATCCTATTGGCAGAATGAGGTATTCCAGCTTCTCTGCTTCAGATCCATCTCCTTGCTAACATGCCTGGGAAAGCAGAGGAAGATGGCTCAAGTGTTTGGGCCCCTGCATCCACATGGGAAACCAAGAAGTTCCTGGTCCCTGGCTTTGGGCCAGCCCAGCCATGACTATTGTAGATAGTTGGGAAAGTGAACCAGCAAATGCAAGATCTTTCTCTCTCTCTCTCTTTCTCTCTCTCTGTCTCTGTATGTGTGTGTGTGCATTTGTGTCCCCCCTCCATAACTCTGCAGGCTTTCAAATAAATAAATAAATCTTTAAAAATAATAAAATAAAATGATAGTCCTATATTAATAAATAGACCATTCACTATGAGATCTAAGCATGCCACGTATGGCATCTGGGGAGGAATGGCTATATGCATACTGGCATCTTAAAGTCGTGCCATACTATCTGCTACTGAGCTCCTCAACCAAGTGGAGATTTCAGAAAGACATTCAACCATATAAAACACCAGGGATGGTAGAAATGTGTTTCCTGTTGCAAAATAAAATAACTCATATCTGTATAACCAGTCATATCTCAGATTCTGATGGAGACAACATTTTCTGCCAATGCTTTCTCTTTAGCAATTTTGAAACATTTTCTGGGACAATTTTAAAACAATATTTTCTGGAGCTATCCTCAGAAAAGTGATGAATTCCAAGAGGTAAACTGTCTGTGGTGAAAGAAAACCCATCCATGCTTCTTCAACCAAAGAAGCTGAAATACCATTGAACTTCCAAGTGAAAAGCCATTTGAAGAAAGTACCAGATAGCTTAAAAATGTGTGCACCATAGTTTCATGGCTTTTTGTCTCCCCACTTCAATAATGTGTGGGGAGCAACTCGGACTAGACTAAGTTACTGGAATTAAGACTTATTCTATGCATCTGCTCTCCCACAATATGGCGCTGAGAAGGGAGTAAACAACTTCTACACAGCTGCCTTGAGTTCGACCAATAACCTGCAGGAGCTGATCCTGCTCCTGATTGGAGGAGAGCAGCGTGCTCGGCGTGTGGGTAGTAGAGTTGGGATTGGTGGAAGAGGACTATAAAGGAGGAGAGAGACAACATGCACAAGGAACATCTAAAGGGAACATCTGGATAACATCTGAGCAGCCCCCGAGAAAGCCGGCCAGCGGTGTGCCGCTCCCCCGCGGAAGTGGGGAAAGTGGCTGGGGGAGCCGCCCTTCCACGGAGGTGGAAGGATCGGCAGCCAACCCGGGAAGAACCAGCAGCAAACCCGGGAAGGGCCGAGCAGACAAAAGAACAGCGCAGGGTCCTGTGTCGTTCCTCCACGAAGAGGGGGAGCGACATAATGAATATTCAAGACTTAACTTCCAAATCACTTGGTTATTCTTGGGTGAAATATGTTAAATATTTACATATTTATTTGAAAAACAGAAGAGAGAGAATGAATTTCTTCCATAGACTGGTTCGCTTCCCAAATGACTGCCTTGATCGGGGTGGTCCAGGTTGCAACCAGGAATCTGGAGCCATCCAGGTGTCCCACATGGGTGGCAGGTTCCCAGCCACTTCAGCCTTTGCCTTCCCAGCACATTAGCAAGGATCCAGATCAGAAGCGGAGCAGCTGGGACTTGATTCTGTGCTCCAATATGGGATGCCAGTGTCAGGGGCAGCAGCTTAGCTCACGGTGCCATGGTGCCTGCCCCCCCGTTTTTAAAGTAGTAATCTTCTTCATGCATTTAGTTCCTGGAAAACAAAGAGGAGGAGTGAAAAGTTCTGTGCTTACTACAGATTTGAGATGCTCCTCGTAGTTATACCCAGACTTCAAAATAACACGCTGCAAAGACCCAGTACCCTTCGAATACTGGTTTAGATATTAACTTATTTTCTGTATTTATAATGAAATCAACAAAAGCAATGTGAGAAAAAAGGTCTTAATTGAGAAAGATTTCTGAGCTTGTAATCATGTGAATAAAAATCTTCCTAGGTGATGATAACCTCTGAGTGTTCTAAGATAAACCAGTATCATCACATTTCTGCCTTTCATTTCCATACAGTTTGTAAAGTTATTACTATCTGGTCTATTACCCACTTTTCTTCATATACAACATAAAAAGTTTTGATGGGTACCCGTTAAAGGCAAATCTAAAAGTATACATTAGAATAAAGATGATTTGTGGTGGAAATAAGTATCCCATCTCCATTTTTAATTATTTTTCTCAGCTAGAAGGACCCAGGAACACATCAAAGTAAAAGGTAACTTAACACAGAATGCATTGTGATGGCTTACATACTGTAAACATTCCTCATATTAATAGAGTTATTCCTCTACTAAATGTTAAATAAGCCTGAGTTTAGTCCTTTTTTATGGAGATGACTATTGCATTACACAATCTATATTCTACTGTTCATTATTCCATGCTAGAATATTTCATAAGACAGAAGTATTTATAGGGTATAAATATGCCCACTGAGTTCTGAGAGATAATATTTCTATTTTTTCTATTGTCTTAGATGTCAATTATGTTCATATATGCTAAGACACTAAGTGATTCATAACTGTGCTATCTTAAGATATTTTATTTTGTGCTATAAAATCTGTAATGTAGTCAAATAAAACCAAGCAGGATAGTTATCTTATGAAAATGAACATTTCCCCTAAAGTTTTGAAGCCACCACTTTATGAATAATATGCAATGTCAGCAAGTTTGCAAAGAAATAAAGTTCTGAAAATATGTAGAAAGCTCAATCAAGAGAGAAAGGCATAATGTTAAGTATACCGTTCATTTTCTTTTGTAGGATGTTTACAACCTATGGTAGAAGTCAGTGATGGATTGGTAAAGATAACCATACACAGTGGCAGAGCAAGTGTTGTCACATCATCGGTCACTGCCAATCTGCAGTTCTCTGTGGCGTGATGCAACCTGTTATCGTCTAGCGGAGACCAGAAGTTGTCCCCTCAGAAAGTGCTGTTTTGACTTCCTTTTTCAGTTGCAGGAAACGGCTCTGAAGTAATGAGGAGAGTTTATGGTGTCCTCAGGATTATACCGAACTACCACATCAGGTTTTAGGTATGTGTCAACCCCACCCCGTGACAGTGGAGAAGCCTGAGATTGAAGTCTACCAACCTCTCGATTCTTTACATACAAAGGCCGGATGGGTGCAGACTTGAGGGAATCAAGACAAAGCAGGCTTAGCGGCCCACGCTAGCCCGCACAGTACATGGGTTAGACACCATCCTCGGGAAGAAAAACTCATTTGGGTTACAGCACAGAGAATTTGAGGTCTCTCTAAAAGCAGAACAAGCTTCATCAGAAAATCCTTGACTAAGGCACAGAAGTATCAGGTGGATTTCCTCGGGTGATTTAGGAGCATAGATTTGTTAGGGTCTTCAAATTACTGGAGAAAACTAACATTTCCATAGATAACCTAATTTTAAACATAAATAGACACAAAGTTAGGTAAAGATTCATATCAAGGATGTCCTTAAAGTTTGTAAGACTTTCTGCATTGTTGGAACGCGAATGTAAGATCTTCAAGGCTGGACATTGTAGTGTAGCGGCTTAAACTTCTCTGGGGTGCACCGCATCCCAAATCCCAGAGCTGGCTCAAGTCCTGGCTACTCTGCTTTAAATCCAGCTTCCTGTTAATGCACCCTGGGAAGAAACAAATGATGTCTCAAGTATTTGGGACATTAGCAGGAGGGCTGGGCTGGGTTGGCAGGGCAGTGCCCATATGGGTTGCTAGCATTACAGATGGTAGTTTAACCTGTTATACCACAATACAGGCCCCTTTTTATTTCATTCTTAAGATATAATCAATGATATTTACAATAAAATGTGACATGTAAAGAAAGATTTTAGATATGTAAACAATATATAGAATTATACTTCTCTGTTAGTCCATTTTTCATTGCTATAATGTCTAAGGTAGGATAACTTTATAACAGAAAGTGGTTTATTTAGCTCACATTTCTGGAAACTCAAGAGTAAGTCACTGGCATTGGCTTAACTCTGATGAGGGTCTCAGACTAAATAGGATAACAACAGAAGCAGTGCATGTGGGAAGATGAAATCACATTTCAAAACAGGAAACCAGAGAGCTTCCTTCAAATCAGGGGCCAGGCTCAATCTTGCAATAACTTGTTCTTAAAGAGTTCTGGGTTCCAGAGGCTGGCACTGGGGCCTAGCGGGTTAAACTGCTGTCTGTGATGATGGCTTCCCACATGGGCACTGGTTGGATTCCCAGCTGCTCCATTTCTGATCCCACTTCCTGCTAATGTGACTGATGAAGCATCGGAGCATGGCCCAGTTCTTGGCCCCTATGCCTACATGGGACACCTGGATGAAGCTCTAGCTCCTGGCTTCTGTCTGGCCCACCCCTGGCTTGTTGTTGCTATTTGAGCATTGGAATTGCAGATGGACATTTCTCCCTCTCTCTCTCTTAAATCTTTTTTTTCTAATAGTTCTGGAGTCCAACCAGAGTTGACTTAATCCTTTTCCAGGACAGCCTCCCTGTACTAGACTGATTTTTGTTACTACAGCTAAGTACTGGTGACAAGCTACTTACACATAAGTAGGTTTATTTTGGCTCATTGCTTTGAGGGTCATGGTACAATACTGGGGACAGCACAGACTTGGCCATCTGATGAGTCCAGATGGTGATGATAGAGGAGTACATGCAGAGGAGCAAGTACATGGCAGTGTGGGATGCAGAGAGAGTGGCTGGGCCTTATTCAGGATTTTATAATCAACTCAACTCCTTTATGAGAATCATATTCTAAGGGCCTGCCTGTAGTGACTCAAGACCCTCTCATTAGATCTGAATTAGGCAGGTGTACTCTAGTAGGCCAGACCTACGAGATGAGCCCCTGGCAAATCCAGTTGCCGAATAGTTTACTGATGGCAGCAGCTATATGACAGAAGGAGTTAGAAAGGCAGGCTGTGCCATAGCGGATCTTACTCAGACGATAGAAGCCCAAGCGCTACCACACGATATTTCAGCCCAAAAGGTGGAGCTTATTGCATTGACTAGGGCTTTGCAACTGGGAACAGGCCAGCGAGTTAGTATATACAGATTCCAGATATGCTTTCCTTGTGTTACATGCACACGCAGCAATCTGGAAAGAGAGGGGCTTACTGACTGCCAAGAGTTCCCCTGTTAAATATGGAAAAGAGACACCAGCTCTACTTCAGGCAGTACTGGAGCCTTTAGAAGTGGCCGTCATCCACTGCAAGGGACATCAGAAGGGAGATAATTATGTTAACCAGGGAAACGCGTTAGCAGATAGAGGAGCTACACAGGAAAGTTTGGAAAAGGCCCTTATGCCTCAATCTGTGGAAGTGGTTAAGGAACCTCACTATATGGAGCCTGAGAATGAATGGGCCCAACAGAGGGGCTATACAAAAAACGCAAATGGATGGTAGACATTAAATCATAATTATGCTACCAATGGCCACTCAATGGAAAATTATCAAGGAGATACACAACTCTACCCACTTGGGAAGAGATGCCTTAGTACAACTGGTCTCCCGAGGTTTTTGAGGAAAGGGACTAAATACGGTCATAAAGGAAGTGACTCGCTCTTGCCCACTATGTTTACAGAATAACCTTGACCACGTAAGGCCACCTCCCCTGTTGACTCCTGTGCAGAGGGGAACATACCCAGGTGAAGACTGGCAGGTTAATTTTACCAAGATGCCCCAACAGCAATATAGGTACCTTCTAGTCTTTATTGATACTTTTACAGGACAGATAGAGGCCTCTCCGACCTGAACGGAGAAAGCACATGAGGTGTCTAAAGCCTTGTTGAAAGACATTGTGCCACGCTTTGGACTTCCACGGTCACTCCAGAGTGACAATGGACCTTCATTTATATCTAAAACAACCCAGCAGGTACCCACTGCTCTAGGAATTTCTTACCACCTTCATACTTCTTGGAGGCCTCAGTCATCAGGCGGATCCGACAGATACATCGGCTTATTCCTGTAAGCCAACTGAAGGTCTAAAATACCTCTTCAAAAGGCAGAAAGATAAGTAGGACTCTTGTCCTAGCCACGTCAAATTGCTGCAATTCAGTGCCCACCTGATGTACATACTTCGCTTGGTCCTTTCTGGGTGTTATTATTGGCAGAAGGACTCCTTGGTGGGTTCCTCAGCGGTAAAGAATGACAGCCCAGAGGAGTTTTACGAAACCGACTTTAAGAACCTGACCTTGGCTCTGGGTAGTCTGGCCTACACTTCAGGACGGCTTCTGCAGCAGGCTCTGATTTCAGTAGACTCCCTGTCCAGGGTAGTTATGGACAAGAGACAGGCCCTAGAGCTCATGTTAATAGAACAAGGGGGCATGTGTGCAGTGCTCACTGGGATCTGCCACCTTTACTCAAATAATAGTATGTTCTCAGAAAGGGAAATCAAAGCCCTCTGTGTTCAAGCTGAATGGTTTTATAGTCTGCATAGGGGTAATCTCCCACCACCTACTGTCTGGGAATTGGCTAGACATGCTTTTTCTATTTTAAGGGGCACACCAGTTGCACTTGGGGCTATTCCAATCTTGCTCATGGTGATTGACAAACTTACATGTTTCAGAACCCAGCAGCTTCTGAGAATAATGATGACCATGCAGGGCACACGGAGGATGGCAGTGACTGGGAGAGCTCCAGCGAACTCATTAGATGAGATAGGCAGAGACTTCCAGACCAAGAACAGGCAGGGTGTGCGCCCCTAATCAGCAGGAAGCAGCTACAGAAGAGGGTGACTCGACGCCCATCAACATCCCCTTAAGATTAAGGTCTGGAGTCTCAGTGGGGAATAAAGTAGGCAGGCATACAGGCTAAAATTGATTAGATTTGTAAGCTGGAAGACCACGCCTTCACCACGCCCCTGTGTGACCTCATGCCCCTACCTGATACCTTCACCACGCCCCTGTAATCATTGTAATAAAGTGAGTCACACAAAGTTTTCAATTTCCCAGTATCTATTAAAGTTATTTGTACATTCTACTGTAGTCCAGTGAGTTTGTGATAGCATTATGTTTTAGTAAAAAATGTGCATATGAAGTAGGCAGGCATATAGGTTAAAATCGATTAGGTTTGTGAGCTGGAAAACCTCTTCGCCATGCCCCTGCGTGACCTCATGCCTTACTTGATACCTTCGCCACGCCCCTGTGTGACCTCATGCTCCTACCTGATACCTTTGCCACGCCCCTGTGTGGCCTCATTCCTCTACCTGGCCACACCTGGGTGCCCACCAGCCAATCAGGTTAATTAACCACTCCCCTTTGGAAGTGGGTTAAAAGCCTGGGACACAGTGTGTCCAGCCCTTCTCTTCTTCCCTGGTCTCTTGTCAGGAGGGGGCTTGCTGTAGCCCCAAGCCTGCCAGGCTCATGGCTTTCAGGTCATGTGCTCTAGGCTTCTTGGCCCAGATGCTCTTCCATGTGGCTGGTTCCTGGTGCTTGGTATGAACCCCTATTCACCTCTCTCTCTTAATAAAGCTCTCACTCTCTTATGCATCTTTCTCACTAAATAAAACCTTAAAACGTACCATGCTGCCTCATTTATCTGTGCCGGTATTTAGAATCCTTCTCTAAATATTAGGCAAGAACCCTCTCGGGCTTATTAATATTGGGGATTTATTAATAAGCCCGTGGTGAAATTGTATGGCACCCCAGATAGCACTTCTGGTATAAATTTTAAGGGGTCATGTCCGAGTTCAGATCCATCTCCTATAAACCACAACTGGACTAAGTGTTTATGTTTTTAGTACCATTAACTTACAACTTGGGGCGTTAAACATCTCAATAAGTTGGGGAGAATTTTTTTTCCGTAGCACCCTCCAGTGGCCTAAGGACTTTTGACTAAGCCTCACCACAAAAGTTCCAACCACCACAAACCTCACCACACTATGAGCCAAGCTGGTAACACATGAACCTTTGAACCTTTAGGAAATACATTGAAATGCGTTAAAACCATAGCAACTTCCATGTGGATTTGAGAGTAGTTCCATTCATCAATTAATAATGCATATTCCAGGCTTAAAATAACCACTAGGATGTCAAAACAGGTTTACTTAACAAATACATACTAAAAATATTTAGTACTTGGAAAACAAATATTAGAATGTGGGCAGCTAATCATGTTCAAGCACTTGGTACTCAACTTCCCCTACTTCTCTAAAAACTGAAATTCTAAAAATTTAGATTATAAAATATATATATATACATACTATATATATATAAAATATAGAAAATAAAAATATTCTTGAACAAAGATTTTTGAAGTACAGTTACACAGATTGTTTATGTTGGAAACATCTGATACATATTTCTGGCTTCTCAGAAAGTCTTGTTAATAATTTTGGGAGATCAAAATATTCTTAAATATAACTAGGTGTGGAAACTGAAAAACTAAAAGAAATTCTTCAGTCTCTTTTAAAGTTTTCCATTATGACTCATTAAATAAAATAATTTTATACATAAGCGTTTGTTATTTTAATAACAGCAATAAGACATCTTTAAGGATTTTTCTACCACTTATGCACATGCCATTATAGCATCCTTTCAATAGGCATGCTTATGAATTTAGATATTTAATGTCCTTTACAATGAAATGTTTCATCTTAATACCCCTCCACTATAAATGTCTCATTAAAGGGAGAAAACTCCCGGAGCTTATGGAAATCCTGAATTTACAAGGTCAGAACTACACATGATAAATAGCAGCAATCAGGAAGATACTACAGAATAAGTCTTCAGACACCTAGTAATTAGTAGTACAGTTTTCAAAACCAAATAATGTGATTGCCAACATAAACACAAATAATTACAACCTTAATAATATTGTGAAATTTGGACTATTACATAATGAATGATGGCAAGACTGCTGCATATTTATCATTTCTGTCCTTTTATTTTCCAAAGCATTCAACTTTACCTGCCAATGGGATACTACCTAAGAGCCCATTACCTGTTCCAAAAATTGATTTTCAATTAATCTTTATCTCCACTTCTCACCTGGGCCAATAAATCCCCAGGAAGCACTGCTCACTGAGAACATTAATTCATGAAATTTGATTAGCTGACACTTAATGGGCTCAAACTAATACTTACTTCACCTCCTCTGGGCATGTTAATTACACTTTTGGTTTCTATAAATAAACATAACTAAATATAACTCTTAAGACTGTCACATACATCACTAAAAACCAGGTCAAAGCTATCAATGAAACTATGAAGAGAGAAGGATCTAACTATATTTGGAAGAAGCATGGTCTGAATAAGACTAGTTATATATTCCTTCAAGTTAGCAATCTTTCAAAATGTTATGTAGTGTTGTTTCTTCTGAAGTATAAACTTAGATCTATTGAAGTGAAAAAAATTCGTTGAGATGGGAGAAAAATTGCATATGCCATATTAGTATGTTTTCACCTTTCTTTTCCTTTGTTGGGGCACTTCCTCCCAAACATGACACAAGTGAGTCAACAGATTGAGTACACAAGCCCCTACACAAACAATTAGAACAAAAGTGAATTCACCACCTTGTAAAGGTATAAAGAATGCATAGTTTCGTTGTCATGCTATGTGATGACACAGCATTCCTCTTTCAGAGACATGGCAATCCCTGTACACACTGCTTCTTTTCATATCTACATTTCTTATAAAAGGAACTGGATTCCATAGCTAAGGATTTTCATTTAGTTGTGGTCTTTTCTCAACAGCCTGTTAAACTAGATTCATAGAAAAGAAATCCCAATCAAGTTATATACTATGATCTCCCCTTATGTATTTCCATATTTATATATATATATATATGTGAACTGATCGAGTATTTAATTGTTCTTCCCTTTATTGAACTTTTTTAAATCAACTTTTTTTAAATTAATTAAAGGCTTATGATGACTCTGCATCATAGGGGCCATTTTTCCAGAAGCTCAGATGATTATTAACAATTTTTCATAATAAATTACTTTTCCAAAATTTTTTTGAGAGTGAGAGAGAGGGAAGAGATCTTCCATTCACTGGCTAGCTCCCCGAATGGCCACAACAGCCAGATCTGGGCAAGGCTGAAGCCAGGAGCCAGGAATTCTACCCAGGTAGAATTATGCTGTTGCATTATTTTTGTAGACTTGGAGACCTGGGTAGAAGCACTGCCCTCTGAAGCACATTAGCTGGAAACTGGATTGAAAGTGAAGTGGCCTGCAACCAACACTCTGAGATGGAATGTGGCAGTGGGAGCCGTATTTTAACCCAGTGAGCCACAGCATAGATGCAATAAAGTATTTTCTAGGATATGTGATATCGGAAATGACCCTCTAAAATCTGTATGAAAATGTGGCCCCTTAAAGTTCCCCAGAAGTGCCATCTGGGATGCCACATATGTTACTGGAATTTGGGTGCCATATGATATCACCATATGCTTCTTAGTAAATCCCCAATATTAATAAGTCCGAGAAGGTTCTTGCCTAATATTTAGAGAAGAATTCTAAATACCGGCATAAATAAAGGAGGCAGCATGGTACATTTAGTGAGAAAATGCATAGGAGAGTGAGAGCTTTATCTAAGAGAAAGGGGTAAATCTGGGTTCATGCCGAGCACCGGGAAGCAGCCAGGGAGCCTAGGACAGGTGTCCCAAAGGCCATGCACCTTGGAGGCACAGGGCTACAACCAGCCCCCTCCTGGAAAATAAAATAACTGTAAAAATAATTTTAATAGATACTGGGACATTGAAAGCTTTGTGTGACTCACTTTATTGCAATGTTTGTCTTGTTGCAATGGTTTAAAAGCAAACTTGAAATAGCTCCAAGCAATACCAGTACTACTGAATTAAATACTACTGAATTAAATACATTTTCTCCCTTAAATTTAATTTAATAACTAATGAGTTACTTTTCAACTAATCACAGTTCAGTTTAAAAATATTCAGTTCAGAAAATGTAGACTGCATGATCAAGCAATTTAAGTTTTAAGAGCTAATATTGTTAGGTAGAAAGTCAGATATGAGCTTATGTGTGTGTGTCAAAGGCCTAAGGAGTTAACATCTAGGTCCAGCGTATGCATTTCAGTCATCCCGATAACTTTCCAGGGGCAGCCCAGTATCTGCAGTTCAAACATCCTGCTCATCCTTCCTCTAACTGGGCGGTGCCAGCCAGGCTTCCACCTGTCTGATAACTTCAGGAGTAAAACTCAGAAAGGAATTTTTAGTCTTTACATCCAAAAAGTCCTTTGTTCCAAGAGGAGAAGATGTGGGAAGACAAAGACCCATGCCCTTAAAAACCCCCAGCCTCAAACCAGACTGCACACAGCCCTCTGCCTCTTTGCTGAGCCCCCCATCTGTCCTGCCCAGGTATATACTCTCCACTCAACCATGTAACCTCGCTCTCCCCCAGTCTGAGTGACTGGGCACTCTCTCTCAGGTTCTGTCTGGAGAGCTGCCCATCTGTTCTTACAGATGTCCCTGCCTTAATAAACCTCGCTATTTGCTTTCCCCTGCTCTCTGTCTCATGCCTGAATTCTTTCTTGCATGAAGACAAAAACCCTTGCATTCTCCGGTAACAATATTACTGATAACGAGGAACACTAGGATAATTCTATAGTTGCAGTAATATTCTTCTGTCTTCACTCTTGGGTTTTATGAATACTCAATTTATAATTATTCATTGGACTGTAGATATAAATGTCAATAATATTTTTACACGAATGTTCTAGAGTAAAATGATTATATACAAATATATGTATATATATATATATAATGTATGTATGTATATAAAAACACAGAATTATTTTTCTCCACATGAATACAGTTTGCATAGTAATATGTAAGGCATTTTTAGAAATGATATTATTATCATTAGTTTAACATTCATTTTCTCAGAAAAATTGGTGTATGCTTGAAAATCTCAGAAGTACCCAAAAATCTATTAATTGATTTGTGGGAATCTCAGGTAATGATAATAAGCAGTCTCATTATTTTCACATTAGGCAGAAAACATAAATTCATTATGTAAAGGTTAAGTCTTAAGGGTGTAATAAAAGAGGTTTTTGTTAGTATAAGAATAGTTAGTTCATTAAATTAAACAATGTCAATGTCAATATGGAGTTTTTAAAAAGTTAATAATGGTTGGTTTATAGCAGCCAGAAAATGAAAGAGAAAAAGGTGTTCTTTGTATTACTGAGCAACATCCCAGTGATATTTTCTGGCAGACAGAGCTATCCCTCATCCTTCTAAGTTTCAGTGATCTAAACCTGCCAGTGTGGAGTTCAGGTGGCTAACCCTGTACCCCGGCCAACAGTGCTCTCTGCTGAAGGCCTGCATTGCCAAAGCAGTCCATCTAATTTTTAGTTTATGTGCTGTGTTTCCTTGCTTTGTTTTCTTTAGGTGATTAGACTGAATTTTGAATTGTGAGGGGTCAGATGGGTTAATAGTAGTCAGGGGGGTCCCAGTGGAATTTTTGGTGTAAAATATTTGCTTCCTTCCCCCCCAGGAAAGAACAAACAGGCCACCCTCATTCAGAATCTCCAAATTTACCATGAGACTAGCAAGGGAGTGGTGATTTCATCTTCCTGAGCTCACAGTTTACCTTGAAAAGGAGTTACCTATCCCACCCTTCTGGATTGTTGTTGTGTTTGTGGTTTTTTTTGTTTTTTTTTTTTTGTTTTTTTTTTTTTTGACGGGCAGAGTTAGACAGTGAGAGACAGAGAGAAAGGTCTTCCTTCCGTTGGTTCACCCCCCAAATGGCCGCCACGGCCAGCGCGCTGCGCTGATCCAAAGCCAGGAGCCAGGTGCTTCCTCCTGGTCCCCCATGGGGTGCAGGGCCCAAGCACTTGGGCCATCCTCCACTGCACTCCCGGGCCACAGCAGAGAGCTGGCCTGGAAGAGCAGCAACCGGGATAGAACCCAGCGCCCCGACCGGGACTAGAACCCAGGGTGCCAGCGCCGCAGGTTAGCCTAGTGAGTCGCATCACTGGCCTGTTTTTTGTTTTATTGTAAATCAGGTCTTTTGATGGGTTTTTGTCCCAGCCTGGTAACTGAATGTCAATCTAATTGTCATTTTTTTTTTCCTTCAAAATGTGCTTAAGAACCCCAGTGCTTTGAGGTCTTTGGGTTTTTTCCTCTCTTGGCAACCCCTCTCCATGCTGCTCTGGCTGGAGATCTTTGACTCTAATTAATCTTTTTAAATCTCTCTGTTGTCCACTTGGAAATTCTTCTTCCATGTGAGACAAAGAACTGAGGTAACAATAATTTCCACACTGCTATTTACCCGTAACACAATGACATGAGAGAGTTATATTAGTTATTCTAGTACCATTGTTAAGCCTAAAAGTATTGATCCTAGAATATCTGTACTTATCTTTTTTTTCCATTGTGCTGTTTGAAATATGATTTATTAATGCCTTAGGATAGAGTTGATACAATGAAATCTCTGATCTTAGAATATCCATTAATACCCTTTGGGAACCTGAAATGGTCTTTTTGATCTTTTTCCTAAGCATAAAAAAAGACATGGATGAAAGAAATGAATTTTATATTTCTGTTAATTCTTTTTTTAAAAAATTTATTTATTTATTTGAAAATCAGAGTTACACAAAGAAGCAGAGGCAGAGAGAGAGAGAGAGAGAGAGAGAGAGGTTCTTCTATCTGCTGCTTCACTCCCCAGTTGGCCACAATGACCAGAGCTGCACCTATCTGAAGCCAGGAGCCAGGAACCAGGAGCTTCTTCCAGGTCTTCCACTCAGGTTCAGGGGACCAAGGACTTGGGCCATCTTCTACTGCTTTCCCAGGCCATAGCAGAGAGCTGGATTGGAAGTGGAGCAGCCAGGACTCGAACCAGTGCCCATATGGGATGCTGGCACTGCGGGCAGCGGCTTTACCTGCTACACCACAGTGCCGGCCCCTTCCTGTTAATTCTAATATGAGTGATTTTAAAGTAATAATGGAGGTGAAGACTGGAGGAACAAATAGAAAATGATAATGAAGGTGTAGGGCCGCCACAAAACACACCAAACACTGGAATAAGGGAAAGAGTTTATTGGGGAAAACCGACAGACTGGCGGGAAGGGGCAAAGGAAAAGAGGGAGGAGGAGAACATAAAAGGGAAAGAGAGAGAGAGAGAGGTCAGGAGAGGAGAGAGAGAGAGAGACAGAGAGAGGTCAGGAGAGGAGAGGGAGAGAGAGAGAGACAGAGAGAGAGGTCAGGAGAGGAGAGAGAGAGAGAGACAGAGAGAGGTCAGGAGAGGAGAGGGAGAGAGAGAGAGACAGAGAGAGGTCAGGAGAGGAGACGGAGAGAGAGAAACAGAGAGACAGAGAGAGAGGTCAGGAGAGGAGAGGAGAGGAGAGGGAGAGAGAGAGAGGTCAGGAGAGGAGAGGGAGAGAGAGAGAGACAGAGAGAGGTCAGGAGAGGAGAGGAGAGGGAGAGAGGTCAGTAGAGGAGAGAGAGAGAGACAGAGAGAGAGGTCAGGAGAGGAGAGGGAGAGAGAGAGAGAGGTTAGGAGAGGAGAAGGAGAGAGAGAGAGACAGAGAGAGAGGTCAGGAGAGGAGAGGGAGAGAGAGAGACAGAGAGAGAGGTCAGGAGAGGAGAGGGAGAGAGAGAGAGAGGTCAGGAGAGGAGAGGGAGAGAGAGAGAGAGACAGAGAGAGAGAGAGGTCAGGAGAGGAGAGGGAGAGAGAGAGAGAGGTCAGGAGAGGAGAGAAGACACACACACACACACACACACACACACACACGGGTTCAAGAGCAGGCCCTTTTAAAACTTTGCCAGGGGGCAGGCAGGGAAGTAGGAGCAGTGAATCCCATTAGGATGAGGGTGGAGCTTGACACCCGTGGTTGGACCACGTGGCCACATGGCCACCTGGCTTCCAGCAATGGTGGTGGGGGCTAGAGCCTAGGAGGGTATCAGGGTGTAGCTCACACCACAGATAAGACAGCACCCTTTTACTGCCAGAAGGGAAATAAAGCAATGAAATAAACAGAAAGAAGGGAGGGAAGAGAAACTGACCCAGAATAAGATGACTATTGAAAGGATGAAGTAGATAAGGAAGAAGCAGAAAAAGCAGGGTGAGGAGGCACAGAAGCAGGACAAACAGGAAGTGATGGAAAGTTTTTGGAGTTTACTACAACTAGTAAAAGTTATTGAGCAATGTGATTTTTCAAAGTAAATTGATCTACATAAGTGGACATTTGAATATGCTGTTCAAAATACCTATTTTCAAGTGGCTATATATTTCCAAATAGTATCTCTATTTAAAACTTATTAAAACTATTAACTCTAAAAACTTATTAAAACTATGAACTACTAAAAATTTAAAATACTGTTTTTTGATAAATTGTAGAGAATGCTGCATAAGTGCCTCTCAGGCAGCCAACTGTTCTGAAATGAGAGGCCTGGCCACAGTTTCTACTCACACCAAAGCAGGCCAGGGATGGGCATATCTGCCCCCAAAGGAGTGCGGTAGCAGGAGCAGCAGGGGGCTAAAGATGTTAATTGGTACCTGGGGTGTTTTTGGGAATTTGTAAATTTGCAGAAGCATTTAAATGGGCTTGTCTCTGAGATTTACAACACAGTTCTGATCTGTATCCTAGACCACCAGACCCAATTCCTTTTCCCAACTTTGCTTACCTGCCTGCTGGCTTGTAGACTTTCTCTGAATAAAAGAAGGAGCCCATAGCTATCCAGCTGTGTGCTCTTAGACTGGACGCTCCCATGTCCTGTCTCCTCACTTGAAAAACTCCACAATAAATGATTAACTTATTCATCTCTTTACTTTCGTGTTGTTTTCATTTATTATAATTTGCTGCTTACAATATCTTTTACCAATTAGGAGGTATCAAAACTTGTATTTCTATAAATGTATTAAAAATCCTTAAATTATTATAATTTGTGTTCTATAAAATTCTATCACTAAAATTCAAGTTTATAATATATTATGAGTGGATAAAGACCAGGAATTTGAGTACACAGAGCCTTGAGCAATGCCTAGCCCCTATTAATGCCTCAATTAATATTTGTTAAATAAATAGATACACAAATAGACAAATTAAGTATACAGACAAAATGAAGAAGGGAAGAAAATAAGGAAGGAATATGAGATCTAACTCCTTTTACCTTAAAGTGCAATAATATTAATATATATTATTTTGGTACATGTCTCATCAAGTGTATTGATATCAGAAATGACCCCCTAAAATCTATGAAAAGTTCCCCAGAAGTGCCATCTGGGATGCCACATATGCTAGTGAAATTTGGGGTACCATATGATATCACCATATGCTTATTAATAAAAACTTAACATTAATAAGCCTGAAAGGGTTCTTGCTTAATATTTAGAGAAGAATTCTAAATACGGGCACAAATAAACAAGGCAGCATGGTTCATTTTAAGTTTTTATTGTGAGAAAGATGCATAGGAGAGTAAGAGCTTTATCTAAGAGAGAGGGGTAAATCTGGGTTCATACCAAGCACCAGGAACCAGCCACATGGAGGAACATCTAGGCCAGGAAGCCTAGAGCAGGTGGCCCGAAGGCTTGTTGGCCCAAATGTGGCCAGGTAGGGACATGAGATCACACAGGGCCGTAGCAAAGGTATCAGGTAGGGCGTGAGGTCACACAGGGGTGTAGTGAAGGCGTGGTCTTCCAGCTCACAAAGCTAATCAATTTTAACCTGCATGCCTGCCTACTTCAGTATGATGTCAATGCTGATTTTACGTATTTTTAAAACATAAGCTTTAATACCTCTAAAATGAAGATAGATACATTATAATTATATAATCTAAATATCATGTTATCCAGATTCTTTTGCTTTGTGAAATCACTTAGTATCTCATCAGTCTCAAAATTAGTAATTAATTTAGGTGATGAATAAGTAGAATACAGATATTGAAACAATTGGCAAATCAAAATGCTAAAACATCTTATACCCAAAATAGCTAGCAAGCTATAAATAAATTGGAGAATAATGTGAACTATTGCCATGAAAACAACAGTTTCATTTAAAGCTCAGTCTTTGGCCCTCTTGTAAGGTATAAATTATGGTTAACTCAGTAGGTTTTTTGAAAGAAATGATTTTTTTTTAAATTTTTATTTGACAGGTAGAGTTATAGACAGCGAGAGAGAGAGAGACAGAAAGGTCTTCCTTCCGTTGGTTCACTCCCCAAAAGGCCATCACAGCCAGCGCTGTGCCGATCTGAAGCCAGGAGCCAGGTGCCTCTTCCTGGTCTCCCTTGGGCCATCCTCCACTGCCCTCCCAGGCCACAGCAGAGAGCTAGACTGGAAGAGGAGTAACCGGGACTAGAACCCAGTGCCCATATGGGATGCCACAGTGCTGACACCAGAAATGATTTTTTAAATATTGTTTTTATTTCCCCCATAACAGGCAACCTAGTTGATGATTCTACTGGATGATTTTATTTAGCCTTGCTGTTTTTGCAAATCTAAGTTTAACCCCAGTCTCCTTTTCTTCACATTAGAGGTGAATTCATTAAATGCCGTATTTAATCCATGGGAATTCTAAGCGGAGATATTTGTAGAAATAGCATGTAACACAGAAACCACAGAGTACTATTGCAATGGTACAATCTGGATTTCTCCCATTAATATTGTTTCATACCCTAGATTATTTAACATTCATAAAATTGTGAAAAAAATGAAAATATTTACTAAGATCTATTTTCTCTTTTTTTCTGGCCAAAGATCAATAGTCACAGAATATTCATACTCAATAATCTACTAAAGATGATCAGTAGTGGTAACTATTCATAGGTAATTTTTAAAAATAATTCTTAGAATTTATAGATGGTGAACACATCTCATATAAGAGCATAGGTATAGGAGCATAGTGATACTTCTCACCCTACTCTTCCTCCTGCCCATGTTCCTACCCTCCCTCTTCCTTCTTTTCTTATTCTTTCTTTTAATTTGTACAGTGATATGCTTGCAGTTTATTACATAATCATCAACTTAACCCTCCACTAAATAAAGAATTCAATAATAGTAAGAAAACAATAAAGCAACATACTGTTCCTCAACAGTAGAGACCAGGACTGTAAGCAATAATAAGATCTCAAAATGTGAATTTTGCTCATATGCATCACATTTTTTGTTCTTATTACTTACCACAAATCAGGGAAAACATATGATATTTGTCTTTTTGGCATTGGCTTATTTCATTAAGTATAATGATTTTTAGTTGCACCCATTTTATTGCAAAAGACAGGATTTCATTCTTTTTAGAGTTGAGTAATATTCCATAGTGTGTGTGTATGTGTGTGTGTTTATACACACACATACATACATCACATTTTCTTTTTCCAGTAATCAGTAGATGCACATCTGAGTTGAATCTATATCATAGTTATTGTGAATTAAGCTCCAATAAACATGGGGGAACAAAAAACTTTTTTATATGCTGACTTCATTTGAGATAGCTGAGTCATATAATAGATCTTTTTTCAAATTTCTGAGAAATCACCACATTGTCTTCCATAGTGGCTATACTCATTTTCATTCCAACCAATAACAGATTAGGCTAGCTTTTCCCCTACATTCTTGCTAGCATTTATTGTTCTTTGATTTCTGTATGTGAGCCATTATCACTGGGGGGAGGTGAAACCTCACTGTGGTTTTGATTTGCATTCTCCTGATGGCTAGTGATCCTGAACATTTTTTCATGTGTCTGTTAATAACTTGCATTTTACCCTTTGAAAAATGCCTGTTCAAGCCTTTAGCCAATTTCTTAACTGGATTGTGCATTTTGGTTTTGTTGAGTTTCTTGAGGTCTTATAGATTCTGTATATTAACCCTTTATCAGTTGCATACTTTACAAATATTTTCTCATTTTGTCGGTTGTCTCTTCACTTTCTTGAATGTGTCTTTTGCAGTACAGAAGCTTCTTAACTTGATGCAATCCAACTTGGCTTTTATCGCCTGTGTTTCTGTGGTCTTTTCCAAGAGGTTTTTGCCTAAGCCAATGTCTTGCACAGTTTCCACATTGTGAATTGATGGCATCATGTTGTAGATTTAGCTCCCTAATCCATTTTAAATTCATTTTTTAAATAAAGTGTAATGCAGTGATACTGTTTCTTCTGCATGCAGAGATCCAACTTTCCCAACATCATTTGTTGAAGAGACTGTCCTTTCTCCAGAAACTGATTTTAGCTCCTTTTATCAAAGATAAGTTGGTTGTAGATGTGTGGATTGAATTCTGGGGATTCTATTCTGTTTCATTTCTCTACTTGTCTATTTTTGTGCCAGTATCAGGCTGTTTTGATTATAATTACCCTGTGGTTTGTCTTGAATTCTGCTATTGTGATGCCTCCAGCTTTGTTTTGTTGTTTAAGATTGCTTTATCCATGTGGGATCGTTTGTGATTCCATGTGAATTTTAACATAATTTTTCTAGATCTGATAAGAATGTCTTTGGCCTTTTGATCGGGATGGCACTGAATCTGTAAATTGCTTTCAGTAGTAAGAACATTTTTATAACATTAATTCTTCAAATCCATGAACACAGGAGATTTTCCCATTTGTTTGTGTCTTCTTGTATTTAATTTTTTAAGGTTTTATAATTTTCATTGTAGAAATCTTTCACCTACTTGGTTAAATTTATTCCTAGGTACTTAATTTTTTTTTTAAATCTATTGTGAGTGACACAAATTTTACATTGTTTCTCAGACATGGCATTGTCTGTGTATACAAAAAGTATTGATTTTTGTGTGTCAATTTTATTTTTTGCAACTTTACCAAATTCTCTTATGAGTTCTAATAATTTCTTAGTGAAATCTTTTAGTTCCCCTATAAATAGAATCATGTTATCAGCAAATGGGAATAATTTGCCTTCCTCCTTTCTAATTTGTATCTCTTTGTTTTCTTTTCTTTCCTAATGGCTCTGGCTAAAACTTCCCAAACTGCATTGAATAATGCTGGCAACAGTGGACATTCTTTTTTGGTTCTGAATCTTAGTGGAAATGCTTCCAACTTTTCCCCCATTCAATATGATGCTGGCTGTAGATCTGTCATATATTGCCTTGACTGTGCTAAGGAATATTCCTTCTATAAGCAAGTTGCTTACGGTTATTACATGAAAGGATGTTGTAATTTATTGAATGCTTTCTCTGCATCTATTGAGATAATCATATGGTTTGTATTCATAAGTTTGTTAATGTGATGCATTGATTTCTTGCTTTGTGAATGTTGAACCATCCCTGTATACCAGCTTTGAATCCCGCTTAGTTGGGGTGAATGAAAGTTCTGATGTTTCTGGATTTGATTAGCTGGTATTCTTTCAAGGATTTTTGCACTTATGTTTGTCAATGATATTGTATCTGTTTCTTTGTTGTTTCTTTTTCTAGTTTGGAATTAAGGTGGTGCTGGACTCATAGAATTTTGGAAGATTCCCTCCCTTTGAATTGTTTGGAATAGCTTGAGAAGAATTGAAATTATTTCTTTAAAGGTTTGGTAGCATTCAGCAGTGAGGCCACCTTGTCCTGGGCTTTTCTTTGTTGGGGGTATTTTATCACTGATTCATTCTCCATCTTGTTATTGGCTGGTTTATCTTGGGTACGTCTTAATGAAATAATTTTGGTAAGAGTTGCCTTTATATTTTCCAGTTTGTTAGCACAGCTATATCTTGTAATTCCTGATTTTTCTTTTTACTTCTGTAGTATCCCTTGTTCTGTTGTAATATCTCAATTTTCCTTCTTAATCTCTGATTTTATTAATTCTCCCCCCTCCTTTATTTTGTTCAGTTGGGCCAATGGTCTATAAGTTTGTTTATTAAAAAAAAAAAAAAAAAAAAAAAAAAAAAACAGCTACCAGCTCTGTATTTCTATGATCCTTTGTGTCATCTTTTATTCTCAATTGTATTTATTTCTTCTCAAATTTTAAGTATTTATTTCCTCCTACTAATTTTGAGTTTTATTTTATCTTGTATTTCTAGGTCCTTCAGATAAGTTGTTAGATACTTTATTTGGTGCCTTTCCAATTTTGTGATGTAGGGACTGACTACTATAAACTTCCTTCTTAACAGTGGTATTACTGTGTCCAATAAGTTTTGATATGTTGTTGTGTTGTCATCTTCATTCATTTCCAGTAATTTTTTTATTTTTCTTTTGGATTTTTCTATACGCCACTGTTCATTCAAGGATATGTTGTTCAGTCTCCATGACTTTGCATATTTTCCAGAATTTCTTAAGTTATTAATTTCATTCATTAATTCCATTGTGGTCTATGTTATGATCTCAATGTTTTCAAAATTTTTGATACTTGCTTTATGGACTAACATATGATCTGTCCTAGAAAAAGTTCCATAAACTAATGAGAAGAGTGTGTATTCTTCAGCTGTAGAATCAACGTTCTGCAAATATCAGTCCATTTGGTCCACAGTGTAGATTAGCTCTGTTGTTTCTTTATTTTTTGTCTTCATGTGTTCATTGTTGAAAGCTGGGTGTTGAAGTCCCCCATTATTGTTTTATTGGAGTTTGGTACATTTCTTCTTATTTTCTTTTAGATTAAATAGAATATTCATGAATGAACTTTCTTTTTTTTAAGAATTATTTTATTTATTTGAAAGACAGAGTTACAGAGAGAGGAGGAGACAGAGAGAGGTCTTCCATCCATTGGTTTACTCTCCAGATGGGTGCAACAGCTGGAGCTGTGCTGATCCGAAGCCAGGAGCCAGGAGCTTCTTCCGGGTTTCCCACGTGGGTGCAGGGGCCCAAGGACTTGGGCCATCTTCTATTGCTTTCCCAGGCCACAGCAGAGAGCTGGATCGGAAGAGGAGCAGCCAGGACTCAAACTGGCGCCCATATGGGATGCCAGTGCTTCAAGTCAGGGCTTCAACCCGCTGTGCCATAACACCGGCCCCAGAGCTGACTTTCTTAGTGCTCACATATTACCAGCATTATTTTTTTGTTTTCTTTTTAAAAAGGTTTAAAAAAAAAGTTAAAATGTAATAAAGAACGTATTTTCAGTGACATGATGAAGCTAGGGGCTTTAGAGGGGATTCGGATGACGGAGCATGTCTCTAAACTGCTGCACCTAAGTGATGGCTTGTCTGTACTTTCCACTTCTGTTTTTTGTCACATAAAAGAGTGCATGAGAGGCACTGCATATCACCGTTTTTTCCCCAAATAATCTGAAGTTAATAAAGAGGAGCTAAGTGAAACATATAAAGACAACATACAATTAGAATGCAAGATGAAAATATTCAGCACAATTAACTTTGTTTCTTCATCTCTTTTTTTTTAGATTAAGGAAAAAAGACAAAAAAATGAAATTGTTTTCAACTCTTCTATCTCCAAAAAATTAATTTTCTCTTTGCTAATTATTTATTTATTTTACTTTTTGGGTTACTTGGGGGAGGGGAGAGATAGAGAATGAGAGAGAGAGAGAAAGAGAGGGAGAGGGAGAGAGAGAGAGAGAGAGAGAGAGAGAGAGAGCGCGCGCATACTTCCCCCTACTGGCTGGATCCCCAAATACCTGAAAGAGCCAGGGCTGGGCCAGACAGAAACCAGGAACAGAGGAACTCTGTCCAGACCTCCCATGTGATTTGCAGTGATCAAAATCCTTGAGCAATCACCTGTTGCCACCAGGGTTTATGTTAGTAAGAAGCTGAAATTTTATTTGGGGGGGAGACTTAAATCCGGGCACCGTCATATGAGATACTATTAGCATCTTATCTGCTATGCCGAATGGCCAACCCTGCACCTAATATTACTCTGTCTTGCTTAGATTATTACAAGTCACCACCTGAAACAGTGAGTGCATATTCCTAGACCAGATTAGAGAGTTTTCTTCATAGTTGCCCCCATGGAATCATTTGGAGAAGAGAGTAAGAGTAAGCTAATAATAATGACACCCTCTATTACTCTGTTTACTGAATTTTCCCTTTTACCAAAGGCTTTATCATATGCATGTGAACCTGCATATGCACACCCACTTTCATTTTAAAAGAGGGATTGAACATATTTGAGGACAAACTCCGGATAACATAGCTCAGTGCATCACACAAGAGGTCTAGCTGGGAAGTTCATGTTCCCATTCATGAACTGTTACCCTCTCCTTTCAGTTTTCTTTAGACTTTTTTCATTTAAGTATCTCCAAGTGAACCTTCAATCACTTTTTCTAAAAGCCTTTTAAAAACATGGATGTGATTTGTTTGAAAACCATACTTGTTCTCAGCACACTACTGCTGATGAACTAAGTCTTTCAGGTTGCATAAAACCCCATGGGAGTGAAATTCAGAAGGATAATCAGTACCACAGAAGAGTTCACATGAAAGGATCTCAGTGTGATACATAGTCGTGAGGTTTTTTTGCTTGGTTGTCCTTAGCTGTCCTTACTGAATTAGGCCAACTAGGGTAGTGTCTTGGAAACAGGACGAGTCCTGACATTTCTTTTATCTACTCTCTCTGTGGCTAATTAGGTAAATTCTCTTGTCAGGAGAAATATTAACTTGTCTAAGTACTTGTATGATTGCAGATCAAAGTCACAGACCAAGGCATTTCTATCAATGTTGAAATTGAGACTTTAAACCCAAAATGATATCTGTCGTGATTTTTCAGTTAGTTCAAACTTGATGAGAGAAAGTGGATCCGCTGGCATTCACCTTAGTGATGTACACCCAACACAGAAAGTAAAATAAAATGAAACTGGCACTGGGCTAACAAAATGAGACATGATTCATGTGGGGAAAGGTAAAAGTAGGTGGGGAAAACAATACAACCTTTTTTTGTAAAATAAAAGAGCAAGAGACTTGAAATTATAAAATACAGTAAGAAGACGGGAGTAAAGTGATTTTTTAATCCTTTCCATGGAATATAATTATGATTTGCTAATATAAATGAAACAAAAATATATTGGATGTAAGGAACACTGGTAATCTATAAGAGAGGGATTAGATATAGAAAGGGATAAACATAGTTTTCTCAATAAACTTTTTTATTCAGCTTAAGTTTGAACCAGGAAAATGTATTGCATGATGAAAGTAACAGTGCATTTAAATTCAAAATTAGCTACAACACTTCAAATATATCAGAGTAGTTCTATATTAACACAATATAGATAATAATGGTTGTTTCCCATTTGTAAGCAAGTTATTTCAATTTTCCATATTTATACATTTTTCTCTGCATACTTTTTTTTTTTATTTGACAGGTAGAGATACAGATAGTGTGAGAGAGAGACAGAGAGAAAGGTCTTCCTTCTGTTGGTTCACTCCCCAAATGGCTGCTATGGCTGGCGCTGCAACGATCTGAAGCCAGGAGCCAGGTGCTTCTCCTGGTCTCCAATGGGGTGCAGGGCCCAAGCACTTGGGCCATCCTCCACTGCACTCCCTGGCCACAGCAGAGAGCTGGACTGGAAGAGGAGCAGCCGGGACTAGAACCTGGCACCCATATGGAATGCTGGCACCACAGGCAGAGGATTAGTCAAGTGAGCCATGGTGCCGGCCCCCCTCTCTGCATACTTTTGATTATTCTATCCTCTACATATTTTGATCATTTCTTGGAAGAAATGATACCTTTTTTAGAAGGCAACACAGAATTATTTCCATAGTGGTGATGTATAAGAGTTATTTTCCCTTATTTGTGATAGTTTCATTTTAGCTATTTTAAAAAATATTTCTCATGCGTGATCCTTTTCCAATAAAAAAAAATTGCACTTAGTGGTACTTTGTTCTGCTTTTGTGTATATCCTAATTTTAAATGTAGGGAATGTTTCATGTATGTAGAGGTTAGATCAGAGAAACAGGGGAGGTAATCAATTGACACTGATTTTGAAACTACAGAGAGCACAAGATCCAAAGAATGTCAGAAATAATAGCACTCTTTGGCTTTATTTCTTACTTTTATTTTCATTTTTCACCAAATTCTCAGAGCAAACTGTGTATAATTGCTTTTCAATTGTGTGTTTCCCACAGTTTTGTGATGTCTTACAAAATATTTTCCAACATAGAGACCTATAAATTCTCTTTTAAATTCACTGTAGAAATATTGAGTATATGTAGAAGGCTATTTACAAAGCTCATTCAGGTACTGAAGTTCTTTCTCTCCTGTCTTTCAGACAACCTGGTGGTATTTCCATCTTTCCACAATTACCTTTATTCACATTTTTTTTTCTTTTACAAAAACAAAACAAAACAAAACAAAACAAAATCGGGGCTGGCGTTGAGCTGCTGCCTGCAACACTGGCATCCCATACGGGCTCCAGTTTGCGTACCGGCTGCTTCGCTTCCAATCCAGCTCCCTGCAGATTTGCCTGGGAAAACAGCTAGGGATGGCCTATGTCGTTGGGCTCCTGCACCCACGTGGGAGACCCAGAAGTCAGGAGGTTCTTCGGAGCCTTCCCCATGGGTACAGGGACCCGAGAACTTGAGCCATTTTCCGCTGCTTTCCCGGGGACACTACCAGGGGACTGAATTGGAAGTGGTGCACCAGGACTAGAACCAGCCTGATCCAACCATGGCCATTGTGAACATTTGGGGAGTTAGCCAGCAGATGAAAGGTCTGTCCCTGTCTCTCCTTGCTCTCTGTAACTCTTCCCATCAAATAAATAAATAAATCTTTAAAAAAAACCCCACAAAATTAATTGCAAGCCTTCAATGAGTGGTAGAATTCTAAAGATCTTCTGGTCAAAGGTGAACACAATCGACACAGCACTGTAGGCATATTCTGGGAATTGTTTCATCAAAATTAAGAGCAGTCATCAATCATTTGTCAATAAATGTATTTGTAAGCTAACTGCTGGCCATGCACACCTCTTTTTAAAATAGGCATCATTGTGTTTTTCCTAACGTACAGGAATTTCAAAAATTAGGAAAAGAAATTATATGAGAAAAACTATACATGAATTTCAAAAAAATACTTTTTGCACCAAAATAAACTTATCTTTTAATTTCATTTTCCATGAACTTTTTTAAGCCCCTTCATATCTTTCTTTAGCTTTATATAATGAATTTAAAAAGGAAAAGGAAAAGTTTCTTTTATGAGCCAATATGCATTTAATAGGTATTATCAACTAGAGGCACTTTGAGTTCTGTTCAGGTTTAATGTTAGGTTTTCATTTTATATTGAATCTGACGACTTTTGCATTTAGTGACAAGTCAGATAATGTATTGTAACGGTTCTTTCTCTTTCTTATGCTGGCAATGAGTAGAATTAAATATATCCAAGATTTGAAATGAAGTCTGGTCAGAAAAATGCATTATTATGTTTCCACTTCAGTGTTCCTAGTAATCCTGCACTTACTATTTGGTGGGTAGAAAATAGCAATCATGTCATGTTTGCCATAATTGGGATGCGGTTTTCTATAGGTATTAGAGAACGCACATGCACACACACAAGAACACACAGAAACGCATGCTAATTTTCCTTATGTTAAATAAAGGAAGTGTTTACTATATTTTGCAAATAACTGTCTGGTCTTCCTAAAGCATATAGTTAGTTTGTGTCTTTCTTGTTTCTTCTTTACTTAATGATTTTATTTATTTTATGAGATGATAAACTTAAAAACATGAGATAGCTCCAGGAAGCAGGCTTTTGGCCTAACAAGCCACTTTTCAGAATACTTACTTGTCACATCTGAATGCGTAGGTTAAAATCCTAACTCTGCTTGAGATTCCAGGTTCCTGCTAATGTGTACTCTTGGTCGCAGTATGTTATGGCTCAATTAACTGGGTTGCTGCCATCCATGTGGGAAACCTTTGATTTCCCAACTCATAGCTTTGACCTGGTGCAATACTGGTTATGGTAGGGACTTGGGAAGTCAATCAGCAGACTGTGGCATTCTCGCTTTCTCTCTCTCTCTCTCTCTCTCTCTCTCTCTCTCTGTCTCATTCTCCCTGCCTCTCAAATAAATACTCTAAATAAACAAATAAAGGATATCTTTAAAACTTACTATACACAAACATGTAATATTTTCTAAAACGATTTTATAACAATGTTAGACGATGGCAGTTATATAGAATTGATAGAGACACGTAACTAAAGACGTTTGGCAAACAAGAAAAGGGTAGATACAAGGCATATGGCATTATCTACATTTTGAGAAATCCTCCAGTATGCCATGGCTACTCAGATTGGTAAAGGACATTTTCTGTGTACTATCCAGTAAGTATATTCATACACACAGTACTCAAACAGGTATTATCTTATTAAACTCACAATATTTGTACTGAAGTCTCTTCTGTGTTTTTATTAGTAATTCAAGTTTGGATTTTAAGATTGTGTTTAGGTAATTCTGTGGTTACATACATAAATAGATTTATCTTTATGATCTCTGTTCCATGGTTAACTTTTCTTCTATTTTGAAAAAAATTGCTCAAGAGAAAATTTCATACATTTCTTGATGAAATGTTTGGAGCATATTCAAATAAAATATAAATATTTTCAGGGGTTTGTACATACTAGAAAATATTACTAAATAAAACATATTATATAAACATTCAGTGTATAATATGCTGAGAGGTCACAGGATACCAATACCTAGGAGCATTTAGTTTAAAGGATACCAAGTATTATGCACCCAAACAGATATATGCCAACACACATTATAATGAGTCAAAAAAATCAAGCACAAAGAACAATTTAAAACTCTCAAGGGAGAAGTGATTTATTGCATACAAGAGAGTCGTCTTGAGATGATGCGATTTCTGCTCTATTATTGATCACACGCAGAAGTCAACAAGCATGATGTATTGTGATCTTTCCTATTGATGCCTATGCCGATTTCTGGGTTTTCATTTCATGGAATGATCTGACACTGAGGGACAGTCTATGTATTTCTCGAAAAAAACAAAACAAAACCCTGTTTTAATCATTAGTGTGATTATTTTAATTGCTCATACTTGTGAGGTTCAATGTGATATTCCAATACAGGTGTGTGATTTGTATTGCGCAAATCAGGGTAATTAATATTTCCATCTGCTTATCATTGCTTTAAGTTTGGAGCCTTCATGCCTCTCTTCTAGGTATTCATAAAATATGCCATTGCTTTTGTGAACTATAGAAACTCACTGCCCAGTATACTACACTTATAAGGATTGGGGGAGACAGAATTCAGCTCACACACAGTGTCTCATATATATATATATATATATATATATATATATACTAAATTACTCTGGTTTGTGAAGAAACCTTTAAAGTTCCAATGAGAATTGATATAAAGAGTTATTTTAGATAGTCCAAAATTGCCTTTTGGCCATTTGGACCCATCAATATTCTACTGAATCAAGTAGAATATTCAAAATCTCGAGAGGACATTAAATAGAGACTTAGAGCAAAATGATTACATGTTATGCGGAATACCATTAGTGCTCAAGGGTAAGAGTGTGGGCATGACCGAAGAGGTCAGGTAATACATATTTTCATGTTTGTCTCATTTTGTTTACTTTTGTTCTTGAATTTTGCATGCAGTTTCTGATCTTGTGTATGATTATTTAATTTCTTAAATGTTTCCCAACATATCAGTTTATATTGGGCACAGATGAACAGAAGCTGTCCTGGTCTAGGCAAACCAAAACAGCAATATTCCCTCTAAGTCTTTATCATCATCCAATACAAAGACTTACTACAAAATTCCTATGGAACATAGCACGTCACAGGAGGAAGATCATAGTCAAAGTGTCTTGGCTTTTGAAAGAAAGGTATTTCCCTTCAAAATTAGAAAAACTTTTTTTTTAAGGCTGTAGCTGTTACTTTCAGGAATATGAAAAATTGGCTATGATTTTCAGGAAATTAGGATACCTTTCCAACGGTCTTAAATTTAACATTATCTAAAGAATTGGTCATATACTGGTGTGCCCAGTGGCATTCTGTTTTCAAATAGAAAAGTTACACCAAAACCTAATTAGATTTGAAACTTAATTGAATTTCTAGGACATATCCTTCCAGCCCTACTATCTTTTCTTACACCTGCCTTTAAGGAATCAAATGAGGGGTTTGATGATAAAACTGAATACGAAGCGTGTGCATCAGGAGGCATCAGGCTTACCTGGCTCCCAGATGATCATGGAGGAGAAAAATTTCACAGTGGGCAGAAGGTGACATTACCCTTCCTGCTGTGCCAGGGAGAAGACATAATTGTAAAAACAAGCATATTCTAGTTTTTAATAGGTGATAAAGCTTTTTCTGAGATAATGAAAGTAAATGTGTCTCTTTTAAGGGTCACCGATGATGTCCAGTTTTGAGAAGGAAAATAAACCCAATCAAAGTCTCATGGTTATCTGTCAGCCACCAAGAGCTTCCCCATTAACCTCATGAAATGGATTTGGTGGCACTGATGCTGTTTATATGTTCAATCATGAGTTCAGAAACATATCCTTCTATTAACCAAGACCAACGTGGTTGTAAAGTCTGTTACCCAGCAATCATCGTCAACCGCTGTTTGAACCATGGGTAAATATAATCAGGCAAACAACCTGTTTTTGGTGTCGATTATTTCAAATAAAAGGCAACCACTATGATGCATCTCAAATTTGCATTGTTTATCTTATGAAGGTATTTCCTTTGCATAAAGATCTTAATGTCTTGCAGGTCTGAAATGAAGTATCAGAGTACATCATTCTGCATTTTATGTAATGCCCTTTTCCCTGAATCCAATCATTTTATATATGTTTCCTGGAGTTATATAGAAACAGCTGTTATAGCTGTTAATTTCACCCGTCTTTCCTCCTGAAAGCCATTTTATGTGCCTGTGAGTATTGGATGAAGGCTGAGTAGAACTACAGCCACCAGGCTATGTTCATAATCAATATCTTACTTTGAAAACTGTAGATCATTTCTTGATAAGTTACATTGTAGTGGCTATCTTATCTTTTGGGAAAATTTCTAAGCATTGTATTTTTTCAATTTCTTATATAAATAATGCTTAATTTTGAAACATATTTTTGATATATTCTAACTTTTAACACATTTTTCAAATATGTAGGTGTTTTAGACAAGGCTCCAGTTGATACCCTTTAACGCACAGAGAAACTAGATGTGTTTATAAAAATATAAACTATTTTACTCCTATAAAATGTTTCCAATATGCAAAATACCTCACATTAATTTATTGAAGAGAGATTTAGGTACCTACTTTATAGTTAGAATTTTCTGGACCTTGAGACTGTGCTCATATCAGTCAAATGTATAACTCCATATTAAATAAAAAAATAAAATTTTTGTGAATGAAGGCAGAGAATTACCATCTAATGCATCAATGCTGGTTTATCTCGAAACATCTACTCAAAAGTTTTTCTAGTGTGACTTCCCTGTGGAGGTCAGAAAGCTATAACCTAATTGTCCTCCATTGATTTTAAATGTGCAATTTCAGTGTGATTTAGGTTCCACATCACATGCCATCACATGGGACTTGAAACTTGAACTAAGATAGGTAGGATTTGGGCCGTGTAATACAGCTGCAGGAACTGCAGAACTCGTGGAGTGACTCTGGAGTCCGACTCTGTCTTGGAGGCGAGCGCAGTTAGCAGAAATCCCTCTTGGAAGCCGTGAATGTGTGAATGTGGCGTGGGGGAGAACCCTGTGGCGTGATGGCAGCTCCTTGATTTTGTCCGTGATATCTCCTGATGGGTGAGCAGTGATGGTGTTTGGACGCTGTAACTCTGGCAAATGTAGCAGGTCAGAACTGACGCAATTCTAACATTGATATGCTTAATGAGGAATGGCTTTTGGCTTGATTAGCAACTTTTTGATCATATGGTAGAGGAAAAGTGGCTGGTTTGCAATGTAGATTAAGAGTAGATTCCAGAATCTCTTGCTAGATTTTTTTCTTTTACATGTCAGTAACTCTAAGCTATTTTGATGGAACAATGACATAAGCCTCAGCCATTCTAGTTCATTGCCCAAAAGATAGATAAAATCAGAATTTATCCCTTGTCCCTGAATCTCAGTTCAATCTCACACCCTATAGTTCCCACCCTACCCCCTGCATTTTTCCCCAGGTTTGGAAGCCAGTAGGACAAACTTAAAAAAACTGTTTGGAGAAGCTCACTCTGCCTACTGTCCCTCACCTCAACTCCTAGCCCACCTAAGACATAAAAAAGCTAAGCCCCTGGGGTCTGGGCCCTCTGCCACATGTTCGGTCTGCATGCACACTGGCCGTTGGTTGACCTCTGTGAGTTTATTTTCTTTGAATAAATTCGGTCTGGCTGTGAGTTTGTATTCTACCTCCTCTCTGTTCACATTTTTTTTCTTATATTTGGAGCCCCATGCGAGGAGGCCCCAATCTGCACTTCTTTTCTTACAAATTTACATGCTGTAGTGTATATATATATATATATATATATATATTTCTAATCAATTTGTTGCAGTAGAATCTATTCTCTGTCAGAATTTTGACGATTACAAAGCTTCCAACAGGATATACAAAACCTACCCAAGGAAGTTTTTAAAGGTTATTTTTATAGTATTTCAAGTTATTGTGTTGAACACTAGTTAGCCCTATATTACAGTGATTTCTGTCTTTTTCATTCCCAATTATTTTCTGCTTTCTTCTTCTCTTTCCTTAAGTAGAGTTAGTTACTGCACCTGCAAAAATCTTTCCAGGTAAATTGTTGCATTTCCAGTTTTTGCTGTTTGATTCCTCTTTAATATGGTACAATATCTTTAAAAATTTAATTTGTGTATTTGGAAGGCAGAATGACATGAGGGGGAGAGACACCAATTCCTGCAACAGCTGGTGGGCTAGGCCAGGCCAAGCCTAGAAGTCAGGAGCTCCACCCTGGTCTTCTACATGGGTGGCAGGAACCCAAGTACCTGGAACATCATCTGTTCTGCCAGTTACCTTAGTAGGCAGCTGAACTGGAATTAGAATAGCTGAGCCTTCTCGGTTGCTCCTCTTCCAGTCCAGCTCTCTGCTGTGACCCGGGAAGACAGTGGAGGATGGCCCAAGTGCTTGGGCCCCGCACCCCATGGGAGACCAGGAGAAGCACCTGGCTCCTGCCTTCGGATCAGCGCGGTGCGCCGGCCGCAGCACACCTGCCACAGCGGCCATTGGGAGATGAACCAACGGCAAAAGGAAGACCTCTCTTTCTGTCTCTCTCTCTCTCACTCTGCCCATAAAAAAAAAAAAAAGAATAGCTGAGACTTGAACCGGTATTCTGATATGCAGGAGTATTAAGTGCTGGCCTAATCCCTGTAACACAACACATACCCTGATAAGATTTTAAATAAAAGTAAACTCCACAGACCCTTCTGTGTACATTATTTTACCTTTTTATTCCTCTTAAAAATAATCTTTACTGCTAAAGTACCTTCCTTTTGGTCTTAATGTCTATTTTATTTCCTTTAAAATTGTATTTTTGGTACTTTAACACCCTTTGTTTTTGCAAAGTCTAGTGTCACTGTAATCTTGGATACATTTATTTTAATTTCATGAGATGTAACATATAAAGACTTTAAGACATTTTCTAAATCCATTTGCTTATAAAGCATTTTGTCTGTTTTCTGTTTTTCAATGTATCATGCAAATCAAACTCCAAGGTTATTAAAATCACAGTTTTAAGAAATTGAAATAAATTCAATATATTTAGTGTAATGGTTTTGTAGAATATAACAAACCTAGTATAGTGAACTGTTGTAGTCAATAACAAACTATGGTTCCAATTTAAAAACAGTAAAATTATATTAAGTATAAAAACTCTAGACAAGACTCAGGAATCACAGCTTCCATTTATTTCAGATTTCTTCAGTAGTCCAATGATAATATCTGTTTCATAGGATTGCATGGGAATTAAATGAACATACACAAGTATACATTCATGTGTATGTTTATGTGTGTGTGCACACACAGGTGCTTATCACATAATATAAGGCTACGCAAATATTAATTGTGTGGCTGTTGCCACTGCTGCTTTGGGGAAATTTCCTTTGAACATTTTGAGAGATAATACTGACAAGAACAAATACGTGGTTGAATGACTACCAAAGAGGTAGTCATTTGTGGTTTCCTGACTCCTAAGACTTGGTTATCACTACATACTTTGATTCATCTCAAGTTCACCAATAGTGTCAGAAACTGGGGCATGTGACATGTTTCCTTAACCATTATTTATTACCTGCAAGGAGTCTGATAGTTATAGAAGAAGGCAGGCCCACCAGTGGAAAGAGCTGTCATACAATAGAGATAAGAGTTCAAGAAGATATCCAAACAAAGTTGAATTATTGAATCACAAACAGTTGTATTGAGATTCTTTTAAAAACATAATTAACTGCAAAGGGATAAAAAAGGATATTGATGACATGACATGAGAATGAAATTTGGTAGAACAGAACCGAGTGGAGATAAGACCTACAATGAGGAATAATTCAAACCAGTATAAAATTGGATCTCTGAATGTAGATGTATGAAACAAGACTCCTACCTACACCATTTACAAAAAATCGACTCTCAGTGGACCACAGATCTAAATGTAAGACCTGAAACCACTAAGTTACTAGAGAAAAAAGTATGAGAAACACTGCAAGACATTGGCAAGACTTCTTGGAAAAGACTCCATAAGCACAGGCAATAAAGGCAAAAGTAGATAAATAGGATTATATCAAGTTAAGAAGGCTATTTGGGAATTACACACTTGATAAAGGATTAACATCCAGGATATAACAGAAGCTCAGAAACGGAACGAAAAAACAAGCAGTCCAGTTAAGAAATGGGCTAAGGATTTGAACCAGCGTTTTTCAAAGAATGAAATACAAATGAACAGTAGACACATAAAAAGTATAATATACGGGAATGCAAGCTTAATGAAAGTATTTTAAAGAAGCAGGAGCAGAAATCTGTGAATGACTCACTCACGCATATATGTTTTGGGCAGCCTTGTTCCTGCTCAGAAAGTTTTACTTCTGAGCTAGTGTGTAGCATCAAACCCACAAAAGTCAGTGTATTAAATTATTGGGACTGCACACCAGATTCCTTTAAAAGCTCATGAAGAATATGAATAACTTCAAAATATGAGTGTTTGAATAAAACATAAATATTTGCATTGACTAGTGAAAAACTTTATCTTTTATCTTAAAATTATTTCCTTTAGGGAAAAAGGTATTAGGATAAATGTGTGAGTGGAACTTAATTAAGAATTATCATCAACATGCTTAGATCATTCAAGACTGTTGATGATTAATGAACATCATATTAAAATTTCATTTAATTTAAATATTTGTTTATGTGATATAGAAGATGTGGGCTTATTTATAAACTAAACAGAGTTTAAAGTAAAGTACTTTTCTTTTTTTTATCTTTTATTTAATGAATATAAATTTCCAAAGTACGACTCATGGGTTACAATGGCTTCCCCCCCCATACCGTCCCTCCCACCCACAACCCTCCCCTTTCCCACTCCCTCTCCCCTTCCATTCACATCAAGATTCATTTTCGATTATCTTAATATACAGAAGATCAGCTTAGTATACCTTAAGTAAGGATTTCAACAGTTTGCTCCCACACAGAAACATAAAGTGAAAAATAATAGATGATTTTTTTTAAATGATGATGAAATCAGATCAGACCTATTGTCATGTTTAATCCCAGTGAGAGTCAAGTTGGGAATTGATAATTTCTTTTTTTTTTTTTTTTTTTTTTACAGAAGATCAGTTTAGTGTACATTAAGTAAAGATTTCAATCGTTTGCACCCCCATAGAAACACAAAGTGAAATATACTGTTTGAGTACTCGTTATAGCATTAAGCCTCAGTGTACAGCACATTAAGGACAGAGATCCTACATGAGGAGTAAGTGCACAGTGACTCCTGTTGTTGACTAAGTAAAGTACTTTTCTTAAGTAACAGGAAAATGAAGAAGAGGCTACTTGGAAAAGTATAAAGAATAAATAAATATTTGCAAATATATGAAAAAGAAATAGCCTGGTGTTAAACTAGCTGTCTCAGGGATAAAAAAGAAAACGGGACTCTTTTCTTATTTGTAACTTTTATAGCATTCTTAGTTATTGATGGATTATGTTAATACATTTGAAAATAGATTATTAAGCTAAAATGATGTGCTGTCAGTCTCTCTTCCCTGCCTCAGGTTCATTTTCAGAGATAACCATATTTAAAGTTTTAAATTATTTGATGATCAATTATACAAATTTGAATCACATTCATTTGCCTTTTCATTTTAATTCTAAAATTATTTAGAAACAACCCTGAAATTCCTAAAAAAGTAAAGAACACTCTAAATTTTCCTACGCCTACTTCTGCACTAAGCACCTGCTTTGCATTAGTTTTACTGTGACTTGCACATTGTGAAGTTTTTAAAGCATTCACTCTCTTTGCCACAGTAAGTGTTCTGTGCTTTCACTTTGGTAAAACACTGAAAATTTAACTCCTCACAACAACATGTACACAGCTATAACCGTGCAGTCCGTGCTGTTGAACAAATATTATCACGATTCCAGCAGAGACTCATTGGTAAGTTCATGCCTCAAATATCTGTTGATCAGCAGAGGACTCATCCATCCAATGGAACTGATCTGCATTTATTTTTCTGACACCTTTTTTTTTAAATTTTTTTACAGGCAGAGTGGACAGTGAGAGAGAGAGACAGAGAGAAAGGTCTTCCTTTGCCGTTGGTTCACCCTCCAATGGCCACCGCGGCCAGCACGCTGCGGCCGGCGCACCGCGCTGATCCGATGGCAGGAGCCAGGAGCCAGGTGCTTTTCCTGGTCTCCCATGGGGTGCAGGGCCCAAGCACCTGGGCCATCCTCCACTGCACTCCCTGGCCACAGCAGAGAGCTGGCCTGGAAGAGGGGCAACCGGGACAGAATACGGCGCCCCGACCGGGACTAGAACCCAGTGTGCCGGCGCCGCTAGGCGGAGGATTAGCCTAGTGAGCTGCGGCGCTGGCCTTGCATTTATTTTTCAATAGTAATCTTTTGAGTATTTTATATAGGTTCCTTTGAATGTAATGTTCTTATTCATGGACTTTTGAGAATATGCTAATTTGCTTTTCATAATACTTGATAATTTTCAAGTTCACAGAATTATGAGTTCATAATTTTTGTTTTATTGTAACTTGGAGTAAATTGATTTATTCTTTCCATTCCCCACTGTTTTCGTTATAATGATAATATTGTCTTACTGTCTTCATGTATAGGTTTGCTTGATTTTTTTTCCTGTTATCTTAAAAGATTCTCTCATTTCCAGATCGGATATTTTGTCACCATATACATTACTGAGATGTTAATCTCTGGAGTTGTTCGGCAGTCAGTAGATCCCATAAATCTAAATATCTGCACCCTCACCATCTCCTGTAGAATATTTTGTTAAAGTCTTCATCAAACTTAACTTATATACTTCATCAGATTTAGCTCAGAATATATTTTGGATTATTTTACAAAAGAGAAAGTTCTACAAAATGATTGTAGTATCCCAACCTTAGAGAAGTTAAGAGTAAAAAATGTGTTTTCTAGAATCAATGGCAGTGGCTCTGTGTACCTGTCTGTCTCCTCTCCTTCTGTTTCGTCAGCCATGCAGTCTACCTTTCATCCTTCCCCACATCTCTTCCTTTTTCCCTTCCCAACTCCTTTTCTTAGGTTAATTCTATGAGCATAACTGCATTACCATATTCACAACACACTATGTGTGGTTTTTCTGTGTTGAAGCCATTTTTAGATGCTTTACATTTTTTTTAGCTTTTATTTAATGAATATAAATTTCCAAAGTACAGCTTATGGATTACAATGGCTTCCCCCACCCATAACGTCCCTCCCACCCACAACCCTCCCCTCTCCCATTCCCTCTCCCCTTCCATTCACATCAAGATTCATTTTCGATTCTCTTTATATACAGAAGATCAGTTTAGCATACATTAAGTAAAGATTTCAACAGTTTGCTCCCACACAGAAACATAAAGTGAAAAATAATAGATGATTTTTTAAATGATGATGAAATCAGATCAGACCTATTGTCATGTGTAATCCCAGTGAGAGTCAAGTTGGGAGTTGATAATTTCTTTTTTTTTACAGAAGATCAGTTTAGTATGCATTAAGTAAAGATTTCAACAGTTTGCACCCCCATAGAAACACAAAGTGAAATATACTGTTTGAGTACTGTCGCTCCCCCTCTTCGCGGAGGAACGACACAGGACCCTGCGCTGTTCTTTTGTCTGCTCGGCCCTCCCCGGGTTTGCTGCTGGTTCTTCCCGGGTTGGCTACTGTCCCTTCCACCTCCGTGGAAGGGCAGTTCCCCCTGCCACTTTCCCCACTTCCGCAGGGGAGCGGCACACCGCCGGCTGGTTCTCTCGGGGGCTGCACAGGTGTTCCCCTTAGATGTTCCCCTTAGATGTTCCTGGTGCATGCCGTCTCTCTCCTCCTTTATAGTCCTCCTCCGCCAATCCTAACTCGGCTGCCCACACGCCGAGTACGCTGCTCTCCAATCAGGAGCAAGTCCTACAGTTTATTGGTTGAACTGGAGGCAGCTGGGTAGAAGCTGTTTTCTCCTCTCCCAGCGCCATATTGTGGGAGAGCAGATGCATAGAATAAGTCTTAATTCCAGTAACAGTCTAGTCCGAGCTGCTCCCCACAGAGTACTCGTTATAGCATTAAGCCTCAAGAGTCCCATTGCACCACACATACAAAGTCACTTCTGGATGTTATTTGTGTCAGAAATACCAAGAGTAAAACTTTTAAAAAAAAATTAGTAAATATATGAAGGTCTCTATTAATTCATGTCAGGTAAATTGCTTTAATAAGCACCATGAGACAGAAATAATAAAGTGACAAAAGACCTAGAGGTGTACAAGAAGAGAGCTACAACATCACTATCTTTAGGGAACTGCGAAAATAAACCACAATGTGTTATCACTTCATGCTTGTTAGGTTAAAACAAAACAAAACTAAGCCAAACTGAGGCATTGGCAAGGATGCGGAAAAATTGGAACATGTTGTATTCTTCATGGGAAAGTAAAATGATACAACTGCAATGGAAAACTGTATAGAGGTTCTTAAAAAAACACAGAATCACTATATAATTCAACAGTTTAATTTCTGGATGTATCCAAGACAATTCCTTCAGAATATCAAAGAGCTATCTATGCTCCCATATTCATTGCAGCATTATCCACAACAGCTAACATGTGGAATCAGCCTAAATGTCCATCAACAGATAAATGGGTGAAGAAAATGTAGTGTACATATGCAATATTATTCAGCCTTTAAAAAAGGAAATCCTGACATTTCCAACAAAATGGATGAACTTGGAATCAAGTAAGTTAGTGCTTCTTGAAATGAGGCAGTCACAGAAGAGTAAGTGCTGTGTGATTCCATTTCTGTGAGCTGTCCAAAATAAGACAGTGCAGAACACAGTGGGGATGGCAAAATGGCTGGGAAGTGTCTGCCACTCCCACTGGTGTACTGTGCAGTTGCATTGCAGCTTAGAGGACAGACTTCACGTTAACTGTTGTGACCGTACTATTGTAAAACAAACAGCTGGTCTCTCCCTGTGTATCTGGCTGTGAGAGAAAGCTCTTCAGGATTAAATCATATGGGGAAGTCAGTCAGTGGGTGACCTTGGGCAGTACAGGCATGAAACAAAATGGCCACACTATTAAACAGTGTCTTTTGCTTACGTGCTTAAAATTATGCATTGCTTATATCTCTGTTCACACACACACACACACACACACACACACTCTTTTATAGTTGTAAATTTTCTCCTTTGTGTTCTTGCCTATTTTTTCTTGTGAAGCATCCATTTTATTATTGAGTGATACGGTTTCTTTATGTATTAAGGACTTCCTTGTCTGTCAAAGACAGATTGAGGAGAGAGGAAGTGACAAAGTAATTTTATTAAAAATTTAAAATAGGACAGAAATTGTGGCACACTGAGTTAAACTGCTGCTTTCTTTTTTTCATTTTTTTTTTAACTTTTATTTAATGAATATAGATTTCCAAAGTACAGTTTATGGACTACATTGGCTCCCCCACCCCATGACTTCCCTCCCACCCGCAACCCCCCCCCTTTCCCGCTCTCTCTCCCCTTCCATTCACATCAAGATTCATTTTCAATTTTCTATATATGCAGAAGATCAGTTTAGTATACATTAAGTAAAGATTTCAACATAAACTGCTGCTTTCAATGCAGGCATCTCATTTCAGAGTGCAGCTTCAAGTCCCACGTGCTCCACTGCTTGTCCAGCTCCCTATTAATATGCCTGGGAAGGCAACAGAAGATGACCAAGTACTTGGGACCCTGCTCCTCCTGTGTGTGACCTGGACGGAGTTCTTGGCTCCTGGCTTCAACCTGGCCCTCCCCCACCGTTGTGGACATTTGGGGAATGAACCAGTAGATGGAAGAGTCTATCTCTTACTCTGCCTTTCAAATAAATTTTTAAAAATACTAAAAAAAAAAAAACACCAAAAGAATATGACCAAAGATATGAGAAATAAAAATAAAATTCAAGGGCCAGTGAAATGTACATCTGTTAAAATAAAGGAATGATACTTGCAAATATGCAAGATACATTTTTAAAAAAAATCCATGAACCAATAGAATACTTGCAAAAGTACAAGATAAGGAACCCATATGTGTAGCACTGAACAGTCATAAACTTGCTCATCTAATTTGGTATTCTAGATATGAAAGCAGAAGCAATGCTAATTTGGTTTTCACATCATCATTGTGGCAGCAAATACAAAGTATAACAATACTAAACATTATCCAGAATGTGGGAAATTGGGGTCTCTCTTGCATTCCTTGTAGTAGATGTCAAGAGTAAAAACAAACTGGGAAATGAATTAGAATATGAACTTCTTTTTTCAGCTATTATGTTTATTTCTAGGAAAAATGTTCTACCTTAGTAGCAAGAATATAAATACGATGATATATATTCCAGCATCTGTCTGCTACCTATTAATTTTTTTCTTTTTCTTTCAGAGATAGAGAGAGGGAGACAGAAATATACTGATATATAGAGAGTGAGCTCCCATCCACTTGTACATTCCACAAATGTCTGCAAAGCTGGGGCAGTAGCTGAGAACTCGTTCCAGGTCTCCACTGGGTGGCAGGGACCCAAGTACTTGAGCCATCACCTTATGCTTTGCATGATATGCCTGCATTAGCAGAAGGCTGGGTTTAGGAATGGAGGTGGAATTTGAACCCGGGTCCTCTGACAATGGGGTGCAGCTGTTTACCCATTTTCATTTTTGAAACACGGCCATGCTTGATTTGTTGACCAACACGGTCATTTCGGAACGTAAATTTTTAATATTATTTTATTTCTTACATTGATAAATAATTGTTGAGAAAGGTATAGTAATTTATATATTGAAATACTACATGATATTTATATATTGCCAATATGTCAAATTATTAACAATATTTATATATATCTAAATATGAAACGACCATTACGTTCACAATTCAATTTTTTTTGGTAGTGCATTTACTTGTAAATTATAATCATAGGTGACATGTAATGTCTCCTCTTCATTGAGTTTCACAAAGTCACACCAAAGGTTTTATAATGTATTAGCACATTTATTAAGCAAAGGTTATATGGTTCACTGAACTTACTCAAAGACAGTGGTGTGCAGCTCTACTCTTATGAATAATACTAACAAACTTCACAGCTAGCATTATTCCTGCTACAAAATGAAATCAGCTAACCCACAGATAAAAAGAGTAAATGATGTTGTAGCTAACTTACTCTGAAAACCAACATATTCCCTTCCACATTTATCAGCATATAAGAAAATGTTCGTAACTCATGGTATCCTGCAGAAGTAGCCTGAAACTAATCTCCATGTCTACTTGCACTTTTCTATGTGAGCGAATTATGTAATTAATCCTTGTTGATTTATGTGAGAAAGAACACTTTCACACAGGCCTGCCTGAACACTGTTCATGCAGTTTCTGCAAGTGAGAACTGTAGATGTGTTTTATAGTTCTCTTACTCCTAATACTGTTATGTTCTGATCACGTCTGATCATATTTATACCTGAAAAGAGGTAAAAATATAAGCTATTCACTGTTTACTCCCTCCTCTTGGACTAGTGAGTAGTTTTTTTCTTGTTTTGTTTTAGCATTAGCAGCATTTTCTATAACATGCAGGTAACCATTTTATGATATTTAGCAAGCATCATCTGTCGAATGATCTAAAACTCAAATGCAAGATCCTTATCTATCTTGTTTTACAATCATCTGTTCACTCAAACTTCCTATCTCTTGATATAATTTTTTCTAATTTATATTTTCTTAGCTAAATACTGATTTTATAAGTACATTGGAATAAATTGGATTAAATTCTTCATTTAAAAAAGATGACTTATATGAAAGTCAGAGTTACAGAGAGAAATGAAGAGGCAGAGAACAAGGGGGACGGGGAGAGAGGGAGGGAGGGAGGGAGAGGGGGAGAGGATGATTTTCTATCTGCTGGTCTACTCCCAAAATGCTGCCAACAGCCAGTACTGGGCCAAGCTAAAGCCGAGAGACAGGACTCCCTCTGGGTCTCCCACATGACTTACAGAAACTCAAGTACCTGGGCCATTGTCTACTGCCTCCCTGGGTGTGCCTTAGCTGGAAGCTGGGTCAGAAGTGGAGGGAAAACTGAATCCCAGGCCTTTTCAATATGGATGGGATACAGACATTGAATACACCACACAATGCCTACACTCTATAATATTCTCTTTTTTTAAAAAAATATATTGGGGTCAGCACTGTGGCACAGCGGATAAAGCCGCCACCTGCAGAGCCAGCATCCCATACGGGCACCAGTTGGAGTCCCGGCTGCTGCACTTCTGATCCAGCTCCCTGCTGATGTACCAGGGGAAGCAGTGGAGGACGACCCAAGTCCTTGGGCCCTGCACCCACATGGGAGACCCAGAAGAAGCTCCTGGCTCCTGGCTTCAGATGAGCACAGCTCTAGCTGTTGTAGCCATCTGGGAAGTGAACCAGCAGATAAAAGACCTCTCTCTCTCTCTGCCTCTGCTCTGACTCCCTGTAGCTCTGCCTTTCAGATAAATAAAAACATCTTTAAATATTTTTATTTATTTGAAATAAAAATACAGTGTTATGGGGTATGGTGTGTGTATGTTTGTGGTGGGGTGGAGCACGGAGATTTTCCATCTGCTGATTTACTCCCCAGATGGCTGCAATGACCAGGGATGGGTGACGCCAAAGCCAGGAGCCAGAAAATGCATCCAGGTCTCCCACGTGGGGAGCAGGGGCCCAAATAATAGGAAGTCTTCTGCTCCTTTTCCTAGGCCATTAGCAAGGAAAAGGAAAAGGAGCTGGATTAGAATCGGAGCAGCAGGGACAGGAACCGGTGCTCATTTGTGAGGTCAGCATTGCAGGTGTTGGCTTTATCAGCTATGCCAAAATGCCAGCCCCTATAATTTTCTCTTATTACAGCTCAAGCAGTCTATAATGTCTTCTCTCTTGATTATGAAATTTCATGTATTTTATATACTTTGAAGAAATGCCATTTAGTACTTGTTAAGACTTTAAAATAAGTAAGAACTTAACACCCTTTAAAATGTGAGAAAATGCTGATATTCCTTTTCAGATCTCTGGAATGTCTTTGTTAACCACTGTGTGGCAAGGTGGTATATGATGCTTTGGTGTGCAGTCTGACTTGTTTTTTCAGAGGAAATAAGATGAGAGTATCATCTTTGTGTAGAGCCTTTGCCGTTTGTTTAAAGGTTACATTCTTCTGTTTTTTTTTTTGGTTGTTTGTTTGTTTTTTTTAAGATTTATTTTATTTATTTGAAAGACAGAGTGACAGAGAGAGGTAGAGACAAAGAGAGAGGTCTTCCATCTGCTGGTTCACTCCCCAGATGGCCACAACGGCCGGAACTGCGCCGATCCAAAGCCAGGAGCCAGGAGCTTCTCCCGGGTCTCCCTCGTGGGTGCAGGGTCCCAAGGACCTGGGCCATCTTCTACTGCTTTCCCAGGCCACAGCAGAGAGCTGGATCAGAAGAGGAGCAGCTGGGACTAGAACAGGCACCCATATGGGATGCCGGCACTGCAGGCCAGGGCTTTAACCCGCTGTGAGATGTCTCTCTGACCTTCGTATGCAACAGGCTGTGTGAAATCTTGCTGTCTTTCTGTTAGCTCAGCTCACACTCCTTTCTCTGCTGCTGCCAGGACTAAGGAGGCAGAGACAGAGAATACGCTGGGTGTGCGTCCCTGGGGATCACACTGCAAGGCCTCGTACTTCTGCTCTCGGGACCTTTCCTTGTTCTCGTTTCTACACCTGCTTATGAAAAGAAATGGATGCCTCTGGCGCATCCTGCTGCTTATCAATCCGGTATTCATGACTGCCTTCTTCATTAGTAATAGAAACTATAAAAGCTTCAATTTAGTTTGGACAGGCAATGTGTAAAGCTAAACAAAGAAAATGAAGACTATATTTCAAAGACTGTGTCCTGAGAGAGATTGCCATAGGACAAACTTTTGGCCAAAAAGCCATATGAAAATGGATAGTCTGCTAAAACAGGGTCACCGGAACAGGCTTTCCTCTTTTCCATTTGCATTTTCTTTTTCTAACGTTACATGATGTGCTTTCGATTCTGAGAAATAGAGGTGTTTTTTCTGAGCCTGTAAGGCAAAAGTTCAAAATTAATGGCAGTAGTGAAGGAAATTTGAGAAGTCTACCGCATTAATGAAACCGTGGGATCCTGGGGCCACTGCATCAGTGTTACCTTACAAAGTCTTGTCATGAAAAGAAATAGAACTCATTTGTTTAAGGTATTACTGTTTTTTTTTTTCATGTATTATTTGTTCTATGAGCCACAGCCAAACAGAATCCTACATCTCCATACTTAATTTTTCCTCTACTTTTTAAATTTTAAGAGCTCATTGACACAAGTTAAACTGCACAAGGTTAAAATGTGTGATTTATCATTTTGTTGTGAAACTGTCATTGCAGTTGAAGTAATGCACATATCCGTAATTTCAAAATGATTACTCAGTATCTTATTTCCACCTACCCCTTCACAACCACTATTCCACGACAAGCATTCATTTTATGTTATTATATTTTAGTGTATAGTTTTATAAAAATGCTCTTCAAATTAATTCTTAGATCTCATGGGCAGTGAATAAGAGGCTGAATGTCCTCAGGTACTAGAATACTTTTGGTATGATTAGTCTTCATTTCTACATATTCTAATTGGAAAGTATGGATTTATCACTGAGCAGTAATTTGAATTTTTCTGTTAACTAATGCCATCCAGAACCTGTTCAGATCTTTATTTTCCTTCCTTTTATTTTCTGCTGAAGTGTCAGTCAAAATATTTTTCCTACTTTAAATTCACTAGTTTGTCTTATGACTGGATATTCAGAGTATTCTATATATTTTAGATAAAAATTGTTTATCCCAGTGTCATATTTTCTTCAAGTCTGTGGCATGTCTTCTTATTACATTAACTATTGTAAAAAAAAATCAGCAAATTTGAGTTAGATACAGTCCAACTTAGAATTTTTTCTTTTATAAATATTGTACTTTATGGCATATTGAAAAATCATGTGGCTAAATCATGATCCCAAAAATGTTCTCTTATGTTTCTTCTAGAATTTTATTAGCTCTTGTTTCACATTCGGGTTTAAGATTCATTTTTTAAAAGACATGTTTATTTATTTAAAAGGTAGAGAGAGAGAGAGAGAGAGAGAGAAACAGTGAAAGAGATCTTCCATCTGCTACTTCACTTCTGAAATGACTGCCAACACTTGGGGCTGGCCCGGACAGAACTCAGGCCCCAGAAACCTGATCTGAGTCTCCCACATAGGTGTCAGGGGCCCAAGTACTTGAACCATCCTTTTGTTGCTTTCCTGGGTACACTAGAAGGAAGCTGGATAGGAAGTAGAATAGCTGGGCTTCTGTTTGGCACTGTGGTATAGGATGCCAACATCATGAGTAGTGGCTTAACCCACTGTGCCACAGTGCTGCTTTCTAAGATTCATTTTAAGTTTGCTGTGTGATGTGAGGTTTGAATCAAAGTTCATGTTTTGACATAGGAAACCTAATTTCCCCTAAACTATTTGTTATTAGATTAGAAGTATCCTTTCTCCACTGAATTTTCTTTATTCCATTGTCAAATAGGCTAGGCCTATTTCAGTAGTCTCTAGATAGTGTACTGCAAAATTTCATGGAAAGTGGGACTAAAAGATAAGATTATTTTGGTGAAAAAAAAGTTAAAATCCATGTGGACAATCTTTAAAAGTTAATGAAAATGCATACAATGAAATAGTTATGTATTTCAATTTTTAACCAAAATAAAGTTATCTCTTAACTTCATTACCTATGAACTATTTGAAACATCCTCTTTCTGTTATATTGATCTACTAAGATTTTAAATGGAATACTTGATTATATAGATCAATTTGAAGAAACTCCCCTACATTGCTCTTCACTGTGGTGGTGGGAGTTCCATCAGCAATCTTCTTCTTTAAAATATTATTTAAGGTATATAAAAGCTTCATGTATTTGATATATACAGAGTTAGGAACATAGTGAAATTCCCACCTACACTCCTACCCTTCTTCCTCCTCCTTCTGCTATGCCCACTCTTAATTTTTACAAAGATCCACTTCCAGTTTACTTCACACTCATAAGATTAATGCTGCACCAAGTAAAGAGTTCAACAAATAGTATGAAGAAAAAAACAATGTTTCTCCACAGTAGAGACAAGGACTCTAAACAATCATCAATCTCAAAATGTCCACTTCGCTCCTTTCTGTTAAGTTTTTTATATTCTATTAGTTACACAGATCTGCATTCAGAGAGGCCACAGGGCTCTCTGGATTTGTCCCCCCACATCCACAGACTAAAAACTTCCCTGTAATAAATGTGGACAATTATAGGACTCGGTTGCTTTCCTCTTGCAGGAAACTCAATCCTTTGTTTTCTGATGTCTGTGGTGTAGAGAACATTTGTTATAAATACGTTGTCTTTGTTATTGTTTAAGATGGGAGAGTAAATTTGGTCTCTGATTCTTTATATTGATTCATCATCTATATATTTATAAAGAGTATTTATTGTGCTTTTTAAAAAATTTTTGTAAAATATTTATTTTATTTATTAGAAAGGCAGAGTTAAAGAGAGGAGAGAAAGAGAGACACAGAGAGAGGTATCTTCCATCTGCTGGTTCTCTCCCCAGATGGCTACAAAGGCCAGGGGTGGACCATTGTCCACGGCTTTCCTAAGGGCATTAGCAGTGGGGCAGCCGGGTTTGAACCAGTGCACACACGGGATGCTGGAGCTGCAGGCTGTGGCTTTACCCACTAAGCCACAGTGCTGTCCCCTATTGTTGATCTTTTAATCTTCAGTAGTTTGCCATCTGTTTTCCATATTCTGGAACTATTCAGTATTTTCTCCCAGTAGGAATTATACTTCTAGATTTCTATATTTGTGTGTGTATGTATTTAAATATTTTTCTATAGATATCATATACTGAAGTAGGCAAGGAGGACTTGAGTTATAAGTTCAGCCCATTGTCCTGCAATGATACTTTAACACAATATAAATAATTCAAGGTGAGAATTCAAATACAGAATTTTAAGATTTCAGACATCAAGGAAGGAAAATGAAAAGTATGCCTTACAACATTCTGCTTTTGTAATGCAACTATGATTTACTGTCATCTGATTGAATAAAAGTCTCACCAATGTGAATGGCATTTAATTGTATGTTTCAAAACAGTAGTTAATGGGATGAGAATTGGTGAGGTGACTGGGCCATCCCCTGGGACTCCTGTGTTTCATATCAGTACGTCCAGGTTAAAGTCACTCCTGCTTCCTGCTTCCTGCTAATGTCCACCTTGGGAGGCAGTAGCTACAACCTGGGTCTCAGAGATCAATGAGGGGGAACTGGGTTCATTCTCTGGCTTTGGCTTAGCCTCGTCTAGCCTTATGTATTATGTATATTGGGGAAGTGACCAGCAGATGGAAGACACTCTGTCTCTCTCCATATATCCTCTGTTTTTCAAGGAAGAAAAAAATATTAAAAAATTCAATTTTAAAAAGTGGAGTGTAAGATATTTCTGTTTCAGTTCGTTTTGCTGATTCACTTACGTATTCTGAATCTGTGTTTCTGTTCCTAAGAATGAAATGGCCACTAAACGTCTGCCAGTACTGAACCAGTGATTTTCCAGCAGGCAGCAATGGACAATCATTTAATACGTAATGTGTACCTGGCTTTCTATCCTCCAACTTTAAGATACTGGCCTTTTAAAAGGTATAAATCTGTTGTTTTAAATGAGAGTTGGGACACATTCAGGGTTTCTTTCTACCAGGTTTGTATTTTTGTTCATTTTTTTCTATCTTATCTGATGCATTACTTTTGCTTTTGAAGCTCTTGCTGTCTTCAAAGGGGATGTTATTTAATTTTACCCCAGAAGTATTGAACTCAACATATTACTTCTCCAAGGGATATTTGAAGTCTTACTTCTTATTGTGGAGTAAAAGATTGTTCTTTTGTTAAAGGAATTTCAAATACTGGTCTGAGGAAAGCTGCTTTAGAGTTAGAGTAACTTCGCAAAGCCAGTGAAATCCTCTCATATGGATAAGGATTTACTTCACTTAACATGCACTGTGACTCCTTTCATTGGGAGCATAGGAATATGGATTTCCATGATAGAAATACTGTATTATAGAATTTTATACTTCCATGAATGTTAATTAAGACTCTACAACACACAAAAAATCTTAAAAATCTAGAGAAGATCTATATGATATGAAAAATAATACTACTGCATGGTGTCCGGCGTGTAACAAATCTTCCCAGCCAAACGGATCAATTCACAGGCTTTTATTGGGATTCTGCTCCTTGGCGAGGTTCCCTGGTCCCAACAGAGCGGGAGGCAGGGAAGTTGCTCATCAGAGGTTTGGAGGGCTCCTTTTATAGATACAGGGCATGGGGGTTAAATGTTGAGACAGGTCTGATTCTCATCGGTTGACCTTTAGGTGCCCACGGGGACCTCAGCAAGGACTTTTCATTCCTGGAAGTGTGGGTAGGGACTGTCCATTCCTGGAAGTGTGGTCCTTCTCTCCTGAGGATCCCGAAGCTACCATCCTGCCCTTTGATGACAGCAAAAGCGGCGACGATGAGTCTCTCTGGCAACTTCCTGCTGATCAGGGACGTTGTCTACAGGCGCCCGCTGGGGGGACCTTGGGGCTCCGCAGGGACAGGCATGTATGGATGGAGAAGCATCTGGCTGACCGCTACTCTGGAGGCTTCCTGGATTTGATCTTTCATGAGCCTGAGTGCACAAAGAGCGATCATTACAATTATCCGTACAGTTATTATGAGTCCCAGGGTTGAGAGTAGCCAAGGGAGAAAAGAGGAAAATGGATCCCATCCGTGTTGTCCCTGGTATTCCTGTTGTCATTTGGCAATGTGTTCCTTAAGTTGTTGCGCCATGTTTCTGACCACTCCAGGTTTGTTAGTTAAAAAAGCAGCACTGTTCCCCCAGAAATACACATGTTCCCCCCTTTTTCTGCTAGTAAGAGGTCTAATGCCCTTCTGTTCTGAAGGGCCACATCGGTCAGGGAGTCAATCTGGTCTTGCAGTTTTATAATGGAGGATGCAACATTTTGTAGCTCCGTATTTAAGGTGTTCGCCAGTTGCTGTATCTGGGTGGTACCATATGCCAGGCTAGCTACTCCTGTCCCGACTCCCGTAAGAACACCTAGTGCTACTAGAAAGGGAAGGATAATTATGTCCCTTTTAGCACAGGCGTTTTGCAGTACCGCTATCGGGAGAGACTGGTTTTGGGGCACCACAGAGAACTCTGGGAGGACAGTTACAGGAATACAGATACCAGTTGCATTAGGTGGTAGACAGTGGAATAGGGAGCTCCCACACTGGAGGAAGTGAACTCCAGTTAAGCAATCTCCCGGCTTTATAGGCATTGTGGAATTACAGAGAGTGGAGTCGAAAAAAGGGTTGGGGGATAGTGGGTCAGGAGATAATGACAAGGTTAGTTTGAAGCACTGGTGTAGGTTTTTTGGGTGAGGAAGATTAGTAAGTAAGCGAGAAGTTGTCTTGTCAGTGGGTCCTGGAGTAGAATTTGTTGGGACCTCAATAGTTGCAATGGAAGGCAACAGGGTGGAACAAATCCAGCAACCATCAGGCAGAAGTTATCGGAAGAGTTGAGGAGCTGGTAGACAGCAGAGATATATGAAAGCCAGTCAGGGCGTGGGAGGCAAGGCGGGTTGGGTCTCTGTGGGAGAGGTGGCAAGGGTCGGCACTGAGTGGTTATTGGTGACAAGTTTTCTCCCACCTCCTTAACCCTAGCAACCTCCTGTCATTGGTTAAAGTCCTGGTGCCCTCCCCCATCACTATAGCCCCAGTGAGTGGTCGGTGCCATACAGACCTTTGATCTGGGAGATTTGCCAAAGCACTCACATCTGCGAACTCCACCATGGTGGGCAGTTACCTGGATTGCTGGTAATCCAGCGAAGGAACATTGGAACTGTGGTGATGTTCTCTCATAACACGTAGCTGGAAAGTAAGATAGGGGGAGGAGCGAGGACAAGTGGGCAGGGACTGAGCCCAGCCAGGATCTTAGGAATCAGGGGTGGGACCAGGAGGACTAGGATTATGGACAATCTCAAGCAGTGGCGGTCCAGGATGACAGCAGCCCTCGGGGAGGGGAAGGTACTGTCTTGAGGCAATATATAATTCCAGTTTTCATGGCCCAGTAGTTTGGCTGCAGCTGGAGTGGTGAGAATTACGACGTGGGGTCCCATCCAATGGGGATGGAGTGGCTGGCACTGGGAGGACCGGAGTAGGATGGTATCCCCAGGCTGGAGGGGCAGGACCTCTGGACCAGCTGGGTGACAAGCAGATGGGGACAGGGATGCCAGTCAGCATGTTGCCTGAGGAGTGATGAAGTAAGGTGAGGTGGGGGAGGTAAGAGGCCAACGGCAGGGTGTGGACTGGCAGGTTATGGTTGAGGAGGAATGGTCTTCAGTACATGAGCTGGAATGGACTAAGTCCCAGGGGCTTGTGCAGAGCTGCATGGAGTCTGGCAAGGGCCAACGGGAGTAGTTGCGGCCATCCATCTGATGTTGGATGGAGAGTTTAGTAAGCTGATCTTTTAGCATGCCATTCGCCTTTTTGACTTTACCCGAGGATTGGGGACAGTATGGTATATGTAACTTCCAGGTGGTGCCAAGGGCTTGTGCAACTTGTACCACCCATGATACAAAGACTGGCCCATTGTCCGATCGGATAGAGGTAGGTAGCCCGAATTGTGGGATGGTGTGTTGGAGTAAGATTTCGGCCACCATGGCTGCCGTTTCTGAAGATAGGAAAGGCCTCTATCCAACTGGAAAATGAGTCTACCATGGTTAGGATATACCGTAAGTGTTTGTGAGGGGGCATATGAGTAGAGTCTACTTGTCAGTCTTCACCAGGAAGGTGGCCTCTTGTCTGGTGAGTGGGTATCTGGGGCTTTAGCTTTCCCTGAGGGGATGTCAAGGAACAGATAGAACAGGACGAGTGAACCTGTTTAAGGAGATCTTTAAGAGTAGGACAGTGAAACAGAGGGGTCAGAAAATGGTAGAGCGAGTCCGGGGTTATATGTAGAGAGTTGGGAATGTCAGTTAATAATGAAAGGGAGTTTTGAGGAAAGAGAGCGATCTTGTCTTTGAGAAAAATCCACCCCTTGGGGTGTTTCTTACCTCCATTTTGTAGCAGTTGATGCCTTTCCTGAGGGAGGTAAGTAGGCTTAACAGAGGTTGTGAGAAACAATAATGGGGCGAGGGGCTTCTGTATAGGGGGGTCTTGACTAGGAAGTGTCCGAGCCACCAAGTCTGCTCACCTGTTACCAATTGACACCAGATCAGTCGTTTGTGGACTGCAGTGGATTTTCGCCACCTGGAGGGGCAGGGTGAGGGCCTGGAGAAGCTGGTGGTTGTGGGCAGCATTACCTATTGGCGTTCCCCATGACGTCAAGAACCCCTTTTCCTTCAAATGGCAGAATGAGAATGAGCGATGAGAAAGGCACATTTAAAGTCTGTATTGATGTTGACCCTTTGTCCTTAGAGAGTATAAGAGCTCAGGTCAGGGTATGGAGTTCTGCCTTCTGGGAGGTGGTTCCTGGGGGAAGGTGTTGAGCCTCTATGGTCCTATTGAGAGTAACCGCTGCATATACTGCTCTCTGCACCCCATCTGTCCCCCTCACCGAGCTGCCATCCACAATAGCACTGGGTCGGGGAGTCTATTGGGTGATCTAGAACGTGGGCTGTCAGGGTCTGGAAGAAATTTTGTACTTCAGAGCAGGAATGAGAGTCAGGAGGAGGGTCCGCAGAGGAGGATGGGAGCGGAAGGAGGGTGGCTGGGTTTCAGGGGGGCGAGCGGGCTATAGTAATATGAGGATTTTTGATGAACAGGAGATGTAGCTCCCGCACCTGGGAGGGGCTGAGGAAGGGGAGGAACCTCTGTCCCAAAAGCTCAGCTAAGTTGTGGGATGACAGGGCCGTCGAGCCTGGTGTGTGTCTGGGTCTGTCTCAGAGATAGGGAACTGGGGATGGTTAGGATATGGAGTGTCCTCCTGGAGTTTAATAACGGCCAGCTGGTGTTGACAAATCAGACTTTGCGGGTTTGATGGATCTGGGGAAGGGGTGGGAGAGGTTAGAAAGGTGGGCACAGGGAATAGAACAGCTGAAGGTTGTTGTGGTAGAATCTGGAGACTGGAGCCCCGTTGGAATAGGGTGTTCTGTCCCAGTAGGCGGACTAGGCAGGAAGGGATTACCAGGAAGGAGTGGGAGAATGGGTGGTCTTCCAATTGACCAGGCAAGTCTGGTGTGCACAGGGTGGGAGGGAGTCCCATTGATCCCCATTACAGAAATTGAAGAGGGCAGGAGTGGGCCCGCATAGGCTGGCAGGACAGAATAGGCAGCCCCTGTATCCGCCAGGAATTCTGTGGACTTACCTGCTACCTGAAGCGTTACCCTGGGCTCGGCGAGGGTGATAGGGGTCCCCGAGTCTGGGCTCCTTCAGTCTTTGACTATCTCCAGCAGTTGTAGTGTGAGGACCTCTTGGGGAGTCAGGCTTCTGCGTGGAGGCACAGGAGGCAGGCCTCCCCAGAGCAGTCGCTCTTCCAGTAGCCTGGTTGGCCGCATGTGGGGCATGGCCGGGGGGGTGGTGTGCAAAGCTTGGGGCATGCTCGAGCTGAGTGTCCCTCTCGATGGCACGTGAAGGACACCTCAGGGGGTTGGTTGCCCTTGGCCCCTCTCCCCTTCACTGGCTGCAGGGCTACCACCAGGGCCTGAGTCTGGAGGGTAACCTTTTTCTGCATCCTGGCCTGGTGCGCCTGCTCAGCTGCCTCTTCCCGATTGTTATAGACCTGGAAAGCGATCTTTACAAGGTCTCTAATGGGGTCTCTGGACCATCTTCCACCCTTTTTAGTTTTTTCTGATGTCGGGGGTGCACTGGGAAATGAAATGAGAGGCCAGAATTGCCGCCCCCGAGGGGGAATGAGGATCCAGTTTGGAGAACTTAGTTAGGGCCTCAGTGACCCTGTTTAAAAAAAGAGTCGGGTTTTCTCCCGGGGCCTGGGTGACCTCTCGAAGTCTATCAGAATTGACCACCTTGTGGGACACAGTGTCCATGCCGGCCAATAAGTATCTTATCATATTGGCCGTGTTTTTTCTTCCTGCCTGTCCTTCCTGGTAGCCCCATCCTGGCTCCACCTCCGGTACCGCCTGGGCTCCTGGTGGGAGAGTGGGATCAGTTAATCGGGCCTTGTCAGCCTCATCTCAGGCAGCCTGTTGGACCTGTGCCCATTGCTCAGAAGTGAGAAAGAAAGAGAAGAGAATATCAAAGTCTTGTAATGTGAACAGACTGTGGACGTTGCACAATACTCTCAGCCCCCGCCATCTCTTGAAGTGGGAGGTGGTGTCAAAACTCCTGGTCATGTGACCACGTGTGCACGCTTACAGGCGACTGCGATATTGCCTGGGGGCCAGTCATAGGTAACGGGGAAAGGGGTTCATTGTGGGTTATGGTGGAAGTGGGGTTAGATGAAGGACCTGTTTCAGGGGATGACTGGATAAAAGGTGGCAATGGAGCAGAAGGTGGTGGCAGAATAGAAGATGGTGGTGGGATAGAAGATAGAGGCGGGACAGAAGATGGCAGTGGGATAAAACATGGCATTGGACAGGAGATGACGGCAGGACAGGAGATGGTCGGGGGGAGGTTCCTGGCCAGTGGCGGGGTCCCCAGGAACTCAGGAGGGTCCAAAAAGCTAGAAGGTGTAGAGTTTGGCAGTAACAAGGAAGAGGTGTTCTTAGAAGGTGGGGCCTGGTCTTGAAGACCCAGGCCGTGGAGCAGGCAGAGAAGAGAGCAGGATGCGAGTGGAGGTCCCAGAACATCTAGACATATGGGGCCTCTGACCATTTTCCCTCCCTGCAGCAGAACTTGTATCCATCGTCGAGTACGTAATTAGGCCATGCCTGGGTTGAGTAGAAAACTAGGTGTTTACGCTGTAGGTTCTGGACCAGTCCCAGTTGGTCTAAATTTTTAGGAGGCAGGCCAGGGGGCATTTTGAGTCCCACCCTCGGGATTGGCCAGATCCCATGGTCTCACTGGCAGCCTGTGGTTCTCCTGGAATTAGGTCAAGGCATCCCCTGTCCCGACTTCAGTAGACAGATAAGAGGTCAGTCCTCAATGGGGCCAAGCCAGCAACCAGGATGTCTCCACAACTGCTGGGAGGCTAAATGGGGAATGGGATCCAGCGTGCACACGACCTGGAAAGACGGGCCCCCATGCAGATGGTGAGGCTGGCTGGAGATCGCTAAGACAGAGCTAACCCAGAGGAGGGAGAGAGGGGAGGAGTTACTGACAGTCAAGCATGGTCCGTGGTCAGTTTGGGGCACCAGACAGGATCAGGGAGTGAAGGGGGTTCGAACCCAGAGAGAGGAGGCGCGCACCTTCAGCTCTCTGGTTTTGGCACCCACTGCAAGGTGTACAGCACATAACAAATCTTCCCAGCCAGATGAATCAATTAATTCACAAGCTTTTATTGGGATTCCACTGCCAGGTGAGGTTCCTGGTGCCAACAGAGTGGGGGCCAGGGAAGTCACGCTTCAGAGGTTGGAAGGGCTGCTTTTATAGATACAGAGCATGGGGGTTAAAGGTGAGGCAGGTCTGATCCTCACTGGTTGACCTTTAGGTGCCCACGGGGACCTTGGCAAGGACATTTTGTTCCGGAAGTGTGGATAGAGACTCTCCATTCCTGGAAGTGTGTGCCCTCTCTCCTGCGGATCTATGATAACCAGAAAATTACGTATGTTAAAATAAGCTTATAAATAGGGAAATGACAAAAATAGAATCAGCAGGAGATATTCCGTAGAAAGAAATGAGTCTGCATGCTGACATTTCAGGAGTTAAGTCATCATTGCATCCTGACCATGAGACAAGTGATGGAAGCTGAAAATCAGGGACTATTGTTTTAATCATCAGAGAACCGAATATACAGAGAAACTTGAGAGCTAGAAATAATGAAGGTAGACACCAGTAGATCCTGGCAGAAATTTGCTAGATCTACTTACCTAGAGGTGATCCAATGTAGCCCCACACAGGTGGGGACATTAAATGGTAATAACTTGGCAATTGAGTGTGGATTAACGTGAGAGGGCTGAACCATGGTGGGGATGGGGGGGTCAGACTTGAGAGAACCATACATTTCCATATGTTTTGTATCCCTGAATGCCACCGATTCTTGGTGTGAATGCAGACTTCATCTTGGCTTTGACAGGTGCAGAGATCAGGTAAGCAGGAATGGAGCTAAGAGCTTTTTCCATGACAAAGGCCTACTTCCCAGGGTAAAAGGTTTTTCTAAAGCCTTCTGACAGCTCCAAGAGGGGAATTCCTCCCACTCTATTCTTTCTCTCCTTTCTGTAACTGATTCACAGGAAAATCAGTCAACAGTGGCCAAGTATTTGAGGAAATTCTTAAAAACATTGTTTATGAATATGAAGAGAACAGATTTCTTGTATTTCTTTTTTTTTTTTTTTTGACGGGCAGAGTGGACAGTGAGAGAGACAGAGAGAAAGGTCTTCCTTTTTTATTTTTTTATTTTTTTTAACTTTTATTTAATGAATATAAATTTCCAAAGTACAGAATATGGATTACAATGGCTTCCCCCCCATAACGTCCCTCCCACCCGCAACCCTCCCCTTTCCCACTCCCTCTCCCCTTCCATTCACATCAAGATTCATTTTCAATTCTCTTTATATACAGAAGATCAGTTTAGCATACATTAAGTAAAGATTTCAACAGTTTGCTCCCACACAGAAACATAAAGTGAAAAATAATACATGATTTTTTAAATGATGATGAAATCAGATCAGAAGGTCTTCCTTTTTGCCGTTGGTTCACCCTCCAATGGCCACCGTGGCCGGTGCGCTGCAGCCGGCACACTGCACTGATCCGATGCTTCTCCTGGTCTCCCATGGGGTGCAGGGCCCAAGCACTTGGGCCATCCTCCACTGTACTCCTGGGCCACAGCAGAGCGCTGGCCTGGAAGAGGAGCAACCAGGACAGAATCCGGCGCCCCGACCGGGACTAGAACCTGGTGTGCTGGCACTGCAGGCGGAGGATTAGCTTAGTGAGCCGCAGCGCCGACCTCTTGTATTTCAAAAATACAATTCTAGGAACGTAAAGATACTTCCTTTCCTCTTCCTTCCTTCCTATATTTTTTTCTTTTATTTTTTTCAATAACATACTTTCAATTTATTCCACTAAATATACTGTCCAACAAGTAAAATGTAGAAAGACCACTGTTCTACAGAATTATAGCCAGGGGCTTTGTATGATAATCCAATCATAAGATGTCAATTTCATTCTTCTATATTCAGTTCTTCCTTTTCTTTGCAGTCTATATATTAGCTAATGCAACTCGGAGAAAATATATGACATTTGTCTTTTTTGGGTCTGGCTTATTCCACTAATCATAATGGTGATGGGAAAACTATGAACAGGCACAAATCTCAGTAACAAAAAAATAGAATAAATGGAAGAAACACACTATTGAAGAAGCATCTGTGAAGATTATACTCCTGATATACAGGATCATTTAAGCAATACTAATATATAAACAGTTGATTACTGCTAGGAAAGAGGTGTGCAATGGAGAGGAGGCAGTGTACAAATTTACAGCCAGACCAAATTTATGCAGAGAAAATAAATTCATTAGAGGTGGGTGACCAGCTGCCCTCATGCACATGTTGGAACATGTGGGAGAAGGCCCCAACCCCCAGGGGCTGAGCCTTTTTCTATTTTAGGGGGGCTAGGGATGGGGGTGACTTAGGGGGCAGTAGGGGGGAAGGAATTCCTGGAACTGGTCTTTCAAGTGTTCTGAACAACTGGTCTTTCAGGTGGCCATGGAGGGTGGGGTATGAAGGCACTAGAGTGTGAGACCCAATTGAGATTCAAGGGCAAGGAATTCATTCCAATGTTCATCTATCTTTTGGGCAATGAGTAAGAACAGCTGGTGCTGTGCCGATCCAGAGCCAGGAACCAGGTGCTTCCTCCCATGTGGGTGCAGGGACTCAAGCACTTGGGCCATCTTCCGCTTCCTTCCTGGGCCACAGCAGAGAGCTGGACTGGAAGAGGAACAACCGTGACTAGAACCGGCGCACATATGGGATGCCGGCATTGCAGGCAGAGGATTAACCTAGTGTGCCATGGCGCCAGTCCCTCAGAATCATATTTAGCTGTCATATTTCTTCAGGCATCTCTTGGTTGTGACAGTAGAATGTTCCTGAAATAGAATTAATTTTTATGATCACATTGGATCATGTGTTGTGAGGAGAATGCCACAGAGCTAAATTCCATTTTTATCACATTATTTCAAAGGTGCATACTAACAACATGATTGATTGATGTCACTGTTAACCTTGATTGGCTCCTGAGGTAGTGTCTAAGCTTTCTGTGCTGTGTAGTTAGCTTCCTTCCTGCCTCTTTTTAAGCAATACTCTTTGAAGGAAGTGACTATGTGCTACCTGCACATTCGAGTGCTGAATCAGGCCACCTCCTGGAGGATGAAGCTTTCCCACAAATTATGTGGATTTCTTTTCTATGAAAGACTTATGTTATCTTCTTCAGTAATTCATTTGCTCAATCATTTATCTCATTTTGATTTGTTCTGTATTTATTTTTTTTCTTGGACTATAACCTAACATTCTATTATTTGTTATAATTATATTTAAAATATTTATTTATTTGGAAGTCAGAGTTACAGAGATAGGGGAGAAAAAGAAAGAGAGCTTCCGTCCACTGATTCACTCCCCAGATGACCACGACAGTTAGCACTGGGCCAGGCTGAAGCCATGAGCCTGAGGCTTGATCCATGTCTCCCACATGGGTGCAGGGGTCCAAGCACTTGGGTCATCTTCCACTGCTTTTCACAGGCCATTAACAGGGAGCTGGATTGGAAAGGAGCAGCCCAGACACAAAGGGGCACCCATTTGGGATGCTGGCACCATAGACAGAACCCTTCCCGCTGCACCATGACATGGTCCCCTCCTTATTGTTATCATTATTTCTCCTGGTTTGCTCCAGGCATAGTCTGGGAGCTCTCTTGGTTGGCTCTGTGCTCCTTTTCTCTAATCCCCAGACTATAGTTTTGGTTGTGTGTGTGTGTGTGAGTGTGTGTGAGAGAGAGAGGGTGTGTGCGAGTGTGTGTGTGAGAGGGTGTGTGTGTGACTGTGTGTGTATGTGTGTGTGCGTGCATGTGTGTGCATGTGTGTGAGTGTGAATGTGTGTGAATGTATGTGCGTGTGAGTGTGTGTGCTTGAGTGTGTGTGAGTATGTATGTGTGTGAGTGTCTGTGTGTGAGTGGGTGTATGTGTGTGCCTGTGTGAGTGTGTGTATGTGCAGGTGTGTGTGTGTAGGGGTGTGTATGTGTTGTGTGAATGTGTGTGTGTGCATGTGTGTGATAGTGTGTGTGTGCGTGTGCATGTGAGTGCGTGTGTGCATGTGTGAGTGTGCACGTGTGTGTGTGAGTGTGTGTATGTGTTGTGTGAATGTGTGTGTGCATGTGCGTGTGTGTGATAGTATGTGTGTGCATGTGCATGCGAGTGTGTGTGCGTGTGTGTGTGATAGTGTGAGTGAGTGTGTGTGTGTGTGTGAGTGAGTGTTTCTGTTTTGTTTTGTTCCATTTCCTCGCTTGCTGGCACCACAAGCTCCTCCAGGGCTGTGCTGAGTGTTTCTTACCCTCGTCCTGCTCTCAGCTGCTTCTTGAGGGATCCTGGGCTCCTTCACGGGAAGTGGCGTTGGAAACGGAGATCTTCACTGTAGACGTGCTCATTGCTGCTGAGATGGTGTGGCCCCAGGGCCCCAGGGCCTCTCAGCTGACTGAATGAGGACATGTGGTATAGAAGGATTGTACAAGGGAAGTTCAAAATGTACTGGAAAAGGGAATTAAAAGACGCCTATTTAGTTTAAATGGATTTTGAAACCCATACATATTTTCCATAATACACATTTTTTCCATGGATATTTTGAAAACCTTTGGCATATATGAACTTTTGCACCAAAAATCTTACCTTTTAATTCTACTTTTTTATGCATTTTAAAGTACCCTCACATATATTAACCTGGGTATACACACATTTCTATGTAAATCTGTCTGTCTTCATTAAACAAAATTTGAATTCATATTGATTTCCATACCTCTGCCGAGGTACTGCATTGATCATTCTCATCTCCTCTCCTAAACTCACCCTGTGACAGAATCTGGCTCCCATCACCTTCTCTATTTTTCATTGTCATACAGAATACAATATTTTGGGGGAAGTTCATAGATAGTCTTCACATGAAGTCATCTCTCTGTTATTCTGCCTTTTAAGTAGATGAAAATAAGAGAGCTTTTTAAAAAGATTATTAAAAAAGAATTGGAGTTATTTCATATTTTGCTTCCTTATTTATACTTCATGTGGACATATTCTAAGATGATTATATATTTTAGAAAGGCATTATTCGATTGTTCCATAATATTCTATTTTACAATGATGACAATGATGATATAATTGCTTAAGTCCACTTGCAAATTTTAATATATTTAGTTGTTTTAAATTTGGAAGGATTATATGTAATAACTTACCATGCATTTGTAAGCATACATTCGTGACCATACTTTCTATTATTTCATTTAGTTAGATTATAAATAATAGATGCAATGTTTAAACTTGTAAACATTTAATATATTTAACATATACCTAAGGAAGTCTGAGGTTTTCGCAGCTTCATCTCTGGCTATTATGAATCTCAATCCACTCTTTCCTGGCAAATACTAGTTAGCATCTTCATAAAGTGTCAGTATGTTTTGTAGTTTGTATAATTAAATTTCTATTGTTTGGTTATATTGAGGTGGCTGATCATTTTTCTACTTTAATGTGCAATTTCTAGTCATAATATTATCCATCACTGTATCTTTTAAATTCATAGCAATTTCCTTTCTACTATTGTTATTTAATGAAAATTGCTCTACTGCTTCTTTTTTTTCTCTAGAGTTTTTATTTTATTAATGTAGTTTTAATTTTCTCACAGAGATTTCATTTAAGTAAGATATTCACATTGATTAACAGAATTAAATGTAATTTCAGTAAAAAATGAGAGACAAGAATAGTAAAGTTACTGTAATCCAATAATTGTTGTCACATTGTGGTTAATTAAATATTATTCAAAAGAATACTGCTTTATGTGTTGCAAATTTTGTACCTTACAAGTGCTCAAAATTAATTTCATTTGAAGAGTAGCATAATATTTCAAGTCAGATCTCATTCTCAAACTAAATTTTTCAACAACCTAGTGGACCTAAATAATTTGTGTAATTTTAGCAGTCTCTGTGTTCATTTTGGGAAAAAAGGAAGGTATATTTACAGCATCAGCTATATAGATTCATTAAAAATTCAAACTAACACACACACACACACTCACTCACACCTATACATATTTTTGTAAACCATTCTCTCATACAGTAAGTACTCAATACATGAAATCTTTGGCAGTCCTACTACTGAATCTGAGAGCAATAGCGAGGACAATGGTTAAAGCTATTCCACAGTATTTATTTTTCCTGATTTATTGAAGTAAGTTAAAAATTATATTGATTTAAAGCATACAAGGCGAAGATACACAGACATTCTGACGCTACACCAATTATGGATTTGACGGTCAGTTTTTTTCTACGCAATCCAAAATATGGTGTTTGGGTGACTGCCTGCCTTACTGTTTGTAAGAATCAGAACACAGAGGAGAATGTTTGTTTTCTGAATCTGTTTTAAGTGCTGTTTCGTCCAACACAGTTCCACTAAATGTACCTCTGAGGTGGTATTATCTTTGCAGGCAATACATGCTTTTTGTATGTAAATGGTCACAGTCTATGTTGGATAATCCAGCAGCTGCTTGATTAATCGGTCCCTGAAAGAGGATAAATCTTGATGTGGGGCTCACTCCACCATGGCATGACTCTCCTGCTGAGAATTTTCAGCGCTGGCTTCTGTGATCACATGGAAAGTATGTGTCAAATCCACAGAGGACTCCCACCTCTGATAGCAATCATTTGATAAAGGACAGAATCAAGATGCAGTATATATTTTCAAAGGCAGATGCCTTGAATATGATTTCCCACTGAATGGTATAAAATGTAATATATGTATCAAACGTAATATTATATCAAAGTCATTGTCACAACTAAAGTTGATCCTAGCACTTGTGAGACATATTTGAATTGTTAGATGTCTGTTTTATTGAGAAATTGATAAAATAGAATGATCTGGGGATGCTGCATGATCTCCAAACATAATTGAAAAAGCCAAATGGAGTAATCTAAGCATTTTATTACTAAAAAAAAAAAGAAGTAATTGCTTGCTAATTACTTAAAAGCCTGTGAATTTTATTTTTAAAGATTTATTTATTTATTTTTGACAGGCAGAGTGGACAGTGAGAGAGAGAGAGAGACAGAGAGAAAGGTCTTCCTTTGCCGTTGGTTCACCCTCCAATGGCCGCCACGGCCAGTGCGCTGCGGCCGGCGCACCGCGCTGTTCCGAAGCCAGGTGCTTCTCCTGGTCTCCCATGGGGTGCAGGGCCCAAGCAGTTGGGCCATCCTCCACTGCACTCCCGGGCCACAGCAGAGAGCTGGCCTGGAAGAGGGGCAACCGGGACAGAATCCGGCGCCCCGACCGGGACTAGAACCCGGTGTGCCGGTGCCACAGGCAGAGGAGTAGCCTAGTGAGCTGCAGCACCGGCTCCGTATGTTTTTTATCCGTGAATGCCACCGATTCTTAGTGTGAATGCAGACTTCATCTTGGCTTTGACAGGTGCAGAGATCAGGTAAGCAGGAATGGAGCTAAGAGCTTTTTCCATGACAAAGGCCTACTTCCCAGGGTAAAAGGTTTTTCTAAAGCCTTCTGACAGCTCCAAGAGGGGAATTCCTCCCACTCTATTCTTTCTCTCCTTTCTGTAACTGATTCACAGGAAAATCAGTCAACAGTGGCCAAGTATTTGAGGAAATTCTTAAAAACATTGTTTATGAATATGAAGAGAACAGATTTCTTGTATTTCTTTTTTCTTTTTTTTTTTTTTTGATGGGCAGGGCAGAGTGGACAATGAGAGAGAGAAAGGTCTTCCTTTTGCCGTTGGTTCACCCTCCAATGGCCACCTCGGCTGGCGCACTGCGCTGATCCGATGGCAGGAGCCAGGTACTTATCCTGGTCTCCCATGGGGTGCAGGGCCCAAGCACTTGGGCCATCCTCCACTGCACTCCCTGGCCACAGCAGAGAGCTGGCCTGGAAGAGGGGCAACCGGGACAGAATCCGGCACCCTGACCAGGACTAGAACCCGGTGTGCTGGCGCCGCAAGGTGGAGGATTAGCCTAGTGAGCCACGGCGCCAGCCCAAAAGCCTGTGAATTGTATGGAGATGTACTCATGGCCCTTTGAAGCAGTTACAGGTGGGCAGGTTAAAGCAGTAAAGAAACCAGGGTCACTGTAGAACTGTGATTGGCATCACGGACCCGGGCCCCCACGTTAGATCTGAGGCGGGGTCTTCTGCGTACTAATTCTGTTACCACTGGAAAGTTACTCCTTCAGCACTTGGAGGCGACCTAAATTTAATCACCAAAAACCCCCATTACAGAACTGTACGAATGCCAGGTACTTACAGTTTACGGAATACTGAATTGAAAGATAAGCATATTTTTGTACAAACATTTTAAAATCTTCGCATTGTTGTTTCATAATGTACATTTCTTTAAAATGTTACTTATATAAGGGAATAAATTTCATGTATTTCCTACATAGAATTTTATGAACATAATGATACTTCCCACCCTGCCTTCCCTCTCTGACACCTTCCCTCCTCCTTCCTTTATTATTTTCCTTTTAATTTGTACAATGACATGCTTTCAATTTCCTTTATAATCACAAGCTTAATCCTCCACTTAATAAAGAATTCAACCAGGACAAAGTATATGCAAGAAATTCAAAAGTTTCTGCATGAACAGTAGTGTTTCTTTATTTCCATTTTCTATGTTGAATTTTGTATATACAAACCTATACATCTGCATGCATATGCACATATAAGCATATCAATTGATATGTGTGTGTGTGTGTGTGTGTGTGTAGAGAGAGGTGGGGAGGGAGAAGATCAGGGAATGGAGAAATTCTAATATATTTATAGGCAGTCAGAACTATTTATGTGATAGAAATATTATGCACAGAAATGCTATAAACACTCAGAATTCTGTCTTGCAAATAGAGGGAAAGAGATATGAAACGTGGTTGTAGACACCAGGCATATAGAAGTCTGAAGAGTTTACCCATAACAAGCCTGGACTGGAAGGAAGGGGAAATGCGGTACATTTTTTCAACTAGGCAGTGTTGGCAGAGAGCACACAGTGGAATTGCTAAGACTGGGATAGAGAGATTTTATAAACACTTCATGAAAAAGTACTAGTGATTGGATGACTATTTCACAACTGTTTGATAAAATCGGTTCTAAATGAAGATGTAGAAGTACTTGAAGAGTTCTCTGAATTTCTACTGAACACTTGTAGCATGAGTGATTCAGAAAGAGTATTTGTGGAGTGGGCAAGAGGGTAGATTTGGAAAGAACAAGGAATACAATCAGCTGTGTGAAGTGAGGTAGTGCTGGATGCGTGAAAAAAAAATGTTTCTGACGCTGAACTACAATTAGAGCATTATTTCATCAAGCGAATTAAATATGTGTCCATCTTAGTCTCAGTTAAATAGACAAAATTCCCTTCTACATGATTTACTTCCTGAAACTTACAAGATGATGGTTAAACAAATGGATAAACAAATCCACATATGTTAACTTTGTTCTCTTTGTCCTGTTTCTTACCATTTTGTTTAGAAAACCTTTAGCTCATCTGTTGCACAGGTCAGCCTTTGTTAGCTCACTAACAAAGTTATTCTGAATAATCAGAATAATCACATAAGAGAAAGATATTTCTCATTTTAATTAAAAATCAAATGAGGCAGAGGTTAAACATTCTGTTTCACACAGCTAACTAAAAGCAGGAATTAATTTCATTCTCAAACGTGCGCATCCCAGGATGAGCAGCAGTTAGCCAGGGTACAAGTGTCTTAAACTAGTACAGGCTTTTCCAGTACTAGTGAGCAAAGACTCACCGGATTTAGCACTCCATACCACCTGGATCACAGCTCGCAATTGTGGGCAAACTTGTGTGTCGCTCTGAAAAGCAACACATACTTTGTTATTTAAGGCAGCCCAACCGCTCAGTCCAGAGCAAGGTAGCTCTTTTCTCCACATTACCTACAACGTCTTACCTAGCTGTTCTTTTGCAGACAGCTGCCTGTATGAATATGCAAGCCAAGACTAGGTTGTTAGTATATTTGATAGCACTCATGGAGACAGCTTGTTAATTACTGTCAGGAATGACAACTGTATTAACATTTGGATAATGAGTATTTAAGACATAATGGAATGGACCCTTTGTGACCTGGGTGTTTTTGTCTTCTGAATATACCCTTATCATTGACTCTTAAAAAAATAGGATCCTTCTAATCTCGTCATAACCATAAACATGCATGGCAATTTACGCTGTAAACTGTGAATAAGTGTCATGATGAAGCTCATTTGAGAATTTAGAACTCACAAAATATCTCAGAAATCCATTTGTGTAGGGAAGCAGAGTACTCAACTTAAAGACGAAGAACAAATTATAATTTTTGCAGACAGCATGTGTCCCTTTAAATCGTTGTTTCATGTGAACCATCAGAAAATTCAGTCTTCCTGACACTTTCCATTTTAAGTATGCAAGCAGTTTGACATGTTGTTTTTTTTTTTTTTTCCATGATTTCTTTATTTATCTGAAAGTCAGTTACACAGAGAGAGAAGAGGCAGAGAGACCAAGGTCTTCCACCTGCTGGGTCACTCTCCAATTGGCCCAAATGGCCGGAACTGTGCCTATCCAAAGCCAGGAGCCAGGAGCTTCCTCTGGGTCTTCCCACATGGGTGCAGGACTCCCAAAACTCTAGCCATCTTCTGCTTTCCCACGCCATAGCAGAGAGCTGGATCGGAAGTGGAGCAGCCACGTATTGAACCGGCGCCCATATGAGATGTTGGCACTGCAGGCAGCAGCTTTACCCACTATGCCACAGTGCCAGCCCCAATTTGATATGTTGAATACAAATAAATGACAACTTAAAAGGAAGCAAAACTAAAGTACAGCTATTTGAATGGACAGGTCAAACATTGAAAATTTCCAAATATTCTTCTATAGATGCCACAATACTTTGCCAGTTTAAAATTAATCTTCATATTATTATATTTTTACTCTAATTAAACATGGAAAGTTAAGCAGGCAAACATCCAAATCTCTATATTAATACTGAAGCTCCCAGAGAATTCAGAGTAAACTATGTGTAATTATCCAAATATAAAAAAAGAATTATGCCCATAACCATGAACAATAGATAAGCCTAAAGGCCTACATGACCCGATGCTATTATTCTCCAGAATACAAATAATACAGTTTAAAAGAGTAAAATTATATTCATTGGAGAATAAGTGGCAGAGGTATGTTTAGTTTGATGCTTGCAAATTGAGGGAAAAGGAAGTGAGTTAGTATATTCTGGACTTTTTCTGTCGCACAGGAAGAGACTTGAAACATTATTCAACACATGAACAAACTACACTATAATTTGGAGTAAAGGACAGTGGATCACATAACATTAACTTCTTAAAAACTATTTTTCTGCATTAATTTTCTTATAATTAGCAATACTTATAAAAAGCTCTTGATTAATATTCTACTATAATTACAAACAAATACCCTGTACAATTTCTTGATTAAATGATAAATGATTTGTAAAACTTTCTTCAAATTTATTTTGTAAATGATAGTCTAAATATTATCTTATTTTCATGAAAATGTCCATTCTTTTTCAAAATTAGCATTCTCACCTCAATAAAGTGAAAAATATTTGATTTACTACATGAATGTAATTAGGGCAATGTGGGGTAATCCTGAATAAAAGGTTGATAAAATATTTACCATTATATACAATTTTATTTGTACTATAATTGTTACTAAGCTTTAAAATTCAGTTACATTATTATCAATTTTAAATGCTATTTATTAATTTTTTTTAGTTGAAGGATAGAGAATGAGAGAGCCAGAGAGAGACAGAAATCTTCCAATTGGTACTTTACTCCCCAAATTTGTTTAAATCATCAATTTTCTATGCGCTAAATTTTTATTTAATTTCATTGAAATATTCTCATTCAGCAAGGATTTAAATTTCTCTAATTTCAATATACAGATCGATTATTTTTTGCAAATGTAAACATAGTGTAATATATGCAGTATTACCAGAACTTCCAAAGGTTCTTTTGTACTATTTTCTTTTTTTTTTTTTTTTTTTTTTTTTTTGGACAGGCAGAGTGGACAGTGAGAGAGAGAGAGAGAAACATCTTCCTTTGCTGTTGGTTCACCCCCAATGGCCACTGCGGCTGGCGCACCGCGCTGATCTGAAGCCAGGAGTCAGGTGCTTCTCCTGGTCTCCCATGGGGTGCAGGGCCCAAGCACTTGGGCCATCCTCCACTGCCCTCCCTGGCCACAGCAGAGAGCTGGCCTGGAAGAGGGGCAACCAGGACAGAATCCGGTGCCTGGACCGGGACTAGAACCCAGTGTGCCGGCACCACAGGCAGAGGATTAGCCTACTGAGCCGCGGCACCAGCCTGTACTATTTTCTCAATATTGGTATCCTCCAGAAATAATCAATATTCTGACTTCTCTCACTGTTTTTTGTTGTGCTACAACTTCAATGAATGGAATACAGTGTACTACTTTACTGTGATATGATAATCATCATTTTCTTATTTGTGTTAGTTATTTTCTTTGATTTGTTGTTTTGTAATGCTCTATTATATGAAAATTCTATTATATGCTAAGTTATTGTGCCATTTCCTAGTTGTCAGACATTTTGTTACTATGAATAAAACTAAGAGCATTTTTGTATATATTGCATTGGTGGAAATAGGCACTGCTTCTCTTGTTTACTTTCATAAGAGTAAAATTCTCTTTGTCATGAGTATATATTTACACTAACTAAATATAGCCCATTTTCCAGAACTGCTTACCAATTTACTCTCTGATTACAATGAATTTAAAATCATCAGTATTTAACATTTTATCCGTTCTGTTGTATGTGTATAATGCATCAACCTGTGATTTTAATTTGTGTTTTCCCAATGGGTAATAATGTTGAGCTGGTTGCCTTTGTGGATATCCTTAATGGTGAAATAAAATTTCAATCTCTTAATCCAATTTTACATGATTATTTTTCCCTATTAATATGTAGAGTTTTTTAAATATTTGGATATGAGTTCATATATGCAGTATAAAAATCTTCCACTCATTTCTTCTTTTTTCTTTCTCTAATTATCTCAATTGTAGAACAGATATTTTAATTTTAATGAAATTTTTTCTGACTTCTTTGATTAGCTTTTTGTGTCTTAATAAAATATTTTATTAAATCAATGTCAGGGCATTTAAAAAATTTTCCTGTAAATGTTTCATGTGTTTCACTCCATATATAGTTTACAATGTTTAGCAAAATAATGATTGCATTAATACGATATAGAAGTATTTTATTGTCTTTATAGACAGGTTCAATAGAATTATGGAATATTGCTGTCTTTTCTGAAATGCATGTTGGTTCTGTCTGTACACTTTATGTTCCAATAACCTTGTTTAGTCACTTACTCTAGTTTTGCTAGCATACTATTGAGGTTATTGTAACTTCATGGGAAATCCTGAAATCTAGTTATGTGCAAGACTACTCAGTGGCCTTCTTCAAGATTATTGTGAGAATAACAGATTTTCTGTGTTAGGAAATAATTTTTAATTCCATCTTATGCCAAAAGATGTTCTGGAATATTTTGTGCCATTACATTAAATCTGTATGTCAATTTAGGAAGCTCCAAATTTACATTGATTTACCCAAACCATTGAGCTAAAGCTCTGCACTTACTTACACATTCTTTGTTTTTTATGTTCTGGTATTTCAAGTTTAGAGACGTTTCTCGTGCTTGAATAAATTTATGCTTAAGTATTTTATATTTTTGATGACATGGTATTTGATTAGATTTTAGTTAGACTGAACTTCACTAAGAATTCAATATTTTATCTCTGTATTTTTGTGTACTCATATGAACTTGTGACCTCACATATGATAGATTATCTGTTAAATAAAATGGGCAATTTAATATTAAATTTAAAAATATCATACAGTCTATAATTTTTCCCCTTGACCTATACAGTCTGTGTACACGCTCTGGTTATGTACCAAAGGAACATTCACCTTCTCTTACTCTTTTAAACTTCCTCTGCTACATAGAATTTTGCTCAAAACATATTTACAATCCCTTTCCAACATATTTCAATAAATAAAACTTTCTAATAGACCAGAATAAAATTTCTTCAAGATTTTAAAGTTTTTTTTTGAATTTGCCTATTATTTATTCCTTTCTTTAAAAAAATTTAAGTAGAAGAAACAGAAGACTATAGAGACCATAGCATGATGGAATATTCATGAAACTTTGAGAGGTTCTTATTGAATTACCTCACTATAGATCGGCTTTCTTTCTGTAACCTGGCATTGGTCGGACTGCCGTTCTCAGCTATGTTTATAGCACTATGTGTGAATTGTTAAGTGAAGTCGGGGCGGGGGGAGCTGTCTCCAGTATGCATCTGTGGACATTTTGGTGCTTTCAACATTATCCCCTTGATAAGTTATTACATCCTCAAAGGCAAAAGTAAGTATCTTCTCTTTTAGAACAGAGCCACTATTTGGTGATGCTATTGTCAGGATCAAAATAAATCTGTCAAAATTGCAGAAATCATATTTACCACGAACCAAGTGGCAAGGGACTTATTTGAAACAAGTTGTAAAATAGGTAGTGGGGAGGGGACTGGTTCCCCCATCACAACGGTGATACATTTTAAATCACATTTGGTTCTTAGGCTGAAGTCAGAATGCCATTCTAAGAAACACTAAAACCTTTCCTGTTATTCTGATGGAAAGCCCTGTGCAGCTTATAAATCAGAAATAAACGTACTGCAGTCCAGCAGACCCTGTACCCTTTCCCCGTCTCCAATATGCTATACGAGTGGGACAAAATGTCGTCAGTCTTCAAAATTTATAATATAGTCAGGTAAATTGGCTACTGCCTCGTCCCTTCAGTCAGATATTTCATCTCATGTGCTGGGGCAATAAAGTCTACAAAGAGAGCCTTATTCAGAGTCTTTTATTCCAACTCTTTGCTGGTTCTTTACAACTTTTATTCCAAACTTGCTACCATTCTCCTTACTGCCTGTAGGACTATATCCATTATCTCTGACTCCAAATTACAAAGTAAGGGACCAAAAGTGTGTGGCGAAGGCCAGTTGTCGTAAACAGAAGCAGGACAGCAGCTGCAATGGCCCTGTGCCATGTGTGAGAAGCACTTTTGACTCACGCTTCTTGTTCCAGCATTCCAGCTACTCACTCCTTGCTCAGTGTGAAAAGTGCTATGGTTTTGGTGCTGCCTTGTACCACCTCCTGAGCCATAAATCTATAATCCTCACTCTTACAAATTAAGCACATGGTACACAACAATTTCTGAGTATAATATAAAATTTATCAGTTTACTAAATTAATATATAGAAAACCATTCTCACATAGCATGTGAATAATGGGTTACAACTGGATCTAATGTAAAAATTAATTTATTGTTTGAGAAGCAGGGAGATTGAGAGACAGATAGATAGAACTCCCGTCTACTGGTTCGCTACCCATATGTTAACAATAGCCTGGGAGGAAAAAGCTGGGGACTAAGAACTCTGTCCAGGTTTCCCAAATGGGTTACATCAACCCAATTACTTAAACCTTCAGCAGTGGCTCCCAGAGTCTGCATTAGCAGAATGATACAATCCTAAGTCAGAGCCAGATCTCTAACCCTGGCACTCTGATGTGAGATGTCGAGTTTTAACTGGTGTCTTAACTGCTAGGCTTAATATCTATCTGTATTAAAAAAAATAGCTGAAATTTAAAAATGTACATGTGTATAAGACACCATGTGATAATATGATGCACATTTACATCGTATAATATCCAATCAGGGCAAACACATCTTAAAATTTAACATTTCCTTGTGGTGAAATCACCCAAAAATCTTTCTTCTACAGCTTGCTTTTCCTATTCTCTTTCAGTCATATCCTATTACAAATGAAAGAGAAATGAGACAGGCTTGTCTCTGCATTGTGTATGATTCATTATTGGTAGTAAATAACCCATACACTTCAAAGGGATTTGCTTTTAGTCATGTTGAGTAATTTTACATTTTCATGTTCTCAAAATACTGAAAATGAGATTAAAATGATTTATAATTTCAGATAATAAAGTTAAATTTTAGTTTCCAAACATTAATATCTAAAGTCACAGAACATTATCAATGGCTTAAATTAATGAAGGCTTTTGTCCCATTTCAAAAAATTTATTGTATTTTATATTTATAGCTATTATAGCATATAATTGGTTATATGTTTTAGTCCCAGACAAATTTAAACTATATCCAACTATCCTTATATAAAAATGTTAAACAAAAACACTACAGAATAAAACACTGAAATTCAAAAAGCTATATAGATTTCCTGCAGGTGTTCAATAAAGTGCATTGTCATGACCCTGAAGAATGCTATCACTAAGGTTTAGTAGTGCGGCACAGCAGGTTAAGTCACCACCCAGGTCACTCAGCTCCCACACAGAGGCGATGTTTTGAGTCCTGACTGATCTGCTTTCCATCCACTCACCTGCTACTGGACCTGGGAAAGCAGCAGAATATGGCCCAAGAGCTTGGGACACTGCCACCCATCTGGGAGACCTCGATGGAATTCCCGAATCCTGACATCAGCCTAGCCCAGCACCCTCTGGTGCTGCAAGTATGGAATGAACCACTGGATCGATCTACTTTCCTTCTGTTACTCCCTCTCTTGCTGTCACTCTGTCTTTCAAATCAATAAGCTATAAGTATATAATATCAGAGTGTTGTAACTGCAAACTGTCATTAGCACTCAATGATTTGAATTTAATATATCAATTAGACATTTCTTAAATATCATTTTCTTTTGATGCAAAGTATATTTTATTGTCCACTGCAATTTTTTTTTTGCTTTAATTGCTCACATCTGCCACCCAATTCTGAGCAACCTGGAGGTTTGAAATGTTGAGCTGAGAAGTGACTGTGTATTAAGTGACAGTGTTAGTGGAGTTGCCATGCAGTGAAATGAGCTTAATTGGCCAAATCTTCACCTTAATTAAAATCTTGCTGAAGTCAATGGAACTGCTTTACCTTCGGTCGACAGTAAACGCTGTGTGTATTGATGGTCCTTCTCCACTACAGTAGGTCAGGCTACAGTCCTTCAGAGAAAGGTGGGTGCTGTCCACAGACTGCAAACACATAGGATGAGGAAGCAATACTCTCCTGTTGGAAACAGCAGGGCATAAAAATTTACTCTCTGATAACCACATTCCTAAAGTTGTACATATGAAATTTGTATTCCTTAAAAAATAATTAATAAAGAAAACTTACTCTGGACACATAAGACATTCACATTCCCAAAGCATTTTCCTGTTTAAAATAACACAATGAGCATTCTTCTACGTGTACCCATCATGTGTGTGTGTGTGTGTGTGTGTTCGTGCGCGCGCATGCGTGCATATTCCATGTTTATTTATCTTACCACAGAGACTGCTGCTTTTCATGGATCTCCTTGAAGTCATTTCTCTTTTAATTCCAGTCCTTATGCCAGGGTACACTTCCTATCATTTAGGCTGTAGCATCCTCAGCTTCAGCTTTTCCATTCCTGGGTGCCTTAGAGAAGGTCCCTTTTGACATTCTTGTCCTGTTCCGTCCTTCTCTTGAAAATATTCTGTTATTGCTGTTATTCAATCAATGCACTTCACCCTGGAGGTGCTGTGCCAAGGAGTTATTCTTTGTTCTTACTCATTAAGCCAAAGCCTTAGGGAAAATGGTCCTTACATGTTTCTAGAGGGCTTTTCTCAAGCGCCTAAGAACTATAGTGTTTTCCTTTCCCATACAAGATTAAGGCTTTGATTGTTTGCTTTCACAAGCAGAGAAGGAAACTCACATTTATTTTCCTGTGCTTCATTCTCTGCTGTTTCCTTGTCATCAGGTCTAATGCACAGTATCTTTTTCCTGGGAGACAGTAAGTGATAACTCAAGTGGTTGGGTCCCTGTCACCAATGTGGGGCACAGGGATTAGGCTTCCGGCTCTTGTTTTCAGCCCTTTAGTTGGTGGGGAATGAAACAGCAGATGGGAGCTGTGTCTCTCTCTCTCAGTTATTCTCTTTCTACCTTTTCAATAAATAAATAATAAAATGGAAAAATGGAACTATGTCACATAGTTCCTTTTTTAAAAATATTTATTTCAGAGAGATAGTATAAAGGAGAGAGAAAAGAGTGAGACCTTCCATCTTTTGGTTCATTTTCCAGATCCCTCCAAGAGCCAAGGCTGGGACAGTATGAAGCCAGGAACCCGTAACTCGTCAGTATTTCCCATGTCAATGGCAGGGATCCAAGTACTTTAACTACCACCTGCTGCCTAATTCTCCAAATGTCTACAATAGCTGGGATGGAGCCAGACAAAAGCCAGGAGCCAGGGAATTAATTTGGATTCTCTGCCTGAGTGGCAGAGACACAACTCATTGTGTTACACCTGCTGTCTGCTAGGGAACACATTAGCAGGAGACTGGAATCAAGAGCAGAGCAAGGACTTGAACCCAGGCATTTCAGTATGAGATGTGACTATCCAAGTGGCATCTTAGCCATTAAGCCAAAAACCCACCACAGCTACATACTTTCTAGTGGGAAGGCTTGAACCCTGAACAATAAGCACTATAAGGCAACATATCTACTGCTATGTAACTTATATTCCAGGAGGAAGAGAGCAAACAACCAGCATTAAGTGTAACGTCAGATATTGATCAGTACTATGAAGAAATATAAAAGCAGAGTAAGAAATGAGTGATTCGAATTTAATATATCATTAGACATTTCTAAAATACCTGTTAAATATCATTTTCTTTTGATGCAAAGTGTATTTTATTTCCCACTACAATTTTCTGAGTCTTTTATTTTACTCTTTTAACCTTTATACCATCTCTAAAAGGTGAGATTATTACTTGTTTACATGTAAGAAAACAGAGATATTTAGTGATTTTCCCAGGGTCACATATTTTGTAAATGCCTGAAATTGGGGTCAGATCTAGGCTTTCTGACCCTGGACTTTTTGATACTGAGCACGATTCTGTAGCCTGTTTAGATCTCATTCCTTTTTTTTTTTTTTTGCCATTTAGTAACTGCTCTTGCCGCATACTCGTTTTCTCCCAGCCTTCAGTGGTAAGCTTATTACTTCCACATGCTTGAAATCTGCTCTGTCTTCCTCACGATCTACACAATTCCTTCACACCTGTATAAGTACCCTGGATGCATTTGCAACTCTTCCACAAAACCAGCACTGTCTTTCTTGGCAAGAGCTGGTATTTTTGACAAACTACAGATTTTTTAAATTGCGTCATGCCTTTTGTCACTTTTTTATTTTTCTGGTTTCCATTCATTCCAGAAGAGATTTCAATTATGTATTTTTGAATTTTTTAGCATCTTCAGAAAAAATAAATATAAACATTTGTTCAGTTTATTGTCCTATGATTGAAAAATGAAAAAAAGATGCAAAATGTGTTGGGATAGTGTCCTTCATATACAGTTATGTGTCATTGGCAACGAATGCGGAGCAAGAATGGGATAGAAATTCTGGAAAGTTGTAAGGTCATGAAGGAATACTGAAAAAAATGCCATAAGGTGACCTTGTGAGGATCACACTTGAAGAAGGAATCTTTTAAATACAGCTCAGGTTGAAAGACATTACCGTATGAAGTGTGGCTTCAAAGACGAAGGCTCAGTTCAGAAAATTCACTGAAGCACATTTCGCCATCGTCCATGCTGGTGATAATAATGCCATGGGGATGTAGAAGAGACAGCTATTGAAAGCTCAGTCCACAGGTGCTATAGTCCACAGGTTCACCCGGCATTCTATTCTGCTTTTGAGGACGAGTGTGGTCAAAAGGTGATGCTATGATCCTATTCCAGATAATAGAATGGTGAAATGAATTAAATGTCTCAACATCAGTGTTCATGTGTTTTAAGCTCTGAGTGAGATGAATCAGTGGATCATCTACTGTTCCATTTGTTTTCTTGTCCTTCCTACTCATAGACCTTGCAGGGACCTACATTACAGAGACAGAGCATGTGAGAATGCTCGCATCAGAAGCTAGGAAGTAGCAAAAAATGACCTATTCTTCATTCACTCGGGCCAAAGCAAGTCACCAGACCAGAGAAGACGTAAGAATAAAAAGAGAGGCTGTACCTCAAAGAAAATACTTGCAAAATATGCTTCAACGATCAAGGGTGGATGGAAAGACAAATTTGACCACTCCTCCAATCTTCAGTGAGAGGTCTAACCTATTTGTAGAGAATCTCTTAGCAACCTTGCAAGCAATTTCTTGCTCTGAAGTCTTCCAGATTCATGTCCTTTTTGCCTCTAACATTGTATTTTAGGAGCAAGTTAGTACTTGAAGTTTCAACTGGTTGCATACAATTTTATTCTTCCACTGCCCTCTGTGTGGCACACATAAGGACTTGCACCCCTGAGGTTTGTCTCCCCTGGATGTTACCAACCTGCAATAAAGAATGTTCATTACTACCATAATGTAGCACTTAATTGAATTTCAGCACCAGTCAACTTCAACCAAGGTCATCTCAAGTCGGTGTGTATTTTGACAGGAATCTATTTGCATCAGGAAATACCAAGCAGTTAATAGTTATATTTTAAGTTTGGTTATTTTCCTTTTTTTTGTCTCTTTACATCTTAATAAATGGAAACACACATCAAGCCTTACGGTTATGAATTATAATGTCTGTCCTAGTAAATGACTTATTGATGCTGAAGTGATTAACCTTTCATTAAAACTTGATATAAAATTCTTCCCTCCATATATCTATGTTTATTACTCAAGCCCCAAAGGAAAATACATCAAACACAGGACAGCACGGTTTTTTTTAAAACACTTCTGCAACTCAGAGACTCATAAAAACTGGAATTTTCTAATTTCTCCTCAAGTCTTTCTATTTCATGATAAAAGGGCATAGGTTTCACAAATGGATTTATTACTGTTTTGAAATGTACCCTATATTCTATCTGGAGGACTGAGAAGAAAAATTAGATAAGTCACTCTTCTGTAATTTCTGTGTACTATATAAACAGTGTAGTGTAAATAAGTGTTCTATTTTGTTAGAAATAGAATCAACGTAATACCTAACTTTATAAATCACTTCATAACAACTCCGAAATAATTGACATATGTTGTGTAAGGAATTTAGGTTTGTCTTTTCCTTTAGGACATTGTAGCCTGAATTTAAATGTAGTGTCACGACTTCTGTGACCAGGAGAAGCAATGTGTCCTGTCCAGAGGATCCTTTCAAAGCACCTGTCCCATTTATTCCTTTAGATCTACAGGAGTTGTGGTTCTGTGATCACAGCATAGCTGTCAGCCAACACAGACACATCACCTTTGCCTTGTCATCTGCTTTGACTCTGCTTCTCTTTGATGAAATTCGCCTTCCCGGGTCCCAGGGGCCAGCAGATTCTGCAGCTGGTGTTTCCTGGGCTGGGGGGCCGCCGGCCGTCTCACCACCCAGTCACTGGTGAAGGGTGGGCATGTCTGCTAATGTTCTGATGAGTTCACGAAAGCCAGGAAACTCTGATTTGCTTCACAAATAGAGATTTCCTTTTATCTGTTACATTAGTAAGGCGGGACTGTCTTATCTGCTATGCTTTAAAGGGTGTTCATGGCATCACCATTTTTTACAAAATATAAAATTAAATCAAATATTAGTTTTGGTCAAGTAACTGCCCTACTTCCTCCAGCTTCCCTCTCTTCACCCACAGCATTCTTAATGGATCCAGACTGGCTTGGGAGCAGTCTGAATTTGGAGGCTCATTCTGAATTCAAACTCTGGTTGGTGGTGATCACTATGAAATGAAGAGATTTGCAAATACACATTTTTCCTTTTTGGGTGACTTTCTATACCTTGCCAATTTTAAAATTTAAAATATTCAGACAATTCAAATAAGCTTTGGCAATATACTAACATTTCACACAAGTTTCTTTTAGTTTAATTGTTATAGCAAATATTGGGACTCATTTTGAAAAGGTTGTATGTTCATACAGACACCATTTTTGAAAACTGTTTCACGTGTTTATTTCATTTTTCTGAATTATAGAGACTGACAGAGCCTCTCCTGTGAGTTGGAACACTGTCCAGATGCCCGCAGCAGTACGGGCTGGGCCATGGTTGCAGCCAGGAGTCGGGAACTGAATCGTGGTCGCCTGTGTAGGTGGTGAGCCCTCACCTGCTGCCTCTCAGGTTGCACGTTATCAAGAAGCTGGAACTGGGAGCAGAGCAAGAACGCAAACGCAGGTACTCCAATGAGGTATGTGGGTAGCCTGCTCCAAAATTTATATTTTTTAAAATTTGCTGTCTTATTTAGCAAGAGATTCATGAGGACATGCAAGGTGAAGAATGAGGCTAAAAGTCCTTGTTTCTCATTGTTTTAAAAAGAGCAAAATCTGTAGAGAAGTAGTTAAGCAAGCTATTATTAGAGCAAGTTGTAATTCCTGGCTGTGAAATGAATTCAATAACTCATAATACCATTTGGGATTTGAATTTTTAGTATGAACTGAATGAGAAAAGATGATTATTTCTTTCTCGGTAAGTGAAAACTGGCAATATTCCAGGCAATGGGGAAAACAATATGAGTCAAACCAGATGTGGCCTGCCCTATGTGTGCACATATTAACGATAAAGACGGAAAGGAATGACATGTCATGAATATGCTCAATAAAGTATAAATAGAACAGCAAGCAGGATGGAAATGTGTAACCGGAATAAGTTCAGTCAGTGGAGTTGGGGAAAGTGTAATGGGAATCTATTAATGTTCTCCCAGCATTACTTTCCCCTTCTGGGGACATGTCTCAACCCTGACTCAGCGCGTGCAGAAATATTTAGACATGTGACCTGAAGTAGACTAGCCAAAAATTCTCTGTTATATAAATTCAGAAGATCAGTGTTGAGGTCCTTTGAAACATGAAAAAAAATATTGTGTCCAAAAGGAAATGAAACTGACATTGAGGGGCCGGCATTGTGGTACTGTGGGTAAAGCCATCACCTGCAAGGCAAGCATCCCATGTGGGCACCAGTTCAGGTCTGGGTTGTTCCAGTTCTGATCCAAGTCTCTGCTCGTGGCCTGAGAAACTCAGCAGAAGACGGCCCAAGTGTTTGGGCCCCTGCACCCACGTGGGAGACCCAGATGAAGCTCCTGGCTCCTGGCTTTGTCCTGGCACAGCTCTGGCTGTTGTGGCCATCACTGGTGAGTGAACCAGTGGATGGAAGATCTCTCACCTTCAGTTTCTCCATCTTTCTCTCTGTAATTCTGACTTTCAAAATAAATAAAATAAATCTTTTTTTTTTAAAAGGAAATTAGCATTGAGAGAAAAATCATCATAGAAGTTCAGCTTAATGGGTCTCACTGGTGTTGAACTCCTTCAAATTATAAGCCAATAATCTAGTACAGGTAAAATTGGATTTCTTTTACCAACAAACAAAAATGTCATACTTCATGCAAAAGTTGGCGATGATAATATCATAAGTAACATAATGAAATGTGAGAGCTATTGTAAAATGTGAGTTACAATCAAGGAATAGTAAAATATGGGGAGATCATAAATAACCGTCTCACAGAGGGAAAGCCATTTCTGACAACAGTGTCTCACAACCTTTCTTTCCCTTATTTCATGAGTCAGTACAAATAAAAACAATTCCCACTTCTCCTAGACTTCCACCAACCCTCTCCGTTCGTCCACTCATGCTCACAGATTAAGGAATCACTTCTTTATTTTAAAAGATGTGCTCATTTGTTTGAAGGGCAGAACTGCAGAGAGAGGGAGACTAGAACCAGGACTAGAACTGGTGCGCATATGGGATGCTGGTGCCACAGGCAGAGGATTAACCAAGTGAGCCATGGCGCCAGCCCCTAAATTACATTTTAAAAAGTCAGCAGCTGGCACCACAGCTCACTAGGCTAATTCTCTGCCTTGTGGCGCTGGCACACTGGGTTCTAGTCCCAGTCGGGGCACGGGATTCTGTCCTGGTTGCCCCTCTTCCAGGCCAGCTCTCTGCTGTGGCCAGGGAGTGCAGTGGAGGATGGCCCAAGTGCTTGGGCCCTGTACCCCATGGGAGACCAGGAGAAGCACCTGGCTCCTGTCTTCGCATTAGCACGGTGTGCCTGCAGCAGCGGTCATTGGAAGGTGAACCAACGGTAAAGGAAGACCTTTCTCTCTCTCTCTCTCACTGTCCACTCTGCCTGTCAAAAACAAACAAACAAACAAGTTAGCACCAAATACTGAAGGAACATTTGCTTGTATAGTAGTACAACTGAACTCTGACCACAGGACAGTAATTATCTCAGCACCTTCTAAAGGTTGTAGGCTTTTCACATATCCCAAAGTATCAATTTCAAACATATAACTGCTATACAATGTAAATATTTTCTATATAGAAATAAATTACATTTAAGTTGACAATATTGATGCCATTGCTCTATAAATGTATTTAAGAATGCATCAAAATATATTACTTTTTATAATTTTCATTTATATTTAGATTCTTAGCCTTTTCAGGCATGATAATTTAATTTTAGATGTGATATGTTTTGAAATCACATTTACATTTGAATATATAGCTAGAAAGTACATAAACAATTGTAATGATTTCTCATTTTCCACACCATTACTTGTTTTGGAAAAATATCATTAGATAGGCTAATAAAATACTTGCAATATAAATTCAACCAGAAATCATTTAGTAAGTGTGGTATAACATGTTATGAAATAGTGTTTTCTCTTTTTGTAAGCATTAGTAAGAACCATAAACATATAGTATTTATAAGGCTTTAAACTTGCTTCTCAGAAATGTTACAATATGATTTACATGTGCAAATATGTGGCCAGCACCTATAAAGAGAGCTGAAAGGAAGAATAAATAATTTGTCCATTTTTTCCCTTGATTAGAATATCTATAATGGTATAAAATTACTCATTTTATGATAGAAGTATTGTAGTTTATTTGACAGTGTCATAAAAGAGACTAAAATGAATATCTTAAACAATATATTTAAAAATAATTGAATAATTACAGAAGTTGAATGATAGCATAACTTGTCCCTTTTAGGGTCTGCTTTTAGAACTTGAATACTTTATTTATTTATTTATTTATTTATTTTTATTTTTTTGACAGGCAGAGTGGACAGTGAGAGAGAAACAGAGAGAAAGGTCTTCCTTTTCCATTGGTTCACCCTCCAGTGGCCACTGCGGCTGGCGCACTGCACTGATCCAAAGCCAGGAGCCAGGTGCTTCTCCTGGTCTCCCATGGGGTGCAGGGCCCAAGCACTTGGGCCATCCTCCACTGCACTCCCGGGCCACACCAGAGAGCTGGCCTGGAAGAGGGGCAACCGGGACAGAATCCCGCGCCCCAACTGGGACTAAAACCTGGGGTACCAGCGCCACAGGTGGAGGATTAGCCTAGTGAGCCGCGGCGCCGGCCAGAACTTGAATATTTTGAGCATATAATGATGTTGTCTGGGATATTTTGCTTGTTTTTACTCATAGAAAAGAGAAATCAAATTTTAGACTCAATAGCACAAGAAACAGAACGTTTTCTTTTTATTTTTAGTATCATTTTGAGGATCAAATTTGACCAATTTTGAAAAAGTATATCATTGTGTCACTACCACCACATTTACAATATAAATCATTTCCATCACTCCAGAGTTCCCCTGTGAACTTTTGTAGCAAGTTACCTCTTGAATCCCCCTGCTTCACGCATCCGCTTATTTGATTTATGCATTTATATTTATGCATTTCCATAAAATGACCTAAACGAAATTTTAAAGTATGCAGATTTAATGATTAACTTATTTTATCTACATAATTCTTTTACAAAACATTGATGCTTTTGCTTAATTAATTGTACTTAAATATTGAGACTACAATGTATGGATATTCTACATTTTATAATATTCAATAGATGGCAGGCATTATTAATATTTTCAAACTTAATGATTATACATTGTTTATATAAGAATTTTCATGTAGCGCTTTTTGTATATGTATGCTTTCACACTTGGGGGAAGAATAGTAGAAATGAAATAAGCTTAAAGTTTCCATGAAAGTGCACACTGTTTCCAAACTGCGCCACTTTGCATTCCCACAGTTCATGAGGTTTCCAGTGCTTGCCGTTATCAATCTTTTAAATTCTGGTAAGAGTTGAGTCACATTTCCTTATAGATTGTGATGTGTGTACATTTCCTTAAAGACTGATAATAATTATTTCTTATGTTTTATGGGGTGTATATCTTTTCTATTTAATCTAATTTTATACTAAATTGTTGGTTTTTTACCCATGATTTGTACTATTAGTATTATATCTACAATTTTTTTCCTAGTCAGAAATTTTCAAAAATTTTCTTACATTTTCTTATATAAGATTAATCTTTCTAGATCTTATATTTACCTCTGGGACTCAGTTTGCAATGATTTTATTTATGATGGTAGATGAATTATCTTGACATGTCTTTAAAAAAAATCAATCTGTCCTGATGGAAGGAGTTAATTTCTAAACTCCTATTTGATCTCATTATGAGTATGTCTGTCCAAATTCTTGTAACTCAGTCTTGATTACTGTCATTTTGTGGTAAATTTAAAAATCTGTGAGTGTTAGTTTTTCAGCTTAACTTTCATGTGTTTTGTTTTTATACTTTTGAAACTTTTCTTTTTTTTTTTAAAGATTTTATTTATTTATTTGAGAGGTATAGACAGTAAGAGGGAGAGAAAAAGGTCTTCCTTCTGTTGGTTCACTCCCCAAATGGCAGCAACAGCTGGAGCTGCACTGATCCGAAGCCAGGAGTCAGGTGCTTCTTCCTAGTCTCCCATGAGGGTGCAGGGCCCACGGACTTGGGCCATCTACTGCTATCCCAGGCCACAGCAGAGAGCTGGATTGGGAGAGGAGCCACCGGGACTAGAATTGGCACCCATATAGGATCCCGGCGCCGCAGGTGGAGGATTAATCTACTGTGCAACAGTGCCGGCCCCTGAAAATTTTCTTCACTATTCCAAGTCTCTTTCGTACAAGCCATCACACACTCAGTTGAATCACATTCTTTTAATTTCATTCTTTTGAGGCAACGTGCCCTTCTTGCCACTATATTTTTGGAATGTTAGAATACGATTGTGGGAATGGCTGACTGTTGTGTCATAAATCTATCAGATTTACCACAGAGGCATCAAACTTTTCCTGAGTCAGCCAGAACACTCTGGTATCAGGCCTTTCTGCTACTTTCTAGACTTGTCGGGTTGTAGCATGCGGCACAATTAATTTGTTGTGTAAACTATGACATTTGTAGAATTAAAATGACAATATTAATGCTTTCCATAACCTTGATCGGTACAGCCAATGCCTTGACATCCATTTTTAGACCTAATGTAAATTCTTAGAAACCCAATCATATCTGGTCACCTTTGGCTTAGTTTAAAATATCTCCTCCCTGTGAAGTTATTTTTAATATATCTCACTTACTTTCCATCTCACTGACACACAAAGCCCAACATACCCACAGCTAATAACTACAGTAAAACCTGATGTCCAACACCAGCCATTTTAATTAATCTCCATTTTTGCTCATTTTCTTTAAACCACAACCAGCACTCCCCACCTCCAGGGGAAAACACAAGAGATAATGTCCTTCATAAAAGCACAGTAGTGAGGAAATGTGTAAGCCTACAGACGATCTTAACACTAACAGCCAATTTCCCTTATTATCTTTTACCAACCACTACACCCAATACATTGAAAAAAGGCATTACCTTAAACACACATTAATGTTTGTAAAAATGGACAACGTACTAAACCATAAACTAAGCCTCAATAAATTCCAAAACTTGAAATTCATCAGAGAACTTTTTTTTAAATATGGTGAAGTTAAATTTTAAATAAAGAACTAGTTGATATTTAGAAAATCCAAAGCATAAAGAAAGTGAGATATTTCTGGTTAACCAGTGACTAAAACAGATATCCCAATGACTTAGAAATATGTGGAATCAAATGATGCATAGGAAAGGAAGTTGACTACATTTGTGAAAGGCATCTAAAGTGTTACCTACAGGGACATGTACAGCCTTACATTCTTATAATAGAAGCTTTACAACAAGCTGTCTCTGTTTCATCATATGAAAGCAGTAATAGAAGAACAGAGGAATAACTAAAATTTTAATTACAGGAAGAAATATCATAGAAGAGATACAAAGGATAAAAAAAACCTGACTCTTTAAAAAGCTTTGTTGAAATTTCCTAAATATGACTGATAAACAAATATCAACAAATATCAGGAAGAACAGACATCACAACAGGTTCTACAGGTAGTGAAAGCATAAGTGATTATTATGCACAACTTTCTGATAATTAATTCAACAATTTCAAAGACAGACATTCCTCAATAAAACACAACTTATACTGACACCAATAGAAATAGAAATCCTAGTAGGGTGTCAGTGTCATGGCTCGGCAGGTTAAGCTGCCATTGGTGATGCCAGCATGCTGTGTGAGTGCTCATGTGAGTGCCAGGGGCACTGCTTTTTTTTTTTTTTTTTTTTTTTTTGACAGGCAGAGTGGATAGTGAGAGAGACAGAGAGAAAGGAGAAAGGTCTTCCTTCGCCGTTGGTTCACCCTCCAATGGCCGCCCCGGCCAGCGCGCTGCGGCCGGTGCATCACACTGATCCGAAGGCAGGAGCCAGGTGCTTCTCCTGGTCTCCCATGGGGTGCAGGGCCCAAGCACTTGGGCCATCCTCCACTGCACTCCCTGGCCACAGCAGAGAGCTGGCCTGGAAGAGGGGCAACCAGGACAGAATCTGGCACCCCGACCGGGACTAGAACCTGGTGTGCTGGCGCCGCAAGGCGGAGGATTAGCCTAGTGAGCCGCGGCGCCGGCCATGGGGCACTGGTTCTGATCCAGCTCCCTGCTGATTCTCCTGGGAAAATAGTGGAAGACTGCCCAAGTGCTTGGGCCTGTGCACCCACGTGGGAGACACAGGTAGAGTTCTAGCTTCTGAGGCCATTTGGGAAGTGAACAGCAGATGGAAGATACCCATCTCTCCCTCTCTCTCTTTGTAACTCTACCCTTCAAATAAATAAAGAAATTTTAAAAATATTATTATGAATTAAATATATATTTAAAATATATACATGAAAAATATTTCAAGATCAAGATATTTCATCAATGATTTCTGCCAAACATTTGGGAGTGAATTCTTTCAATCTCACACAAAAACCATTAGGAAAATTATTTTCTAAATAAATTTTAACTCAGTGCAAAACTGATACCAAATATTGGCAGCAATTAAAAGGAAAATATTCCATAGGACCATCTCTCATGAACTTAGATGTGAAAATTCTACAAAACAGTCTTTTCTTAAAAAAAAAAAAGTTTATTTATTTATTTGAAAGTCAGAGTTACACACAGAGAGAAGGAGAGGCAGAGAGAGAGAGGTCTTCCATCCACTGGTTCACTCCCCAGTTGAACGCAATGGCAAGTTGCACCAAACTGAAGCCAGGAGCCAGGAGCTTCCTCTGAGTCTCCCACACGGGTACAGTGGGTCAAGGACTTGGGCCATGTTCCACTGCTTTTCCAGGCCACAGCAGAGAACTGGATTGGAAGTGGAGCAGTGGGGACTCCAACCAGCGCCCACATGGTATGCTGGCACTGCAGGTGGCAGCTTTACCTGCTAAGCAACAGCACTGGCCAAAATAGTCTTAATACATAGAAATTAGCATCATATTTCAGAATAATAAAAAATAGAGTTGTTTCCCAAAAATGGAAAACTTCTAAACTACATCAATTTAGCATATCATTTTAACCCAACAAACTATTCATGTAATAATCTTATCAATGAAGAAAAATGTATGTGACCACATACAACACCCTTTCATCTCATGGTTAACAACTTCAGAAAACATAACAAAAAAGTGCTACATAAAGTTGATAGAGAACATCTACCTAGAACCTCCTTTATAATATTTAATGATCAACTACTGAACTCATAGACTAGGAACAAGGCAGCAGTGTCCTGTCACACTGTTACTGTGTTGTAATTAAAAGAATTTGCAACACAGTAAATGCAAACTAAAATTAACAAAGATTAGAAGCAAATAATTAAATCATTTATAATTACATTAAATTTGGGTTTGCTATTAACGCTGAAGTTGCAAGGCTCAGTCACTGGTGTTTTATTTATTATATGATGCAATAGTATCCAAGCATTCTCCTTTTTGTTCAACTGTATAAAATTAGTTGGAAACATTTTCAAAGTGTATGGCCTTTAAATGTTAGTTATTAAAATGATGATGTTAATTTTATTCATGGAAAAATTAATCTTGAAATTCTATGTAATATAAGAAGCCCATGTTTAGAATTCCAGTTTATTTTATAGTGTAGCTGAAAAATTGCATAAAATTACCAGGGAAAATTAAATGCGATATACACCATGAATATAAATATATGCCATAACAGAAATGCCATTTATGACTATGCATTTCTCAGAGGAAATGCATTTATTTTTTATGTTGTATGAATATTGAGTTTTTATTTTTCTAAGTTTTTTTTATTTATTTGAAAGGCAGAGTTACAGAGAGGCAGAGAGAGAGGGAAAGGTCTTCCATCTGTTGGTTCACTCCCGAGATGGCTGCAATGGCTGGAGCTGCACCGATCAAAAGCCGGAAGCCAGGAGCTTCTTCTGGATCTCCCACATGGGTACAGGGGCTCAAAGACTTGGGCCATTCTGCTGCTTTCCCAGACCATGACCGATAGCTGGATTGGAAGTGGAGGAGCCAGGACTCAAACCTATCTTGAAAGAGGCATGAGTATCCAGATAGAAGAAACTCAAAGAACCCCGAGAAGACTCAACTAACATCGTCTTCTACATGGTATATTGTAGTCAAATGGTTAAAAATTTAAAACAAGGAGAGAATCCTAAGGAAAGTAAGAGAAAAACATCACATTTCATATAGAGAAAAACCAATTAGATTAACAACAGACTTCTCAGTGGAATCCCTACATGGCCGAAGAGACTGGCGTAATATATTCATAGTCTTAAAAGAAAAAAAAATTCCAAGCAAGAATATTATATCCAGCAAAGCTATGGAGGATGGCCCAAGTACATGGGCCCTGCACCCCATGGGAGACCAGGAGAAGCACCTGGCTCCTGCCATCGGATCAGCACGGTGTGCCGGCCGCGGCGGCCATTGGAGGGTGAACCAACGGCAAAGGAAGACCTTTCTCTCTGTCTCTCTCTCTCTCACTGTCCACTCTGTCAAAAAAAAAAAAAAAAAAAAAAAAAAAAAAAAAAGCAAAGGAAAAATAAAATATTTTCCAGATAAGAAAAAGCTGAGTAGCTGAGAGGACCCACCACCAGACTAGCCATGTAAGAAACTCCGAATGGTGTCCTGCATTAAATAAGCATGAAACACACGGCACCACTGTATTCACTGACAGAGCAGGTAGAATCATCCAGTCAACAACATGACAGGTCTTAGTTCTCATCTATCAACACAAACCTTGAATAAAAGTGGGTTAAATTCACCAAACAAGAAACTTAGGTTACTGAACAGATAAAAAAAAAAAAAAAAAACACACACACACACAAAAATGTACTATATGTTGCCTGCAGGAAATTCATTTCACAATGACACACACACACTGAAAGCGAGGGACTGGATAAAAATATACAAGATAAATGGAAATCAAAAGTGAGCAGATGTAGTTATTGTGATAGCAGATAAAACAGACTTTAAAAGCTAAAGCTGGCCGGTGCCGCGGCTCACTAGGCTAATCCTCCACCTAGCGGTGCCGGCACACCGGGTTCTAGTCCCGGTCGGGGCGCCGGATTCTGTCCCGGTTGCCCCTCTTCCAGGCCAGCTCTCTGCTGTGGCCAGGGAGTGCAGTGGAGGATGGCCCAAGTGCTTGGGCCCTGCACCCCATGGGAGACCAGGAGAAGCACCTGGCTCCTGCCATCGGATCAGCACAGTGCGCCGGCTGCGGGGGCCATTGGAGGGTGAACCAATGGCAAAGGAAGACCTTTCTCTCTGTCTCTCTCTCTCACTGTCCACTCTGCCTGTGAAAAAAAAAAAACAAAAAAACAAAAAAAAAAAGCTAAAGCTGTAAAATGAGATGAAGAAGTGCATATTTTGATGAAAGGTTCAATTCAACAAGAATACATAACAATCATAAATACATATGCACCCAACACCAGACCACTCAGATATATACAGCAATCACTACTAGACCTAAAGGAGGGAGTGATAGTCTCCAATACAATAACAGTGGGTGACTTCACCACCCTACTATAATCCGTGGACAGATCTTCCAGATAAAAAATCCATAAAGATACATCAGAGGTGGAACAGGCTATCTAGAAAATGTACCTAACAGACATTTACAGGGCATTTCACTGAACAGCTACAGGATACACACTCTTATCACCAGCACATGGGACATTTTCTAGAATAGACCACATTTTAGACCACAAATCATGTCTCAGGGAATTTAAAAATATTGAAATCAAACTATGTATCTTCTCAGACCATAAAGGAATAAAACTAGCAATCAACAACAAGAAGTACAACAGAGCACTCATAAATACTTAGGAATTAAACAACATGGTACTTACTGATCAATGTGTCATTGTAGAAATTAAAAAGGTTATCAAAAAATTCCTTGAAATAAATGAAATTGAAAACTCAACATATTGTGGGATACAGCAAAAGCAGTATTAAGAGGGAAGTGTATAGCATTAAATGCTACATTAAAAAAGAGAAAGTCACAAATAAAAGATCTAAGGATGCATCTTGAAGGCTTAGAAAAACAAGAACAAATTAGACCTAAAATCAGTAGAAAGCAAGAAAAAATAAGGAGAAGAGCAGAAATATATAAAATTGAAGCTAGCAAAAACTACAAAAGATCAACAGAATAGCTGGGTTATTAAGATAAATAAAATAGATCGACCTCTAGGCAGACTAACAAAGAATTAAAAAAAAAAAAAGAGAAACTCAAAGAAATAAAATTAGAGATGAAAAAGGAGACCACTGAAACACAAAGGATCATAAGAAACTATTGTGAAGAACTATATGCTAATAAACTGGAAACATTTTAAAATCCATGCATGATACACATTTCCATAAGCTTTTTGAGTATCTTACTTGTCCATAACTAACTGGTCTCCACTGAGGTACTGAGGGAAATTTAGACACTGAGATTTGACAGCTCTGAAGGGGTGAACAGGTCACTGGTCTCCGTAAACAAGAAAAGTGGGAAATTTTCAGGAACACTGGAGCCTGAACATGGGATGATGGATTTTATTTTTTTTAATTTGATTTTATTTATTTGAAAGGCAAAGAGAAAGAGAGAGAGAGAGGGAGGGAGAGAGAGAGAGAGAGAGGGAGGGAGAGAGAGAGAGGGAGGGGGAGAGAGAGAGAGAGACTTCTATATGCTGATTCATGTACCACATGGCCACAATGGACAGGTAGGAACCCAAAATTCCATCTGGATTTCTTAGGTGGGTGGGAGAGGGCCAAGTAGCTGGGCCATAACCTGTGCTTCTCTGGTTCATTGGCAGGGAGTTGGATCAGAAGTGGAGAGAGAAAACCATATGCAATGTGGGATGTGGGTGTTACAGGCAACAGTTTGACCCACGGCCACAATGCTGGCCTTAGTCATAGAAAGCAAGAGTCTCCACAGCATATGGATAAAAATTATCCAGAGATCTGATAAAGACATCTAGAAACCATAAGAAACCAAACCTCTGAAGCTTTCATAGAAATTGTCCTAGTAAAAGATGGGGTGCATTGTTCATGAAAGAGTGGAGACTATGACCAATATAGTGCAAAACTTTATATAGTTATAGCTTGCAAGGAGCATCACAAATACAAATATTGTTGTATTTAAGGCATTTTAAATATGTTGTGCAATGGATAATACAGATTGCCTATTCTAAAGCTATATACTAATACTTGTTCTCTCTCTCTCAACAAAACTATGGTTTCATTTATCCATATCCCAACAGATATGTTTCAAAAGAACAATCATATCCTAAGCCCACCATTCTCACCCATACTGAGCTCATTTTCATTCTGTCATAATAATTTAAAGTAATCATATCTGTAAACCACAAATTGCCAATGGGATATAAGCAAAACCTACTGAACTGATCTTGAAAATTTCTCTGATTTTAGAAAAGGTTTCATGTTCCCCTTTTTGCAGGTAACTCCTTAATGAAACTGTCATTTCTCCGTGCTGAATTAACCAGTCCTTCTAATAGGAAAGAATACCTAAACCCACTGACTACCTACAGTGTGTCAGTCAGTTTACATTTCACACGCATTTTTTTTCTCACCTATTCTCAATGTTCTTAGGACCTAGCAGTATACAGCAATATACAATAATTTGCTTAAGAAAATTGTTTTTCCTCAGATTTTGCTAAAAAAAACAAGAGGGTCAGGATAAATCAGCTTCAATTTAAAATAGAATAAAAGTGGATTAAAAGATATTTATGATATTCTTTGGACAGATATATTGTGTTGAGTAGTTCTGAGACAGAAGCAAACAATAAATTGCAATCTTCAATTTTTTTAAGACAAATTAATTCTATAGGCTAGTCAGTTTCTTTGTTGTTTCAAGAAAGGAAGGCAACGTGTTATTTTCCATTATACTCACATAAAGCAAAGAACTTCTGTACTCCAAAGACATTTTGAAACAGCTTCAAGAAGCTGCGTAAATCAAAACTGCTTTGAGGGCTTGCTGCTTACCTGAAGGGGAGATGCGCTCACTTCTATAGAGATGGGCTTTGTGCAGAGGAAAGGGCAAAGCAAGGCTCTTAGAGGAGCTTTCCTCACCCATGTGAACTCTTGGGATGGTTTTGGGCCTCTGCTGTCATTTTGATGTCTGTAATCAAGCTCTGGAGTTTTCCAGTACCCTTGATAAAACCTAAATGTTTGAAATTACACTTGTGCTAGAGATAGGAAATGTTTTTCTACTATTTGGCATTGCAAAATGAAACATATCCCAGCCTTACCTAGAGAAGACAATTAAATACCTCTCTCACTTCTTTAGAACTATCTCCCCTTTTCATTTGCTGCATTGGGTCTATCTATTCCTGGTGTGCATTTGGACACAGGAACTTGGTCATTTCCACCAAGGGCTGTGTTATCCCGGATCCTTCCCAGCTTCAGAGTGGGAAACAGCACGGTTGCCAACTGGGTCCTGGGAGGTGAAGAGGCACTGCCAAGTCAGAGTGAAGGTTGCAAGCTGATTTTCTGGCTACTGCTATCACGCTTCATTGGATCTGCTTCCCCATGTCACATTGTGGTTGAAAGAAGCCCATGTGAAATACGGAGACTAACATCAGGGCAAAGTGAAGAGAATTTTTTTTTTTATTTGACAGATAGAGTTGGACATGAGAGAGACAGAAAGAAAGGTCTTCCTTCCATTGGTTCACCCCCCAAATGGCCGCCATGGCTGGCGCGCCACGCTGATCCGATGGCAGGAGCCAGGTGCTTCTCCTGGTCTCCCATGGGGTGCAGGGCCCAGGCACTTGGGCCATCCTCCACTGCACTCCCTGGCCACAGCAGAGAGCTGGCCTGGAAGAGGAGCAACCGGAGCAGAATCCGGTGCCCTTGTGGGATGCCGGCACCGCAGGCAGAGGATTAACTGAGTGAGCCATGGCGCTGGCCCTGGGAATTTTTTTTAACCAAATAAAATTGTGCTTCTCAAATGTCTAACTTTGCTTAGAGATTTGACCTCCTGCAAGTGTTTTCTATTGTGTGGAATTAAGCACTACCTCTATTTGTTGGGAAAGAGTTGCGCCAACACATCAGTCCGGTTTACTGCTGGAATCTCAGAGAGCCACAAATGCTGGAGACAGAATATTAATAGAAGGGAGTGAAGACCAGAAACCTTTTCTTTTGGTTGTTTGACTGTATGTTTCCCTTAGAGACATTGATTGAAATATTGCTAAAAGAATAGAATTCAAAAGCTGAAAAAAGTTATTGAACACATTCCAAAGACATGATTTGTGCTTTTAGAGAAAAAAAATTCAGAAATGGATTGAAAAATGTATTCCCTGGATATGAACAGAGGGAGAACCAATCCGACATCCACAGTTGATACTCCTGGGAGTATAATTTTTGTTGTGGATTGGAGGCTCGCAAATTTCTCAACCCCCAGAGCCTTACTGTACCGTGTTGGTTTGTAGGGTGCCTCTGGGTCAAATGGGATCTCAGTTAGTTTCACATACCCAGTAGCTAACCTAAGCTAAAATAGCCATCTGAAAAATAATATACATAGGGGCCGGCACTGTAATGTAGCAGGTAAAGTAGCCACCTGCAGTGCCCACATCCCATATGGATGCCGGTTCAAGTCCTGGCTGCTCCACTTCCAATCCAGCTCTCTGCTATGGCCTGGGAAAGCAGCAGAATATGGCCCAGGTGCTTGGGCCCCTACATGCGCATGGGAGACCCAGAAGAAGCTCCAGGCTCCAGCTTCGGACAGCTATGGCCGTTACAGCCATTTGGGGAGTGAACCAGCAAATGGAAGACCTCTCTTTCTCTCTCTCTCTCTCTCTCTCTCTCTCTCTCTCTGCCTCTTCTTCTTCTAACTCTTTCAAATAAATAAATAAGTAAATAAATCTTAAAAAAATACACAAAGTAAAATAAATAATATTTTACTACTTTTTTTTAACATTTTGTCTGTTTTGATTTTATTTGGAAGGCAGAGAGACAAAGAGAAAGTGAGAGATAAAGAGACTGTTAATCAACTAGTTCACTCCTCACATGCCTATAATGGCTGGTGTCGTGGACCAGGCTAAAGCTGGGAAGTGTGAACTCAACCGATTTCTCCCATGTGAGTGACAGGGTCCCGAGTACTTTCTGCCTGCATGGTGCTCTCTACCATAAATCTGGAGTATGAAAGCAGAGGCACAGAGGCAGATGCAGACATTCCATTGTACTTTTTAAAAGACAGAGCCCTTGGGGCCCATGCTGTGCCTTAGTGGGTAAAGATGCCACCTGCAGCGCCTGCATCCTGTATGGACACCAGTTCAAGTCCCAGCTGCTCCATTTCCAATCAGCTGTCTGCGGTGGGCAGAGAAAACTTTGGAAGATGGCCCACATCCTTGGGCCCCTGCACTCATGTGGGAAAGCCGGAGGAAGCTCCTGGCTCCTGGCTTCAACTGGTGCAGCTCCGGCCGTTGGCACCAAATGAGGAGTAAACAAGTGGATGGAGGACTTCTCCTTCTCTTTCTTACCGCCTCTCCTTCTCTCTGTGTAACTCTGACTTTCAAATAAATAATAAATCTTAAAAAAAGTCAGATACATTTTACAGTGTTTATCTTTTCTAGCTTTTTTTAAACTTTTTTTTTTTTTTTGACAGGCAGAGTGGACAGTGAGAGAGAGAGACAGAGAGAAAGGTCTTCCTTTGCCGTTGGTTCACCCTCCAATGGCTGCTGCGGCCAGTGCACTGCAGCCGACGCACCGCGCTGATCCGATGGCAGGAGCCAGGTGCTTCTCCTGGTCTCCCATGGGGAGCAGGGCCCAAGTACTTGGGCCATCCTCCATTGCACTCCCTGGCTAAATTTCCAAGTACAACTTTTGGATTACAGCAGATTTTACCCCCTTAACCACCCTTCCACCTGCAACCATCCGTCTACCACCCCCTCTCCCATCCCATTCTTCATCAAGATTCATTTTCAATTACCTTTATATAGAGAAGATCAATTTAGTATATACTAAGTAAAGATTTCAGAAGTTTGCACCCACACAGACACACAAAGTATAGAGTACTGTTTTAGTAGTAGTTTTACTGTTAATTCACATAGCACAACACATTAAGGACAGAGATACTACATGGGAAGTTGGTGTACAGTGACTCCTGTTGTTGACTTAACAATTGACACTCTTATTTAGGATGTCAGTAATCACCCTAGGCTCTTGTCATGAGCTGCCAAGGCTATGGAGGCCTTTGGAGTGAATCAACTCCCATCTTATTTAGACAAGGCCATATTCAAGGTGGAAGTTCTCTCCTCCCTTCAGAGAAAGGTACCTCCTTCTTTGATGGTCTGTTATTTCCACTGGGGTCTCACTCACAGAGATCTTTCATTTAAGTCATTTTTTTTGCTACAGTATCTTGTCTTTCCATGCCTGAGAAACTCTCATAGATTTTTAGCCACATCTGAATGCATTAAGGGCTGATTCTGAGGCCAGAGTGCTCTTTAGGACATCTGCCATTCTATGAGTCTGCTGTGTATCCCGCTTCCCATGTTGTATTGCTCTCTCCTTTTTAATTATATCAATTTATATTAGCAGACATTAGTCTTGTTTATGTGATCCCTTTGACACTTAATCCTATCATTATGATAATTACGATCTTAAACTGATCACTTTGACTAGTGAGATGACATTGGTCCATGCCACCTTGATGGGATTGAATTGGAGTCCCCTGGCACATTTCTAGCTTTACCATTAAGGGTAAGTCCAATTGAGCATGTGCTGAACTGTACATTTCCTCCCTTTCTTATTCCCACTCTTTTATTTAACAGGGATCACTTTTCAGTTAAATTTAAATGCCTAAGAATAATTGTGTGTTAATTAAAGAGTTCAGCCAATGGTATTAAGTAAAACAAAAAAAAATACTAAAAGGGTTGAAAGAGTAAGTTGTTCCTCGACAGTCAGGACAAGGGCTGATCAAGTCATTGTTTCTCACAGTGTCCATTTCACTTAAACAGGTTTCCTTTTAGGGGCTCAGTTAGTTGTCACCGATCAGGGAGAACATATGATGTTTGTCCCTTTGGGACTGGCTTATTTCACTCAGTGTGATGTTTTCCAGATTCCTCCATTTTGTTGCAAATGTCCGGATTTCATTTATTTTTTTTTTACTGCTGTGTAGAATTCTATAGAGTACATAATCCATAATTTCTTTATACAGTCTTCTGTTGATGGGTATTTAGGTTGACTCTAGGTCTTAGCTATTGTGAATTGAGCTGCAGTAAACATTGAGATGCAGACAGTTCTTTTATTTGCCAATTTAATTCCCTTTGGGTAAATTCCAAGGAGTGGGATGGCTGGGTTGTACAGTAGGGCTATATCGAGGTTTCTGAGCAATCTCCAAACTGACTTCCATAGTGGCTTTACCAGTTTGCATTCCCACCAACAGTGGGTTAGTGTCCCTTTTTCCCCACATCCTCACCAGCATCTGTTGTTAGTTGATTTCTGTATGTGAACCATTCTAACTGGGGTGAGGTGAAACCTCATTGTGGTTTTGATTTGCATTTCCTTGATGGCTAGTGATCCTGAACATTTTTTCAAGTATTTGTTGGCCATTTGGATTTCCTCTTTTGAAAAATTTCTATAAAGGCCCTTGGATCATCTCTTGAGTGGGTTGTTTGTTTTGTTTTTGTGGAGTTTCTTGATCTCTTTGTAGATTCTGGTTATTAATCCTTTATCTGTTACATAACTTGCAAATATGTTTTTCCCATTCTGTTGGTTGCCCTTTTTAAAAAAAAGATTTATTAAATAAATATTTATTTATTAATAAATTAATATTTATTTATTTATTTGAGTGGCAGAGTTACAAAGAGAGGAAGAGACAGAAAGAGAGAAAGAGAGACAGAGATTCCATCTGTTGGTTCATACCCCAAATGGCAGTAATGGCCATATCTGGGCCAAACCGAAGCCAGGAGCCAGAAGTCTCTTCTGGGCCTCCTACATGGATGGGCGGGGGGACCCACGCACTTGGACCATATACTGCTGCTCTCCCAGGCCATGGCAGAGAGCTGGATCAGAAGAAGAGCATCTGGCACTCAAACTTGTGCCCCGTGGGATGCCAGCACGTCAGGTGGAGGCTTAGCCCACTGAGCCACAGCACTGGCCCCACAGAGAGATCTTCCACCTGCTTTTTCATTCCCTAAATGAATGCAACAACCAGGGTTTATCCAGACTATAGCAAAGGGCCAGGATTTCCTTCAGTTTCTCCCATAGAGTTCAAGGGACTCAACTATTGAGCCACCAATTTCTGTCATCTAGAGTCTTAAGCAGCAGAAAGAGGGGACTGAAGTAGAAGGGCTGGTTCTGTAATAAGAATTCAGGGATCCCAAGAAGCATCTTAACGAGTATAGCAAACACCCGACCCTTTACTTGATTTTTTATCTCAATATTATTTTTTTGAAATAGTATACTGTTAATTTACATAATAGTCAAATATTCAAGAAGCGCAACAACAACACAGCAACATTGAGCTGAAGATATGAACAGATATTTTTCAAAGGATGAAATTCAAATGGCCAATAGACACATGGAATGATCCTCTGGATCAGTAGCTATCCGGGAAATGCAATTGTAAACCATGATGAGGTTTCACCTCACTCCAGTGAGAGTGATTACCATTGGAAAATAACAAACGCTGGACAAAGATACGGAGAAAAAGTTACCCTAACACATTGTCGGTGGGAATGTAAACTATTAAAGGCATTATAGTGTGGAAACTCCTCAGAAATCTGAAAATACAAGCCATTCTACTCCTGGGGACTTACCCTAAGGAAATGAAATCACCATATGAAAGAGTTATCTGTACCCTCATGTTTATAGCAGCTCAACTTACAATAGCTAAGATATGGAATCAACCCAGATGTCCATCAAGTGGTAAATGGATAAAGAAATTGTGGTATATATACATGATGAAATACTACTTGACCATAACCTAATTAGCTAAATTGATCCCACAAGGCATTTATTTCTTGTTTTGTTTTGTATTTTATTTTTTTGAATTAAAAAAAAATATCTCCCACATATAAAGGAGAACATGCAGTATTTGACATGCACATAAAACAATAAAAAGGGTGAACAAAGCCAACAGAATTGGAAAGAAAATTTGTGATATTCTTCTCTGATGAAAGATTAATATCCAGAATATATCAGGAACTCAAAAAAACCTCAACAATAACGACAAAGAACCAATCCTTTCAAGAAATGGGGAAAGAATCTCAAATAGAAAGGTCCCAAAAGAATAAATACAAATGGTTAACAAATATGTAAAAAAAAAAAAAAAACACTCAACATCACTAGCCATCAGGAAAATACAGACCTAAACCACAAGGAGATGTTGTCTCACCCCTGTCAGAATGGCCATTATCCAAAAGACAGAGAACAGCTAATGCTGACAAATATCTGGAGAAAGGAAAACACACAGTGTTGGTTGGAGTGCAAATTGGTGTAGCCACCATAAAAACAGTTTGGAAATTGCTTAAACAAGTAGAATTAAATTTTCCATGTAATCCAGCAAGCCCATTACTTTGTGTGCACCCAAAAGACGTGAACACACTTTATCAAAGAGATACCCACACCACTATGTTTATAGCAGCATTGTTCACAATAGCCAAAATATGTAAGTAATCAAGCTATCTATCATCAGGGGAATGGATAAAGAAAATGTGATATATATATATATATATATATATAAAGATTTGTTTATTTATTTATTTGACAGGTGGAGTTACAGTGAGAGAGAGAGACAAAGGTCTTCCTTCCGTTGGTTCAACTCCCAAATGGCTGCTACGGCCAGAGCTACACTGATCTGAAGCCAAGTGCTTCCTCCTGGTCACACACACGGGTGTAGGGGCCCAAGCACTTGGGCCATCCTTCACTGCCCTCCCGGGCCACAGTAGAGAGCTGGACTGGAAGAGGAGCAACCTGGACTAGAACCTGGTTCCCATAAGGGATGCCAGCACAGAAGATGGAGGATTAACCAAGTGAGCCACAGCACCAGCACTCTCTCTCTCTCTCTCTCTCTATATATATATATATATATATATATACATACATACATACATATATATATAATGTATACATACAAAGACACAAAGGCACAGACACACATATTTATATATACATAATGGGATATAATTCAGCTAAGCAAAGAGTGAAATTCTATCATTTGCATCAAAATGGTTACAACTGGAGGACATTATTTTGAGTAAAATAATCTAGACACAGGAAAACAAATACTGCATGTTCTCGCTTTATTGATTTTTTAAGCTTTATTTATTTATTTGAAAGTCAGAGTTACACAGAAAGAGAAGGAGAGGCAGAAAGAGAGAGGTCTTCCATCAGTTGGTTCACTCCCCAATTAGCCACAATGGCCAGAGCTGCACCGAAGAGAAGCAAGGAGTCAGGAGCTTCTTCTGGGTCTCCCATGTGGGTGCAGGGGCCCAAGGACTTGGGCCATCTTCTACTGCTTTCCCAGGCCATAGCAGAGAGCTGGATCAGAAGTGGAGCAGCCAGGTCTCAAACCGGTGCCCATATGGGATGCCAGCACTGCAGGCAGTGGCTTTACCTGCTATGCCACAGCAATGCCCCCCCATTTACTTGATTATTTTTTTTTTGACAGGCAGAGTGGACAGTGAGAGAGAGACAAAGAGGAAAGGTCTTCCTTTTTCCATTGGTTCACCCCCAAAATGGCCGCTACGGCAGGTGCACCGTGCTGATCCGAAGGCAGAATCCAGGTGCTTCTCCTGGTCTCCCATGTGGGTGCAGGACCCAAGGACTTGATTCTCCACCGCCTCCCTGGGCCACAGCAGAGAGCTGGATTGGAAGAGGGGCAACCGGGACAGAACTGGTGCCCCGACCGGGACTAGAACCTGGTGTGCCGGCGCCACAGGCAGAGGATTAGCCTAGTGAGCCGTGGCACCAGCCAATTTACTTGATTCTTAATCATGGTTTCTTATTAACAGGATATGTTCACCATTTGTACATCTAGCAGTTCCTCAAATTTTCTATTTTAATGAGTCCTATTATCTTCAAATTCTGTTCCGTGGTTATTTGCATGCATTATTTGATTTTCAAAAAGGATGTATTTATTTATTTGAGTGACAAAATTAAAGAGGTAGAGACACAAAGAGAGAAATCTTTTATTCACTGGTGCACTACCCAGATGGCTGCAATGGCCGGGCTGGATCAGGCTGAAGCCAGGATCCAGGAGCTTCTTCTAGGTCTCCCACATGGATACAGGGGCCCACGGACTTGAGCCATCTTCTGCTATTTTCCCAGGCACATTAGCAGGGAGCTGGATTGGACATGGAGCAGCCTGGACTCAAATAGGTACCCATATGGGATGCCAGTGTCACAGACAGTGACTTTACCTGCTATGTTACTGTGTTGGCCCCACATCATTTGATTTTATCAAAGCAACTGCTAAAAGCCCATATTTACAAAGACATGTTAGTGAAAGTTGTACATTGAGCACTCATGTTAATTGTGAAGTACTGTGTAATATATGATGTTGAATAGCCTTTCTGAGTTTGTTACAAACATAAGAGCTTCGTGACTGTTGGATGTCACTTTTGCAATGAAAGTCCTCAATCTAGAGTTTGGTACTACAGACAGTACTGCTGTCACAGCGTGTATCAGCCACCACCTCAACAAAGAAGTGTATCTCTAAATAGCTTTACCCTTATGTGAGGTTTCTGAGTGATTGGATATTAGGAAAGGAGAAACTAGATTGAATCCCCTCTCTGTAATGATTATCTCCTTGAGCTATTTATCTTTTGAAAAATAAATAAATAAATAAAGTGTCTCATAGAACTTTTATATGTATTAAACACATTAAAGAATAAAAGTGTTCTTTACAGTATTATTGTTAATTCAGTAGATTATTCATGTAAGAAATCTCACTTATTGGGGCCTGTGCTGTGGCACAGTGGGTTGCCTGAAGTGCCGGCATCCCATATGAGTGCCGGTTAGAGACTCAACTGCTCCACTTCCAATCCAGCTCTCTGCTGTGGCCTGGGAAAGCAGTAGATGATGGCCCAAGTCCTTGGGCCCCTGCACCCACATGGGAGACCCGGAAGAAGCTCCTGGCTTTGGATTGGCCCAGCTCTGGCTGTTGCAACCAACTGGGGAATGAACCAGTGGATGGAAGACCTCTCTCACTCTCTCTCTCTCTCTGCCTCTCCTCTCTGTGTATTGACTTTGAAATAAATAAATAAGTCTTTAAAAAGGAAATCTCACTTATTATTATTACAGAATTATAGTTCAGAAAGGTTATATTAAATATCATTTAGTAGCTTGTCAACATTTTATATGCTAAATGTAAATTAAAAGAAATAGTTATTTCTGTTAATTCTAAATTAGTTATAAGTCTGATGATTTAATATGTGTTTAATATTATTACATAATTTCCCAAATCATACTTATTTATATGCAGATCACATACATATTAGACCTGGTATTCATTAGAAAAACTTTTTTTTAAGATGTATTTTATTTATTTGAAAGATAGAGTTACAGAGAGAGGTAGAGACACAAAGAGAAGTCTTCCATCTGCTGCGTCACTACCCAGAATGCCACAAAGGCTGGAGCTGCCCTGATCCGATGGTAGGAGCCAGGTGCTTCTCCTGGTCTCCCATGGGGTGCAGGGCCCAAGGACTTGGGCCATCCTCCACTGCACTCCCGGGCCACAGCAGAGAGCTAGACTGGAAGAGGAGCAACCGGGACAGAATCCGGCGCCCCAACTGGGACTAGAACCTGGGATACCGGCAGCGCCGCACGTGGATTAGCCTAGTGAGCCGCGGCGCTGGCCAGATATATTAAGTTTTAGTAAGTCCAAAAAATGTGCAGCCTGCTTTATGCATACATACACACACCTACAAGCATACACAAGTCAGTTAAACTTCTTGAAGTTTCAGGCTACAATCTGATTATTGTATGATGCAGTATTTCTTTTGGAAAATGAGTATATTCAATGCTAGCTATGTTCTGAACACTATTCTAAGTGTTGGACAAATGTTAATTCATTTATATCTTATAATAGTGTTAATAGTTATTGAGCAAATGTTAGTGTTAAAATAAGATCAAGTGGGGAGGCCCATCTTCCTATCAGAGGCAAAGATCCAGGTCATGAAAACAATAAAAATCGCTTTTTTTTTTACTGTACTTAAAGCACTTTTTACATTATTTATGTAGAGATTCTTGTATTTTACCATGGGGTTGTTCATTTTTATTCCCTGGTTTCACTTGTTTTATGTTTGTACACTGAGAAATGTTTAAGAACTACTGCTTATTGCATATAGTGTTAATTATATTCATATTTGTTAATTTATTAATTCACTTTTAAATTAGTTATGTGAATTATTATTTGTATTCTATAAATAAGGCAAAAAGAGTCTTATAGTTTAATTAAATAATTTGTGCAAATATTTATTGCTTGATAATACCCTGAAATAAAACGACTTCTGTAGAATACCAAAACCCAAATAATATCTGTTACAAATATATAGGTAAAACTTATGTCATGGCATATGAAAATTTTTGTTGTTGTATGTTTGTTTTGAATTTATAGGATGTACTGATGATGAGCTCTTCTGATCTTGAACTGCAGTCCAAACAAATGACTGAAAGAACACTGGTGAGTTCATCTAATGTTCTACTTTTTTTAAAGATTTTTTTAAATTTATTTGACAGGTAGAGTTAAAGACAGTGAGACAGAGAGAGAGAAGAAGGTCTTCCCTCCGTTGGTTCACTCCCTAAAGGGTCACAGTGGCCGGAACTGTGCCGATCTGAAGCCAGGAGCCAGGTGCCTCCTCCTGGTCTCCCATGCGGGTGCAGGGTCCAAGCACTTGGGCCATCCTCCACTGCACTCCCGGGCCACAGCAGAGAGCTGGCCTGGAAGAGGGGCAACCGGGACTAGACCGGGCATCCATATGTGACGGTGATGCTGAAGCCGGAGGATTAACCTAGTGCACCACGGTGCCAGCCTAATGTTCCACTTTTTAGAAAAGACTCTAAATTCCCTTAATACGTGGATCCATTATATTTTCAGACTCTTCTGGAAAAAAGCACAGAAATGCCTTATTTCAAGTTACTTTTTAATTTTTTAATACAACTTCAATCTTAATCTCTCTCACTAAATCAGCTCTCTTCTTAGTTTGCTGTTAGAGGACATGAATAAGAAATCTGTGAATTGCACATCTTCATGGATAGTACCTGCATTTCTTGTCAACAAGTTAAAATGTTTTCATTCATTTATTTTGTCCTTTAAATTTTATATTCTAATTTATTAGTCTACTTTGTTTCTGTATTTTATGTTTATAGTATGAGGAGATCAAATTAGAAAAGTAGTCAACAAATGTCTGTGTGTAACTGGAGGATTACTTTAAATTTTAAAAAAATGTTTATTTATACAACATGCTCTCTCTCTTTGTGTTCATCTCTCTCTCCCCACCCCACCCACCATGATCCTTAATTTCACATGTTCTATCTTCTTTGCCTTAGGGGGATCTTCACTACAAGCATTCAAGTACTTCATGACAATGATAAAAAAAAGTTTTAATTTGCTGTAATACTAACAGAAGCACTGGCTAGATAGATGAGTCACTTCGGCACTGTTGCTGCATGTGACATAAGTATGTTCATGACAATACATGCTTTGTTTATATTTCTCAGGTTATACTCCACCTACTCTCAATTATTAGCAATATATTGAACAGGTAGGAAGTGATATTCAGAGGCAGCAATAAATTGCCCATCACCACAAGTTGTTAACGCAGTTTAAATGTGAACACCTGGTATTTGTGACTTCAATTCCTTCTTTGCTGTCGAAAATGTATTGAGAGTATTTGTCACTTACAGTAGCATACAAAGGAATTCATAATGTGAATCCAAGCTCACCTTGAGGACAGCCAAACTTATAATCAAGGATAGAAGAAGCATCATACAAATCTGTTTTTAGTCTAAGGAAGTAGAGAAATACTCTGATTTGAATATTCAGTATCTTAAGCTAGAACTCAATGCTCTTTCTCTTCTCTTAACACTTACCTGGACTAAGTCAGTCTACTGTGTATTACAGCCTTGTATTTGCATGGTCTTTTATTTTTTTTAAGATTTATTCATTTATTTGAAAATCAGAGTTACACACAGAGAGCAGGAGAGGCAGAGAAAGAGAGACGTCTTCCATCCAATGGTTCACTCCCCAAATGGCCGCAATGGCTGGAGCTGTGCTGATCCGAAGCCAGGGGCCAGGAGCGTCCTCTGGGTCTCCCACATGGGTGCAGAATCCCGAAGACTTCGGCCATCTTGTACTGCTTTCCCAGGCCATAGCAGAGAGCTGGATCGGAAGAGGAGCAGCCGGGACTTAAACCAGCCCCCAAATGAGATGCCAGCGCTGCAGTTGGCAGATTTACACATTATGCTGAAGCGCCAGCCCTTTGCATGGTCTTTTAAGGCTTGAGTTTCAAAAGGCATTCTTGAGGTGTTGATGCTGTGGCTTAGCCAGTAAGGCCTCCGCCTGCAGTGCCAGCATCCCATATGGGTGCCGGTTTGTATCCCCGCTGCTCCACTTCCGATCCAGCTCTCTTCTATGGCCAGGGAAAGCATTACAACATTGCTCAAGATCTTGGGCCCCTGCACCCACATGGGAGACCTGGAAGAAGCTCTTGGCTCCTGGCTTTGGCTTGGTGTATCTCTGGCCGTTGCAGCCAAATGGGCAGTGAACCAGCGGATAGAAGACCTCTCTCTCTCTGCCTCTCATTCTCTCTCTAACTCTGATTTTCAAACAAATAAATAAATAAATAAAATGTAGTCATGAACTTATATCCTTAGGTATAAGATTGCATTGAAAAAAAGCAACACATTTTTCCTTTGAAATAAGTTACAATCTCAACAACGTCAACTACACAGTTATTAGAAATGGTTTTCCAGTATGAGGTCTGGAGTGGAGTAAAAATGACTAGGCACACCAGAAAATGAGTGATCAGGAATGAGCAAAAGCTACAGACAATTAAAATAGTTTCTCAAAGATAACTTGGAAATATTAAACACAGGATATGAATACAAATTTTGACCAGAATGTTATAAGAAATAAATGTTTAGTTATAGCATTCTGGCAAGACCTAAAAATAAAATAAAAAAAATGCTTACATATTTGAAAAACAAACCAATGCATATAAAGTCACAAGAACTAAAACAAAAACCTCCAACACATGGGTCTCATGGTTGATTAGTTAAGAGATGAATGAAAAAATAATGGATTAGAAGATAGAGCACACAAACTATCTAAATTAAAGCTCAGATATAAAAGACATTCAGCATGGACTTGTCTATAAAGCAAGTCTCAAAATATCAAAGGAATAACAGGATGGACACCAAATCGTTTTACTATACATATTATAAATGTGTAAATCTCAGGCCCGCGCCGTGGCTCACTAGGCTAATCCTCCACCTGTGGCACTGCCGGCACACTGGGTTCTAGTCCCGGTCGGGGCGCCAGATTCTGTCCCGGTTGCCCCTCTTCCAGGCCAGCTCTCTGCTGTGGCCAGGGAGTGCAGTGGAGGATGGCCCAAGTGCTTGGGCCCTGCACCCCATGGGAGACCAGGAGAAACACCTGGCTCCTGCCTTCGGATCAGTGCCGTGCGCTGGCCGTGGCGGCCATTGGAGGGTGAACCAATGGCAAAGGAAGACCTTTCTCTCTCTCTCTCTCTCTCACTGTCCACTCTGCCTGTCAAAAAAAAAAAAAAAAAAAGTGTAAATCTCCGTATGTTTGAATAAAAAGAAATAAAATTAGAAATACCATTTGGATCAAATAAAAATCATAGGATATAGGGAAATTTTTTTTTGGTAATAATGGAAAACACTTTTAATTAAAATACTAATCCAGAGGAGTACAAGACAGTGTAGTGCACATACGTTTAAAAATTATTTATTTTCCTGCTTTATTTGAGACAGATTGATAGAATAAACTCCCGTCTACTGGTTTACTCTTCGGATGCTCACAACAGATGGGACTGGGCTTCACCAAAGCCAGGGACAACAAATTCGATTAATCAGGAGCTCCTGTGTGGGTGGCAGTGACCCAAGTCCTTGAGCCTTCACCTGCTGCCTCTGGTGTCTGCATTAACAGGAGGCTGGGGTCTGGTTCTGGAGCTGAGAATCTAACCCCATTTAGGATGCAGGCAGCTTAATGGATGTCTTAACCAGTAGGCTGAATGTTTGCCCCACTTACCAGTTTTGAGGGCAATAACATTTTATTATGAAAACCCACTGATGAGATTAGAACACAGGGTAATTATAGATCTCTTCCATTTTATTGAGAAAGCAGCCATGGACCATGCATAAATACAAAGGGTGTTCCAGCAATTTAAATGTTAAAATTAGCTATTCATGGTGGGCTATATGTGAATCAGTTGCTACATTAAAAGTTCTTTTAAAAGTTTAAAATTTATTTTCATTTTGTTTAAAGGCAGAGAGACAATGAGACAGAAGCTCTCCCATCTGCTGGTTCATTCCCCAAGTGCACGCAACAGCTGGGTTGGGTCAGGCAGGAGCCGGGAGTCTGATACTCAGTCTGGGCCTCCCATGTCGCTGGCAGAGGCCCGGACACTTGGCTCATCACCTGCTGCCTCCCAGGGTGCACACTAGCAGAAAGCTGGAATTCTAAGTAGAGCTGAGACTCATAGCCAGGGACTCCAACATGAGATGCTGACATCCCCAGTGGTGTTGTTATCACTGTGTCAGGGGCCTGCCTCAAGAGATCTTGACATTGAAAGTGAGGCTATCCATCAGGTACTATGAGAGTGATCATGTAGGAAGTGTCTTATTAGGAATTCAGTGATAGCCAGCTCTCTGGGAAACGCTCCTTGAGGAAGAGACCGTTGATGCTCTGTTTGGCAGTGCCCAGCTGGTTCTTGGCAATGAGGGTGCAGTTGCCATTGTTGTAGGAATTCAGTGATTGCTAGGTTGAGTAGTGTGAGATGCCTATTTAACATGGTAATAGATATATTGCAATGCCCTTGGGTGAAATATTATGCAATTCAAGACAGACATGCTGGACAATTAGATTTCGAATCACTGATGCAACGCCAGGAGGTACATAAGCAGCTGCTCTGCCTTCCATCCAGCTTCCATTTACTAGGGCCAATAAAGAAGGCACCGGGCCAGCGCTGTGGTGTAGTGGGTTAAGCCAGCACCGGCAGTGCTAACATCCCATGAGGGTGTTGGTTCAAGTCCTGGCTCCTCCATTTCTGATCCAGCTCTGTGCTAATGTGCCTGGGAAAGCAGGGCAGATGACCCAAGTCCTTGGGCCCCTGCGCCCACAAGGAAGACCTAGAAGAAGATCCTGGCTCCTAACTTCAGACTGGCCCAGCTCCAGCCCTTGTGGCCATTTGGGAGTATGAACCAGCAGATGGAAGATCTCTCTCTCTCTCTCTCTGCCTCTGCCTCTCTGTAACTCTGCCTTTCAAATAAATAAATACATCTTGAAAAAACAGAGAAAATAAGACCCACTTGATCTATAATTGCTTGCAATATACCTGCCATCTATGAATTTATATTAATGACCCCTAGACTATGTAAGTTATTTAATCATTTGTTAGAAAATGATTGATTTTGTGACCAAATGTCCCCTTTGTATATGTTCCCAACACTACACATCACTTGGTGATGGCTTGTGCTAAATTTATAATTAGCTCAAATAAAACCCACTGCAAAGTGACAGGGCTAGTACACCTGTGCTGAGTCACAGGCCTCTCGTACTTTGACTTTGCCTCGAGGATTATTGGCGCACTCTTATGCTGTGTAGTATCGATCTTTTGTAAAATATTTAACTATTCTATTTGAGAGGAAGAGAAAAGTTCCCACCTACTGGTTCACTTAATGCCGGCAGTAGGTGGGGAATGGCCAGGCTAAATCCAGGATCCAAGAACCAATCAGGTTCTCCCATGTGAGTGGCAGAGACCTCACCACTCAAGCAACCAGCTGCCGCCTCCCAGGGTGCGCATCAGCAAGAAGCATGAATCAGCAGTGGGTTTAGGACTCAGACCCAGGCACTGTGATCTGAAATGTGAGAGACTTAGCCACTGTGCTCTCTGCAACACCCAGTGCCCACCCTGCATTTCTGATTCATACGGATTTGAGTTAACACAGTCCTGCCTGTCATTTCTGCTACCAATACAAATGGGAAGATTCTTACAGGGTGAGTCTAGGCAGAGAGAAGAGGAGGAGGTGATATGCATAAGGCTTTCTGCTTGTCAATGTCTGATAGAAGAAGTGGGACATGCAGAGGAACGGTGTACAACAATCGATGAAGGAAACTGAAAAGAGAGCTTTGTAAAAATCAAGAGTGGGAATAGGAGAGAGAGGAGGAAGAAGAGTGGGGGTGAGGCTTGAAGGAGGGTAGGGTGGGAAGAAACGCTATGTTCCTAAATTTGTCTGTATGTAGTGCATGGAGTTTGTATATCTTAAATAAAATAAAAATAAAATAAAAAAAAATCAATGAGGCAGGAGGCAATCAACAGTGTGCCTAAGCTGAAAACCAAGAGGAGGAGGGAGTATTTACTTGTCAAATGTTGCTGATGGTTCTTGGAACTTAGCATAAGATGGGAAGTGCATTGGCAATGCTGGGGAGAGCAGCTTAAGTCAAACACTCAGAGAGAATGTGAAGGCCTTGCTTGAGCTCCCGCATGGGAGACCAAGAGGAAGCACCTGGCTCCTGGCTTTGGGTCAGCGCAGCGCTGGCCATAGCAGCCATCTGGGGAGTGAACCAACGGAAGGAAGACCTTTCTCGCTGTCTCTCCCTCTCTCTCACTGTCTAAATCTGCCTGTCAAAAAAAAAAAAAAAAAAAAAAAAGCCTTCCTTGAAGGCACCCTGTATAGATAATTATTTCATACAGAGTTTTGATGCAAAGTACAGCAGGGATGTTAGGGGGAGGGTCAAAATATTTAAGATAGTAAGTTGGAGCCTACACTGTGGCATTGTGAATTGAAGCCCTGGCCTATAGCACCAACATCCCATGTCATCACCAGTTCGAGTCCCAGCTGTTCCACTTCTGATCCAGCTCCCTACTAATGTGCCTGGGAGAATGGCCCATGTCCTTGGGCCCCTGCACCTGTGTGGGAGACCTGGAAGAAGCTCCTGGCTCCTGGCTTTGGATGGGCTCAGCTCTGGCTGTTGCAGCAGTTTGGGAGGTAAATCAGCCGATGGAAGGCCTTTCTCTCTCTCTCTCTCTCTCTCTCTCTCTCTCTGTACTCCTCTCTCTAACTCTGTTTTCCAAATAAATAGAATAAATATTTTTAAAAGTAAGTTAAAAATATGTCTCTGTTCTGATTGAAACATTCTTCTAGGAAAATTTTAATAATGTTGAAAAGAGAGGAAAGTGATGTCTGATAGGAATAACAAAAGAAGTTGAGGATACGAAACTTTAAGCTAAAATTAAGTAAGATAGTACTGAAATTGTGAGACGTGTTTTATCTTAATTTAGTACTTGATTTTGGTTGTAATCTGAATAATATCATTTAAAATCTCTCAGCTTTCTCATTTTCACTTGGGAAAAAGTGCATATTGAAAGCTGAAAAATCTTATCATATTTAAAAAGTCTCTATTCTCGTTTGATATTCACACTCATTTATTTAAGACATATGTTGGACAACTTTCATGGAACAATATTAGGTTTACTACTGAATATAAAGCATTATGTAAATCAAATTCTGGAACTGATAACATTTAAATATATATATATATATACTCTCATGTACAAAATACATGAATAGCTTTTAACTAAATATGTCAATAGTAGTTTGTGGGCGATCCCAGCAGTTAGCCTGAGCTCAGGCACATTTCTCCCCACCCCTGCCTTCTGCCAGTCAGGACAACTGCTCCCAGGTGTGGCCAAGGCCCACCAGGAAAGCTACCTTCACTTTGATTGGAGAGGCATTTTTTAAAAGGCAGGAGAAGGGGCGTAACTAACTCAGGGGAACACTAACTATAGGACAGAACCGACACTGACACCCATATGCCTCTCACAAGGCAGATTTGTCAGATGAATAGGCAGAGACTTCCAGACCCTGGACAGGACGGGCCTGCACCATGCCCCTCATAGGCAGGAAGCAGCTATAGAAGATGTGATAATTCTCTTCCTTCAGCTTCCCTTAGGATTAAGGGAGTGGAGTCTCTGAATGGGGAGTGATGTAGGCAGGTATATAGAATTAGGTTTGTGAGCTGGAAGACCACATCTTTACTGCACCCCTGTGTGATCTCATGCCCCTACCTGACCACACCTGTTTGCCCACCTGCCAATCAGAAATGCCTGAAACATGGTGGGTCCAGCCTTTTTTCCTGTTGCCCTTCTTTCTCCTCCCTGCTCTTAATCCCCACGCTAGGTACCCTTCAGTGTAACCCAAAGCTTATTGTGGGTTGCAGCTTGTGGCCCTGCCTTGCTAAGCAGAGTCACACTCACTCTAAAACAAAGTGGGGGGATGTGGGCGATCCCAGCAGTTAGCCTGAGCCCAGGCACATTTCTCCCCACCCCTGCCTTCTGCCAATCAGGTCAACTGCTCCCAGGTGTGGCCCAGGCCCACCTGGAAAGCTACCTTCACTCTGATTGGAGAGGCATATGGGCGTCAGTGTCGGTTCTGTCCTATAGTTAGTGTTCCCCCGAGTTAGTTACGCCCCTTCTCCTGCCCTTTAAAAAGCATGTGTGTCTGTAAGTAAACTCAGGCCTGTTCCCTGAAACTTGTCTCTGGTGCTCTTTGAGGGAGGAAGGACACTGTCGCCCTGCTCTCCAGGACAGTGTGGCTTTGCAGGACCAGCTGCATAAGTTAAGTGGTTAAGGTAAGCAGGAAATTCAGTTGCTGAGTATAAATTTTATGAACAGAGAATTATATCATATTAAACAACCGGATAACTCTAGTATTTGTTATTTTTTGTTTTCCTAAGAGGGGTTGGGAAACAAGAAACTCAGTTATTCATTTCCAAACATTCGAAATTTTCAGTAGTATCACAGAACAACATTGGGTACACGTGGCATATAATTTAGGAACCACTAAATATCACGCCATTTTACAGATGAGCAAACTAAGCTCCAGAGACTTCCTGTTACTATGCAAATTTTAACAAGTGTTTCTTAGCACCTGGGGAAAACAAAACAAAACAAAAAATGGATTATTGAACTTGTTTAATCAATTGTATACATCTTACAGCACCAGTTTGCATACAAACAATGTGATAATTGCATGATTAATATTTATTTATTAGAGTAGGTCCAGGAGGAATTACCATAGGCAACATTTTCCCAACCTAATTTCCAGACTGACAGAGGGGAAAAAAAGAGCTTCTCCTTCAATTATTGAAATTGATGAGATTTTACTCTGTTTACAACTAACCTTCAGTAGGAATTTGTGAATTCCCTGGCTTTAAAAATGGCTTTGGGCTTTTTTTTTTTTTTTGTCCTTTAGATAAAATTACACCTTGAAACCATTGAAAGATGAAGAACTAAATTATCTGCTTTATTTCACAGCAGTGGAATAATACTCACTGAAACCGAATGCTGATTTGTGGGGAAGTCAATGCAGCAGGATTCACTAAGGTGGAATTAGGCTTCACCATCTCCCTACACACTTACGATGTAGAGCACCAATGTCCACCTCACCCTGACCCTCATGTCTATTCCTACTCTTGCTCCTCCTCTTTTTCTTTTTTTTTTCTTTTTCCACTTTCTTCCCAATGGAAAAGTAAAAACAAAACAAAACAAACACACTAACACAACTTCAAATAACTGTAGACATATATAGGCAGATAAGCAGGAATACATAGTGACAAGATCTTAGCTTTTTTTCTGTAGTAATGATAGTAGTGTGGGTGTAGCTGGCGTTGATATAGTATGTTGTCTTGTAGAAGGAAAAAATTAGCAAACTTTTGGGACACCTTCATTTAACAAGTGCCAGCATTATACTGATTGTGTTCCCAGTACTGCTGTAAATGTTTCCCCAGGATAACTCATTTAATAATCACAAATACACTGAGTGAGTATGCTCATTATCCTACTTCACCGATCAGAGTATTGCAGCATAAAGGTGCCCAAGTGACTTCACCAAGTAACGTGGACTTGTGTTGATTCACCTGGCTTACTGGCTAGAGTCTCTGTATCCTTAAATATTGTATTTTGCAAGCTCTTCTATGTGAAGAAGTTTTGGAGGCGTTGATTTCCTGGTACATGTCTTAACTCTACAGTGCTAGATAGCAGCGGAGTGCCCACTCTGAAAGTATGGTGCTTCACAAACAATCCCCGGTGAATCTTCATGATTAAGTTTGGGTGAACTATTATGTTCCGGAGACTAAAATATCTTTAATCATTTGAAAGCAAATTTTGATAAAAGCTCCTTCAGTAAGGTGGTGGGAGGATTGTTTATTTCTTTCGATATCTGAGCAGCAGAATTGTGAACTCACTTGCCATCATGATCCATCTGGGTTTTTTTCAATTTACTGCTATATTTTGAAGGATTGCTTATGTATGTAATTCTGGGTTTCAGAACATGAGCGAGCATTGCTGATTATTTCTGGAGGAAAAACTACATAGTCATGTAGATTTTGTACTACTATATAAAATTGTTCTTTAAACCCCCTTGAGAATCAGTGTTCCTGTCCATCCTCTCTACTCCTTTCAGCCAATTTGGCCAGTTTATTTTCTCTACTTTCCATTAAGTTATTTTAAATTTTCTCCCTTACACATGCATGAGAAAGCTCCTGTTTCTATGCCCCATCCCCTAGTGCTCTGACCCTGAAGAATGAGCACATGCCATGGAGCTACTGTGGGAGCCAGGTGGTGTTGTTTATGACTAGAATCTTTCCAAATCATACTCTAAACTCAGATGAATCGATAAGATGGAACAAGCCTATGTGCTTACTTCTATTCTCTGGGAACATGGAAGATTCTAAAAGCATTCTCCTGGAGGTGTTTTCCCATTTCCTAATTACAGAGTTCTCTGCACCACACCAAATTGCAAGGAGTTGTAAATCACATCACAGGAGTTTCTTTTTAGAGCATGGTTGTTGCTTTCTGCTTGTAGTGTCATTATTCACTTGCAGTCTCTGCCAGCCATTTCCATAAAGTCCTCGTGAGTGTTTCTTCCAGACTTGGCACGTGCTGATGTTTCAGTACGATGCTGTGGCACACAGACAAGTGCGGCACTACCTATCCCTGGTTGCAGTAGGGGTTACAAACCCAAGTGCAAAGTGAGACTGGAGTTTTGTAAGGTTCGTGTTAGGACTTTTATTTTGGAAACTGATGTGGAACTAAGTTGCTTAGTTTTCTAGAGAATCCTAGGAACAATCTACCGACACACGTTTTATTCTATATTCTCCTGTCCTTTTCTTACACCTTATCCTACAGATCAGAAGCTTATTCAAATAAGTAATGCTAATATGTTTCACCCAGATCTACTACTACCATTAAAGTAATTTCATTCCAGAAACAAATATTGATTTTGGCTATACAGAATATTTATACTGTATTTCATAATATTCTCATATCCTATTTGTAATTAAACCCATTTTAACTGCGAGTTTACCACCTTTATGGCAGTCCAGATGCATATGTGGATAGAGCCATTTTGCCTGCAGGCATGACCACATAATTGAATTTGCAAATCATGTCCATGATGAGCCCTTGTGATATAGCCTGCATTGCTTGCTTCTAAAATGACTTCATTAAAGAAGTTGATACATGTGATACACACACACACAAAAAAACTTCTAAAGTGAGTTGATTAAACAAGTTTGCATGGAACAGAGTTTCTGCCAAAGCATTCTTAGTGAGGACACCCTCCTCCTGGATGTAGTGCAGCTGCCGGAACTGATTAAGCAAAGTAATTGACCTATGATCAAGAATAGCATTGAGTTCTCATAGGAACATTGGCTCCCACGAGGACAAGCATCGACTTTCCCAGACTGACTTATCAAGGAGTAAACCAAGTCACAAAGTGCCCCACCGATGTCTTGACAGTCATGTTCTGAAGACTATCAAGTAATGTTGCAAGTAATCAGTTATATAAGTGCTCAGTAGGCTAATCCTCCACCTGCGGTGCCGGTACCCCGGGTTCTAGTCTCGGTTAGGGCACCGGATTCTGTCCCAGTTGCTCCTCTTCCAGTCCAGCTCTCTGCTGTGGCCTGGGAAGGCAGTGGAGGATGGTCCAGGTGCTTGGGCCCTGCACCCACGTGGGAGACCAGGAGAAGCCCCTGGCTCCTGGCTTTGGATCAGCAACCATTTGGGGGGTGAACCAGCGGAAGGAAAACCTTTCTCTCTGTCTCTCACTGTCTAACTCTGCCTGTCAAAAAAAAAAAAATCAGTTCTATATGCATGTGCACTGTACAATAGCTGATTTAATTCTTGTCAATAAAAGAAGCTCACTATTGGTTCCAGCGATGCTCTTCAGAGAGAATTCCCATATCCTAGCTCTCCTTCACTTCCAGTACACTCCCAACACAAGTTAGACACACACACACATGAAATGATGCAGTATGTCTCAACTGCTGACTATAAATATGCTATTGAGAATGCATAATATCCCAGAAAATAAAATGAGAAAATATTGTTGGTACATATTCACAGCAAATGTAACAATCCAGGCATGGGCCAAATCAATAATCCCCAAATCTGAGCAGACAAACAAATAATCTTTAGAATCACAGAACTCGTTTTTATTTGCTTTGATTTTTTCCCACTGTATTTTTTAGGAATGAGTGTGTTCTTTACATAAGTTGGAACATTTACACTGTAATAAATAAGTCAGGTAGCATATGGTTAACCATTACTAATGGTCTCTCCCTTCTTGGTTTTACAAGTTGATGGTTATATTTGAGATGCAGAGGGCATCTCATTGGAGCACTGGTTCCAGTCCCAGCTGCTTCCCTTCTGATTTCGCTCCCTGCTAATGCACCTGGGAAACAGCAGAGGATGGCCCGAGTGCATGAGGGGAGACGGGATGAAGCTCCAGGCTTCTGACTTCAGATCTGCCAAGCTCCAGCTATTGCAGCCATTTTGAGAGTGAGTCAGTGGATGGAAGATTCATTCTCTTTCTCTTTCTCTCTCTCTCCTCCCCCCATGCCTTTCCCTCTGTAACTCTGCCTTTCAAATAAATAAATCTTTTTTTGAAAAAGAAAAGAAATTGGGGCTGGCACTGTGTTGTAGCAGGTAAAGCAGCTGCCTGCAGTGCCGGCATTCCATATGGGCACCAGTTCTAGTCCTGGCTGCTCCTCTTCCAATGCAGCTCTCTGCTGTGGCCTGAGAATGCAGTATAAGATGGTCCAAGTCCTTGGGCCCCTGCACCCATGTAGGAGACCTGGAGGAAGCTCCTGGCTTCAGATTGGCCCAGCTCCGTCCATTGCAGCCATCTGGGGAGTGAACCAACGGATAGAAGACCTCTCTATCTCTCTGCCTCTCCTCCTCTCTATGTAATTCTGACCTTTAAGTAAAATAAATAATAAATCTTTTAAAAAATGAAATGCAGAGGTTTAGGTAGGGAGATAGAAGGCCCACCCCACCTGTCTACTAGCTCACTCCCCAAATGCCCACAATAGCCAGGGATGGGCCAGACCAAAGTCAGGAATCTGGAACTCAATCCAGGCGTCCCAGGAGGGTGGCAGGGTTTTAAGCACTTGAGCCATCCCCTGCTGTGTCCCAGGGTGCACATTTGCAGGAAGCTCAAATTGGGGGTGGACCTGGGACCTGAATCCTGGCACCCTAATACAGGATGTGAATGTACAAAGCATATGTCATTAGCACTTGTGCCAAATGATATGCTGCTGGCATAAAAATGCTGTAACATGTTTGCCTCTAATACTTATGTAGACAGTATATTTCACTTTGTGTTTTTGTGGGGGTGCAAACTGTTGAAATCTTTACTTAATGCGTACTAAACTGATCCTCTGTAAAAAAAAAAAAAAAAAAAAAAAAAAAAAAGGAAATTATCAATTCCCAACTTGACTCTCACTGGGATTAAACATGACAATAGGTCTGATCTGATTTCATCATCATTTAAAAAAATCATCTATTATTTTTCACTTTATGTTTCAGTGTGGGAGCAAACTGTTGAAATCCTTACTTAATGTATACTAAGCTGATCTTCTGTATATTAAGATAATCGAAAATGAATCTTGATGTGAATGGAAGGGGAGAGGGAGTGGGAAAGGGGAGGGTTGTGGGTGGGAGGGACGGTATGGGGGGGAAGCCATTGTAATCCATAAGTCATACTTTGGAAATTTATATTCATTAAATAAAAGTTAAAAAAAAAAGGATTTGGAAAAAAAAAATACTTATGTAGAAAAGTAAGAATAAAAAAATACGTTCTTCCTGTATTTGTGATGAGCAGTGATGTGATGTCTAGAGTAAGGTGTAGTACGTGACCCAGAGGGGTGAAATGACGTGTGCTTATTCAGCTCAGTGGAGGGTGGGGCTTCTGTGTTGTTTTTGAAACTGAAACCCTCAGGGACGGATAATGTTTCTCGTGTGGAGTACACGTGCTTGTTCCGGTGTGAATGCAGCCACGCTCTGCTTCTCACAGCATGCACACAGCAGCTGGCTGTAGGCTACGTCTCTTCTCAAGTTGCCTCTAAGCCCATTTGAAAGAAATAACAAAGGAGTGCAGCAGAGATGTAGTCTCTTCTCATATACAGCGTTAGTGCATTTAGACATTTGGGCACAGGAAGTCCCTGGCGGTTAGCATCTCTTCTGATTTTGAAAGATCAAAAACACAAAATAAAACCAGCAGTAACAGTAACAGCAACAAAGAGGCCAAACGTTTTAATTACTAACACCCACAGTATTTCTTCCTATATCTATTTCTCCAAGCCTCTTAATCCCTAAAAATATGTAAATGCATCACTATGGCACTAAGTGATTCCTGATTAGGAGAAGGCCTTAGTTTGCTGGAATGATATGACAATAGTCATGAAGGAAATGTCCATTTGGAGACCACATGTAGCATAATGATGTTACAGATGATACCTGATAAACAGGATGCACTATTTTGAGTATTCTAATATATAAGACAATCTCAAGTGTTCACGGTTTACTGTCTTCAAGGTCATGATTTTATATTTGATAACAGGGAATACATGTCTTTTTGGAACATTATTTCTTCATTGATGGCTCCGTTTCCATCTGCAGTATGAGAAGCAGCTTGCTGCATTGTGTTTTTGCCAACACAGGCATCTCTGCTTAGGGACAGCTGTGCCAGAAGTTCTGTGAAATTTCTCTAATGGTAGACACCAAAATCTGTATATAGAGCTAAACGTGTAAAGGCATCAGGATTAAATAGCATAGTTTAACGCTGATGAAAAAGATTTTGAGCTGCTGCTTCCTCTTGAATAATCCAGGAAAACTAACAGTGACATCCTGTTACACATGGCATTCATGAAAGGTGCAATTTTGAAAGGTGTAGACTCTCTGAATATGTATGCATAGCACCATATTTTATCTTTTTTTTCATTTTTTTTACTTTTATTTAGTAAATATAAATTTCTAAAGTAGAGTTTATGGATTACATTGGCTTCCCCCCCCCCATAACTTCCCTCCCACTCGCACCCCTCCCATCTCCTGCTCCCTCTCCCATCCCATTCACATCAAGATTCATTTTCAATGATCTTTATATACAGAAGATCCATTTAGTATATATTAAGTAAAGATTTCATCAGTTTGTACCCACACAGAAACACAAAGTGTAAAACACTGTTTCAGTACTAGTTATAGCATTGATTCACATTGGACAACACATTAAGGACAGATCCCACATGAAGAGTAGTAACTACACAGTGACTCCTATTGTTGACTTAACAATTGATACTCTTGTTTTTTTGTTGTTGTTGTTTTTAACTTTTATTTAATGAATATAAATTTCCAAAGTACAGCTTATGGATTACAACGGCTTCCCCCCCATAACGTCCCTCCCACCCGCATCCCTCCCCTTTCCTACTCCCTCTCCCCTTCCATTCACATCAAGATTCATTTTCGAATCTCTTTATATACAGAAGATCAATTTAGCATACATTAAGTAAAGATTTCAACAGTTTGCTCCCACACAAACATAAAGTGAAAAATAATAGATGATTTTTTAAATGATGATGAAATCAGATCAGACCTATTGTCATGTTTAATCCCAGTGAGAGTCAAGTTGGGAATTGATAATTTCTTTTTTTTTTTTTTTTTTTTTTTTTTTTTTTTTTACAGAATATCAGTTTAGTATACATTGAGTAAAGATTTCAACAGTTTGCACCCCCATAGAAACACAAAGTGAAATATACTGTTTGAGTACTCGTTATAGCATTAAGTCTCAATGTACAGCACATTAAGGACAGAGATCCTACATGAGGAGTAAGTGCACAGTGACTCCTGTTGTTGACTTTACCAATTGACACTCCTGTTTATGGCATCAGTAATCTCCCTATGCACCAGTCATGAGTTTCCAAGGCTATGGAAGCCCCTTGAGTTCTTTGACTCTTATCTTGTTTAGACAAGGTCATAGTCAAAGTGAAGGTTCTCTCCTGCCTTCAGAGAAAGGTACCTCCTTCTTTGAAGACCTGTTCTTTCCACTGGGATCTCACTCACAGAGATCTTTCATTTAGGGTGGTGTTTGTTTTTTTTTTTTTTTTTTTTTTTTTTTTTTTTTTTTTTTTTGCCAGAGTGTCTTGGCTTTCCATGCCTGAAATACTCTCATGGGCTTTTCAGCCAGATCGGAATGCCATTAGGGCTGATTCTGAGGCCAGAGTGCTGTTTAGGACATCCGCCATTCTATGAGTCTGCTGAGTATCTCACTTCCCATGTTGGATCACTCTCCCCTTTATTTATTCTATCGGTTAGTGTTAGCAGGTACTAGACTTGTTTATGTGCTTCCTTTGACTCTTAGTCCTTTCATTATGATCAATTGTGAACTGAAATTGATCACTCGGACTAGTGAGATGGCATTGGTACATGCCACCTTGATGGGATTAATTTGGAGTCCCCTGGTATGTTTCTAACTCTACCATTTGGGGCAAGTCAGCTTGAGCATGTCCCAAATTGTACATCTCATCCCTCTCTTATTCCTACTCTTGTGTTTAACAGGAATCACATTTCAGTTAATTTTCAACACTTAAGAATAACTGTGTATTAATTTCAGAATTAAACCAGTCATATTAAGTAGAACAGACAAAAAAACTACTAAGAGGGATAATGTGTTAAGTTGTTCATTAACAGTCAGGGCTATGCTGATCAAGTCACCGTTTCTCATAGTGTCCATTTCACTTCAGGAGGTTTCCTTTTTGGTGTTCAGTCAGTTGTCACCAATCAAGGAGAACATATGGTATTTGTCCCTTTGGGACTGGCTTATTTCACTCAGCATGATGTGTTCCAGATTCCTCCATTTTGTTGCAAATGACTGGATTTCGTTGTTTCTTACTGCAGTATAGTATTCTAAAGAGTACATATCCCATAATTTCTTTGTCCAGTCTACCGTTGATGGGCATTTAGGTTGGTTCCAGGTCTTAGCTATTGTGAATTGTGCTGCAATAAACATTAGGGTGCAGACCGCTTTTTTGTTTGCCAATTTAAATTCCTTTGGGTAAATTCCAAGGAGTGGGATGGCTGGGTCGAACGGTAGGGTTATCTTCAGGTTTCTGAGGAATCTCCAGACTGACTTCCATAGTGGCTTGACCAGTTTGCATTCCCACCAACAGTGGGTTAGTGTCCCTTTTTCCCCACATCCTTGCCAGCATCTGTTATTGGTAGATTTCTGGATGTGAGTGAGCCATTCTAACTGGGGTGAGGTGAAACCTCATTGTGGTTTTGATTTGCATTTCCCTGATTGCTAATGACCTTGAACATTTTTTCATGTGCCTGTTGGCCATTTGGATTTCCTCTTTTGACAAATGTCTATTGAGGTCCTTGGCCCATCTCTTAAGTGGGTTGTTGGTTTTGTTTTTGTGGAGTTTCTTGATCTCTTTGTAGATTCTGGTTATTAACCCTTTATCTGTTGCATAGTTTGCAAATATTTTTTCCCATTCTGTCGGTTGTCTCTTCACTCTCCTGACTGTTTCTTTTGCAGTACAGAAACTTCTCAATTTGATGCAATCCCAATAGTTGATTTTGGCTTTGACTGCCTGTGCCTCCCGGGTCTTTTCCAGAAACTCTTTGCCTGTGCCAATATCTTGAAGGGTTTCTCCAATGTTCTCTAGTAACTTGATGGTGTCAGGTCGTAGATTTAGGTCTTTAATCCATGTTGAGTGGATTTTTGTGTAAGGTGTAAGGTAGGGGTCTTGCTTCATGATTCTGCACGTGGAAATCCAATTTTCCCAGCACCATTTATTGAATAGACTGTCCTTGCTCCAGGAATTGGCTTTAGATCCTTGATCAAATATAAGTTGGCTGTAGATGTTTGGGTTGATTTCTGGTGTTTCAATTCTGTTCCATTGGTCTATCCATCTGTTTCTGTACCAGTACCATGCTGTTTTGATTACAACTGCCCTGTAGTATGTCCTGAAATCTGGTATTGTGATGCCTCCGGCCTTGTTTTTGTTGTACAAGATTGCTTTAGCTATTCGAGGTCTCTTGTGCTTCCATATAAATTTCAGCACCATTTTTTTCAGATCTGAGAAGAATGTCTTTGGTATCTTGATTGGTATTGCATTGAAAGTGTAAATTGCTTTTGGGAGAATGGACATTTTGATGATATTGATTCTTCCAATCCATGAGCATGGAAGATTTTTCCATTTCTTGGTATCCTCTTCTATTTCTTTCTTTAAGGTTTTGTAATTTTCATCGTAGAGATCTTTAACGTCCTTGGTTAAGTTTATTCCAAGGTATTTGATTGTTTTTGTAGCTATTGTGAATGGGATTGATCTTAGAAGTTCTTCCTCAGCCATGGCATTGTCTGTGTATACAAAGGCTCTTGATTTTTGTGCATTGATTTTATACCCTTCTACTTTGCCAAAATCTTCTATGAGTTCCAATAGTCTCTTGGTAGACTTCTTTGGGTCCCCTAAATAAGAATCATATCATCTGCAAAGAGGGATAGTTTGAGTTCTTCCTTCCCAATTTGTATCCCTTTAATTTCTTTTTCTTGCCTAAAACTCTGGCTAGAACCTCCAGAACTATATTGAATAGCAGTGGTGAGAGTGGGCATCCCTGTCTGGTACCAGATCTCAGTGGAAATGCTTCCAACTTTTCCCCATTCAATAGGATGTTGGCTGTGGTTTTTTCATAGATTGCTTTGATTGTATTGAGGAATGTTCCTTCCAAACCCAGTTTGCTTAGAGTTTTCATCATGAAAGGGTGTTGTATTTTATCAAATGCTTTCTCGGCATCTATTGAGATAATCCTATGGTTTTTCTTCTGCAGTCTGTTAATGTGGTGTATCACATTGATTGTCTTGTGCACATTAAACCATCCCTGCATACCAGGGATAAATCCCACTTGGTCTGGGTGGATGATCTTTCTGATGTGTTGTTGCATTCTATTGGCCAGAATTTTATTGAGGATTTTTGCATCTATGTTCATCAGGGATATTGGTCTGTAATTCTCTTTCAATGCTGCATCTTTTTCCGGCTTAGGAATTAAGGTGATTTTGGCTTCATAGAAAGAATTTGGGAGGACTCCCTCTTTTTCAATTGTTCTGAATAGTTTGAGAAGAATTGGAGTTAGTTCTTCTTTAAATGTCTGGTAGAATCTTTTTAAAATCAATGAACCATTCATGTCTAAATTGGAAAAGTGGTTCAAAAACCAAGAAATATTTTCTAATAATAGATCTATTACAATTGGTCATATTTAGTTTTTTTTGACAATTAGTGGTTAGGTCAGTCATACTGAAAAAATGTACAGAAGTGAGTCGTCGTAAAAATTGAAGTCTGTCATTGGGGGACGCCACTGCTTGTGACACTGACATCAACTACTGGAGAATCGGATTCAAGTCTCGGCTTTTCTGTTTCCAGTATAGCTGCCTGCAAATGTGCCTGGGAAACCAGCAGAGGATGGGCCAAGTGCATGGGTCCCTGCCACCCACACTGGAAACCGGGATGGGGTTCAAGGCCACTAACTTCAGCTTCCCTTTCCAGGCTACTGCAACCATTTGGTGAGTGAACCTGTGGATGGAAAATCTCTGTCACTGACTTTCAAATAAGTAAAACTCTTAAAAAAAAATTAAAAAAAAAGCCGGTGCCACTGCTCACTAGGCTAATCCTCCACCTAGCGGCGCCAGCACACCGGGTTCTAGTCCCGGTCGGGGCACCGGATTCTGTCCCAGTTGCCCCTCTTCCAGGCCAGCTCTCTGCTGTGGCCAGGGAGGGCAGTGGAGAATGGCCCAAGTGCTTGGGTCCTGCACCCCATGGGAGACCAGGAGAAGCACCTGGCTCCTGCCATCGGATCAACGCGGTGCGCCGGCCGTGGCGGCCATTGGAGGGTAAACCAATGGCAAAGGGAAGACCTTTCTCTCTCTCTCTCTCTCTCTCTCTCTCTCACTGTCCACTCTGCCTGTCAAAAAAAAAAAAAAAAAAAAAAAAAAGTCTGTTAGTGACCCAGGACACCATCATCAGCCCTGCTTAGACACTAGCACATATTATGTTTACTTACCAAGATTGTCTGATCTTAAACATACTGTAGTTACTCTCTCATGCTCACTCTGTGCATACTGGCAGTTAGCTGCCTCTGAAGTTGTCTCTCTTGAAATAAGTTCGTTTTGGCTGTGGGTTCACACCTTGTCTCTTCTCTGTTCTTCCCAGCTTTCTGTGCAGGCATCTTAAGCTCTAGGCTGGGCTGTTCCCTATAACAGCAAACAATGAGGGGATGGCGTTGTAGCACAGCCAGTTTAGTAGCCGCCTGTGAAGCTGGCATCCAGCAGGGGCCCTGCGTTGTGTCTCTGCTAATGACCTGGGAAAGAAGCAAGGGACGGCCCAAGTGTTTGGGCCCTGTCACCTGTGTAGGAGACCTGGACGAAATCCCTGGCTCCTCACTTCTACCTGGCCCAGCCTGGGCTGTTGCGGCCTTTGGGGAGTGAATGAGCAGACACAAGATGTGTCTGCCTCTCCCTCTCTGAAACTCTGCTTTCAAACAAATCAAAAATGTTAAGAATTTTAGTTAGTTCCTTTTATATAAGGACTGATAAAAACTTATCTAAATAAAGGCATTACTGTCCATAAATATTACTATTTATAAATATTCTTTTATTGCATATAATCTGAGATTGTGACAAATTTACCAGTCTCGTGACGTGGATTTTTATTTTATAATGAGATAGTATAAAGATAATTTATCATATCTTATAATTTTATTATTTTTAGTGTGCGAGTCTAGACATAAGTACAGTTGAGGCCTATTGTAAAAAATAACTACTTTCATGGGCCAGCGCTGTGGCGCAGTGGGTTAATGCCCTGGCCTGAAGCGCCGACATCTTATATGGACACTGGTTCTAGTCCCGGCTGCTCCTCTTCCGATCCAGCTCTCTGCTATGGCCTGGGAAAGCAGTAGAAAATGGCCCAAGTCCTTGGGCCCCTGCACACATGTGGGAGGCCCAGAAGAAGCTCCTGGCTCCTGGCTTTGGATTGGTGCAGCTCTGGCCGTTGCGGCCATCTGGGGAGTGAACCAGCGGAAGACCTCCCTCTCTGTGTCTACCTCTCTCTCTAACTTTGTCTTTCAAATAAATAAAATAAGGCTGGTGTCGCAGCTCACTAGGCTAATCTTCCTTCTGTGGCGCCAGCACCTCAGGTTCTAGTCCCGGTTGGGGTGCCGGATTCTGTCCCGGTTGCCCCTCTTCCAGTCCAGCTCTCTGCTGTGGCCCAGGAGGGCAGTGGAGGATGGCCCAAGTGCTTGGGTCCTGCACCCCATGCAAGACCAGGAGGAGGTGCCTGGCTCCTGGCTTTGGATCAGCATGGTGTGCCGGCCATGGCAGTCATTTGGGGGGTGAACCAACAGAAGGAAGACCTTTCTCTCTGTCTCTCTTTCTCACTGTCTAACTCTGCCTGTCAAAATAAATAAATAAATAAATAAAATGTTTAAAATAATAAGTACTTTCTTAGATTAAGATGTGTTTTTTAGGAGTGAAAATGTGTTTTCCTTTTAAAGGACACTGATGTGAACTGTGTGCTCTGGCTCTCAAATTGGAAATGGAAGTGTGTGGACTACCCTGGAGAATCCGTCCTGACCACCACGGGGCATGAGAGGGAGACAGGCAAAGAAGATGGCAGGTAAGACATTTTATTGGTTATTACAATTATTTTATAAACAAACTGATAAATTATTCCAATAACCTAATCATTCTGATTTTGAAATTAGAGCAAAACCCGAATTCATATCTTGAACCACATGTCTCTCTGGATGGTATGAGGAGTCAAAATCAATTTATAGAGATTATGAATACATGGATTCAAATTATTGGCTTTAAATCATGTCTTTAAAAAAAATTAACAGATTTTTAAGAGCTGTTTGAGGCTTACAGGACATTTCAGTCGAAATTTTAGTTCTCCCCATATACCTGTTCCTCCTCCAGGTTAGGAATTTTTAACATTGTGAGTTAGTGTGGTGCCATTGTTATAATTGGTGGACAAATGTGGATACATCATTATTAGCTAAAGACCATAGTCTGCTTTAGGATTAAGTTCCATGGGTTTTGACAAATGCATAATTTCACATGTCTACATTAGCGTATCCCACAAACTTTCAATGTCCTAATATTCCCCGTGACTTCATTTATACTCCTTTCCCTTGCTTCATGAATGATATCATCACTGGTCATTTTTACTTACTCTGTAACTTCACCTTTTCTGGAATGTCCTATTCATACAAGGGAAATCCTACAAATATGTACTTTCTTGTTAAATAAAAATAAAAAAAATCCAAAGTACAGCTTATGGATTACAGTGGCTTTTTCCTCCCCATAACTTCACTCCCACCCGCAACCCTCCCATCTCCTGCTGCCTCTCCCATCCCATTCACATCAAGATTCATTTTCCATTATCTTTATATACAGAAGATCAATTTAGTATATATTAAGTAAAGATTTCATCAGTTTGCACCCACACAGAACATAAAGTATAAAATACTGTTTGAGTATTAGTTATAGCATTAATTCACATTGGACAACACATTAAGGACAGAGATCCCACATGAGGATTAAGTACACAGTGACTCCTGTTGTTGACTTAACAAATTGACACTCTTGTTTATGGTGTCAGAAATCTCCCCAGACTCTAGTCATGAGTTGCCAAGGCTATGGAAGGCTTTTGAGTTCGCCAACTCTGATCTTATTTAGACAAGGCCATAGTCAAAGTGGAAGTTCTCTCCTCCCTTCAGAGAAAGGTACCTCCTTCTTTGATGGCCCTGTTCTTTCCACTAGGATCTCACTCGCAGAGATCTTTCATTTAGGTCATTTAGTTGTTGTTTTTTTTTTTTTTGCCAGAGTGTCTTGGCTTTCCATTCCTAAAATACTCTCATGGGTTCTTCAGCCAGATCCGACTGCCTTAAGGGCTGATTCTGAGGCCAGAGTGCTGTTTAGGACATCTGCCATTCTATGAGTCTGCTTTAAACATGTACTTTCAGTACGCTTCTAGTGATTATGATACATGAATTAACATGATCTTCAGAACAGTAAGTTATAAATAAGAAAGTCCTTGATTTCAAAACCCTTCTGTTGTGCTTATCAGTCTAGACATCCGTGATAAAATTTAAGAAGGTCTAATGATAATGAACTTAATAAATTCTAAAGTCAAAAATTAGAATGGGACTTTCAGTTATAGATTTAATAAATTCTGTCAATATACTTGAACATTTATTCCAGTCTGAGGATAAAAAAAATTGTATATACATAAAAATAAAATGAAATAATTTGGGTTATATTACTGGAAAGCTCAGCCCCTGTCCTCGGTTGTAACAAGAACAAGGTTTGAGCACAAAAAGAGAAAATGAATCTGTCTGCAGAGGGGAAGCAGCCTCACATGCCAGCACTACCATCCTGCATAGTGAGGATGCCCCGGTGTTGTAACTGAAGCTGCATAGGAGGGGCTGGTTTCAACGAAAATGAGGGATGAAGCTTGCCTCAGCACTGAGGCTCACTGGTGAGAAGGCTGGAGCACTTAGCGCTGCCTTAACTGAGGTGCTGTGCTCTGGCTGCCTCTGAGAGGTCAAATCAGGATTAAAGCATTCTGAGTACATGGGCAACAGGGAAAGCCAACAATTGAGCCTTGAAACATAACACATTGCTTTGTAATAGCGGCCTGGAAAACATGATTTGACCGGAATTAGAGGAAAACTGTACACTGTGGGAATTCTCTGCACTGTGTTTGATTATGACAAGAACCACTTGTTACAACTTGTATATCATCCTGTCCATGACTACACTTGGGGAGGGGAAACGATTTATGTGCGGCCTCCCCTCTACCTCTATCTCCAAAATAAATATGATTCTAATATATTTTTAAAAAGAAACAAAAGGCAAATGACTGACCAAGTCACATGAAAGCAAAGTAGGTTTCTGTGTAGTACTGTAAGCTGGTCAGAAATGGTTATTTTCTTTTTCTGGTAAAGATACATTTATTTTAAGAGTTACAGAGATAGAAGGGGATGGGGGTGGACTGCAATGGCCAGGACTGGGCCAGGCTGAAACCAGGAGCCAGGTGCTTCTTCTAGGTCTCCCCACTTGGGCTATGGCCCCCTGCTTTCCCAGGCACATTAGCAGGGAGCTGGGTGGGAAGTGAAGCAGCCAGGACTCAAACAGTGCCCATATGGGAATCCAGCGCTGCAGCGTCATAGCACTGGCCCCAGAAATGATTCTTTTAAGAATTGTCTTTGGTTACAGAGTAGGGAAAAAGGCAGCAGGGGAAAGGTGCTAAGGACAAAATCTACTTGGCACAGATGGCATAAGAAGGGCTGGGTGTTTAGAATTAAGGACATCTTTTGTGATGTTTACATCTCTTATTCAAAGCGACCGTGTTCACATCTTGGCTCCACTTCCCAATCCAGCTTCCAGTTGTTGAGCAGTCTGGCAAGCAGAGGCTCAAGCACTTGGGCCCTTGCCACCCACACGGGAGATGAAGATTGAATTTCTGGTTCCTGCCTGGCCAAACCTCAGCTACTGCAGCCATTTGGGTGGTAAAACAGTAGATGGGAAATGAATCTCTCTCTCTCTCTCTCAAAAAAGAAAAAAAAAAAAGCAAAAAGCAAAACAATGCAATTTCCTAATGTACTGTTAAGAAAGTGCCTAGCATTATACTACAGATTTCTTTATTCAAAGGTGTTGCAATTTTTAACAAGGCAAAAGCCTTAGTATATACATTATATGATTTCTACATTAGAGTTTCATCTAGATTTGTACATTAATTGCTGTGATAAAACAAATTATTTTCTGTTCAGAAATACTGGCCATGCTGTCAAATGTAAGTTTATGGGAGGGTAAGAAGAAAACGAAAAGCTTGCCATAAATAAAACATACAGCTATACAATTTATTGTCAAAGAAAGAGGATTAACCAAGAAAATAATCAGTTGATGGCGATGTGAAATTTACACCTGTTGGATCAATTGGATTTTTATGAATATCTATAAAATATAAGCTTTAGAATACAGCAAACAAAGACATGACCACTCATGGGGCCGGCACCATGGCGTAGTGGGTCAAGCTGCTGCCTGCAGTGCCGGCAACCCATATGGGCGCTGGTTCAAGTCCTGGCTGCTCCACTTCTGATCCAGCTCTTAGCTGTGGCCTGGGAGAGCAGTAGAAGTTGGCTCAAGTCCTTGGGCCCCTGCACCCTTGTGGGATGACTCGGAGGAAGCTCCTTGCTCCTGACTTAGGATCAGTGCAGCTCCGGCCATTGCAGCCAACTGGGGAATGAACCAGCAGATTGAAGACCTCTCACTCTCTCTGCCTTTCCTTCTCTCTTTGTGAAACTCTGACTTTCTCATAAATAAATGCATTTTTTAAAAAAGAAAAACACCACATACTAGTATCTTTTCTCTGCTCAACAATAAATTTTCCCAAGTGAGTATGCATCTTTGTTTTTTTAGAAATAAACTTTATTCTTACAACTTTTTTTTAAAGATTGCATTTCAATTAATAAATAAGAGTTACAGAGAGGCAGAGAAAGAGAGGTCTTCCATCTGCTGGTTCACTCCCCAGATGGCCGCAAAGGCCAGAGCTGCACTGATCCAAATCTAAGAGCCAGGAGTTTCTTCCAGGTGTCCCACATGGGTGCAGGGGCCCAAGGACTTGAGCCATCTTCCATTGCTTCCCCAGGCCATAGCAGAGAGCTGGACCGGAAGTGGAGCAGCCAGGACTGGAACTGCTGCCCATATATGATGCTGGCATGGGAGATGGTGGTTTTATCTGCTATGCCACAGCACCAACCCCGCATCTTTAATTTTAAGTGACATGATCAGGTTGAGAACAATGAAAAGACAGTCAGGACAATGGTATATGAAAAACAAACAGGTGTCACGTATGAAAGTCTCAGCCACCACAGACTTGTTTGTGCCTGCCCATTTCTATTCCACATTCTTATCACCAGTCTAAATTCATTATGAGAAACCCAGTGTTGTATACAGATTCAGTAGGATTCTTAGATTGCCTGTCTTTATGAAAACAATGTTTTATGGAGAATATATATGTGATGCCTTTTCTCTCCCTTCTTGGTACCATCTTAGTTAAGGTACATACAACTCAGTCCTGATCACTTACCAAATTTTTTTTACCCAGAAATATTTTATTGAAGGTATATAAATTAATGTATTTCATAAATACAAATTTAGGACCACAGTGATTCTTCCCACTCTATCTGCTCTCTCACCTGCACTCCCACCCTTTTCCCTCCTCCCTCTCCTATTTCAATTCTAGTATTTTACTAACATCTGTTTTCAATTAAATTTATACACATCATAAAGAGTTCAACAACTAGTGTGGAAAAAAAAACTGTTTCTCAACAATCAAGACAAGGGCTGTTCAAAGTTATATATCAAAATGTCAATTTCACTTCCTTAAGGTACCTTTTAGGTGCTCTGTTAGTTAACATAGATCAGTGAGAACATATGGTATTTTCCCTTGAGGGACTGGCTTATTTCACTAAGTATAATGTTTTCCAGTTGCATCCATTTTGTTGCAGATGACAGGATTATTTTTTTTTACCATTGTGTAGTATTGCATGGTATATATCTATCCCATGATTTCCTAATCCAGTCTTCAGTTGGGCAGTTCAGTTTATTCCATATCTCAGCTGTTGTCAATTGAGCTTCAATAAACATGGGAGTACAGATAACTCTTTCATATCTGATTTCGTTCCATTGGGTGAATTCCCAGGAGTGGGATGGCTCTGTCAGATGGTAGGTCTATATTCACATTTCTGAGGCATCTTCATGCTGTCTTCCATATGACTATACCAGTTTGCATTCCCACCAACAGTGCATTAAGGTACCTTTCTCCCTACATCCTCACCAGCATTTGTTGTTTGTTGATTACTGAATGAAAGTTACTCTAATGGGAGTGAAGTGAAACCTCATTGTGGTTCTGATTTGCACTTTGCTGATGGCTAGTGATGCTGAGTATTTTTTCATGTGTCTGTTGGCCATTTGGATTTCCTCTTTTGAAAAATGCCTGTTCATGCTCTTTGACCATTTCTTAACTGGGGTTTTTTGTTTTGTTGTTGAGTTTCTTGAGTTTTTTATATATTCTTGGTATTAATCCTTTATCAGTTGTGTAGTTTGAAAATAATTTCACCCATTATGTTGGTTTCCCCTTCACCTTGCTGAGTGTTTCTATTGCAGTGCAGAAGCTTTCCAATCTGATGTAATTCCATTTGTCAGTTTTGGCTTTGATTGCCCGTGCCTCTGGGATCTTTTTGAAGAACTTTTCACCTATGACAATGTCTTGTTGGGTCTCCCCAATGTTTTCTAATAATTAGATGGTATAGAGTTGTAGATTTAAGTCTTCGATCCATTTTGAGTGGGTTTTTGTGTAAGGTGTAAGGTAGGGGTCTTGCTTCATATTTCTGGGCCTATGATGTGTCGATTTTGGTTATTTGCTTAAAAAAGAAACCCAACTCTTTCTTTTACTGATCTTTTGTTTTCCTCTTTGTTTCAGTTTTGGGGATGTGGGCTGTGTGTTTTGGGGCTTTGTTGGTCTAAATCATTTATTTTTTTAGAGGCAGGCATGGACACAAAATACACAGACAAAGAAATTTCCATCTACTGACTTACATACCAAATGCCCCCAGTAATCCCTTGCTGGAGCCCAGACTAGGAGCTGAGCACTCATTACGGGGTTTCCAATGTGTATGTTACAGCTCCAGGTATTGAAGTAGTCACCATGGCTTGCCAGAGTGTGCATTCTTAGCAAACTGCCATCAGCAGCAGAGCTTAGACTTGACTCAGGCATGGTGATATTAGATGGAGAAGTCCCAACTTGTCGCTCCCCGTCTTCGCGGAGGAACGACACAGGACCCTGCGCTGTTCTTTCGTCTGCTCGGCCCTCCCCGGGTTTGCTGCTGGTTCTTCCCGGGTTGGCTGCCGTCCCTCCACCTCTGTGGAGGGGCGGGCCCCCTGCCACTTTCCCCACTTCCGCGGGGGAGCGGCACACCGCCGGCCGGCTCTCTTGGGGGCTGCACAGGTGTTCCTTCAGATAGATGTTCCTGGTGCATGTTGTCTCTCTCCTCCTTTATAGTCCTCTTCCACCAATCCCAACTCTGCTACCCACATGCCGAGTACGCTGCTCTCCTCCAATCAGGAGCAGGTCCTGCTGTTTATTGGTTGAACTGGAGGCAGCTGTGTAGAAGCTGTTTCCTCCTCTCCCAGCGCCATATTGTGGGAGAGCAGATGCATAGAATAAGTCTTAATTCCAGTAACTTAGTCTAGTCCGAGTTGCTCCCCACACCAACTGATAGGTTTACCATGGTGTCAAAGACCTTCCTGTTGGCTTGGACCATGGGAAGGGTGAAGACCACTCTAGGGCAAATGCTTTAAGTGTACAATTTCTGTGAGGATATTCTTCATTTCTGCCCTTCTGAGGTGCCTCAATTTCAATTAATTTCCTATCTGAATTCTCATGTTTATCATTGATTTCCAGAAATTTTAGTTCCCTTACAATGTAAGCTATTCAGTTACAATACACACAATCATACTTTCCCTTGTTTATAATTAATCATAATTATAGTTGTGTCACAAGCACTCTGCCTGTGTTCTCTGGTAAGCGCTACTTAGGAGCCTCCACACATTACTGACATATTGAAGCAGAGAATATCTTTTGTAAGTCACACTAAGAAATTATATTCTTGGAAACTATTTTGAGTTAGTAGGAATCATTAAACATAACTTGAGGTAGACCGAAAAGTGGTGGGGAAACAAAGGAAATAATTATTGAAGTAAAAATTTGAGATATCAACATGAATGTTATCCACAGAAGACTCATAATAGTCAAAATGATCCTGAGGAAAAAATAAAACAGATAACTTCATAATACCTGATTTTGTTCTTAAAAAAAAATTGATTGATTGATTAGCATGACAATGTTACAGAGAGGGAGTGGCAAAGAGACAGAGAATGAAAGAGGGGGGAATAAGAGAGAGAGAGAGAGAGAGAGAGAGAGACAGAGATTCCCTCTGTTAGTTCATTCCCCAAATGGCTGCAACAACCAGGGTGGGTCAGGGTAAATCTAGGAGCCAGGAGCTTCCTCTGGGTTTCCTACGTGGGTGCAGGGGCCCAGGCACTCAGGCCATCTTCCACTCTTCCACTGCTTTCCCAAGTGCATTTCTTGAAGCAGAACTCACAAGCGTTGTCTCCGTCACAGATGACAACTTAACCCAGTGCACCACAGTTCTGGCCCCACAATCCCTGATTACAAAAGATACTCCAAAACTATAGTAATTAAAATAATGTGGTACTTGCCTAAAAGCTGACACATGGATCAATAGACAGAATACAGAAGCTATAAATTAATCCACATTAATATATTTAATTGATTTTTTTTTCTTTTTTAAAGATTTATTCATTTTTGTCACACAGAGAAAGGAGGCGGAGCGAGAGAGAGGTCTACCATCCATTGGTTCACTCCCCAGATGGCTGCAATGGCCGGAGCTGCTCCGATCCAAAGCCAGGAGCCAGGACACTCTCCCACATCTCCCATGCGGGCACAGGGGCCCAAGGACTTGGGCCATCCTCTACTGCTTTCCCAGGCCATAGCAGAAAGCTGGATCAGAAATGGAGCAGCTGGGACTCAAACCAGCACCCATATGGGATGCCGGCACTGCAGGCGGTGGCTTTACCTGCTATGCCACAGCACTGGCCCCAGTCAACTGATTTCTAACATAGTTGCAAGAACAGACATTATACAAAGGAGTCTTTTCAATAAATGGAGCTGGCAAAAGTGAATGTTCATGTATAGAACAATGAAATTAGCACCTACCTATCACCTCAAGATACTCAAGAACTTAATATAAGATATGGAACTATGAAGTTGCAGGAATAAAACAAGAGAAACACTTCAAAACATTGGTGTAGGTAATAATTTTTTTGGATAAGACTCCAGTAACACAGGCAACCAAAGAAACACTAGACAACCAGAATGAAGAGCCATCTGGCAGAATGGAAGAACATATTTGCAATCTACTCATCTGACAAAGGATTGATATTCAGAATATATCAGTAACTCAGTAAGCTCAACCATGAAAATACAACCAATCCAATTAAGAAATGGACAAAGGATCTAAGTAGACAGTTCTCCATAGTACAAATAGCCAGAAATATGTAAAAAAATGATAAAAGCACTAGCCATTAGTGAAATGCAAATCAAAACCATGGTGAAATTTTACCATATTCCTGATAGTAAAGCTATTGATAACACAAAATAATAAATACTGGGGAAAATATGGAGAAAGAGGAACTCATACTTTATTGGTAGAGATGTCAATTATTAAAATAATTATAGGGGCCGGCCCTGTGGCTCACTTGGCTAATCCTCCGCCTGTGGCACCGGCACACCGGGTTCTTGTCCCAGTTGGGGTGCCAGATTCTGTCCGGTTGCCCCTCTTCCAGTCCAGCTCTCTGCTGTGGCCCAGGAGGGCAGTGGAGGATGGCCCAAGTGCTTGGTCCCTGCACCCACATGGGAGACCAGGAGGAGGCACCTGGCTCCTGGCTTTGGATCGGCACTGTGCACCAGCTGAAGCGGCCATTGCGGGGTGAACCCACGGAAGGAAGAGCTTTCTCCCTGTCTCTCTCTCTCTCACTGTCTAACTCTGCCTGTCAAAAAAAAATGTAGAAATAAACATAGAGGTTTCTTAAAATGCTAGAAATAGACTTGCCACATGATTCAACATTGCCACTACTTGGGTAAGTGTCCCAAACCTAAGATATGAGTGTGTCAATATAATGCCTCCATCAGGATTTTTGAGGTACTGTTCTAAACAGCCAATATAGGAAATCAACCAAAACATCCTTCCTCAGATGAATGGATAAAGAAAATGTGGTATATATACACAATGGGATATTATGTAGACATAAGAAAAATGAAGTTTTGTCATTTTCTGCAAAATACATGGGACTGGAAGACATTCCATTAATGAAAGAAGCTGAACCCAGGAAGACAAACACTGCCTGTTCAGTCTCTTATGTGGGACATTAAAAGAAATTCAAACTGAACATGGAATGATGATTACTAGTAAGGCTGAAGGAGAAGGAAGGGATAGGGGAATTTAGTTTATGAGCCTCAAATCAGAGTTAGACTGAAGAAATTCAGTATTGCATAGCAAATTTTGACATATAGTTGTCGAAAACCTAGTAGATGTTCTATGAACAAATAGAAGAAAACACCTCCCAGAATGCAATCATGAAGTAATGTCAAAGGAGGATGTTATTTACCCCTTTTTGAGGAGTGCACATTGTATGAATATATTGAAATGTCACACTCCAGCCCGTAAATATGTAAAATTACTGTCAATAAAAATGTTACAATGCATATTATAATGAAGCATTGATAATGTCTCAGGGGCCCAAATAATAATAATTAATGACTGACAAAAAAGACTCTCCATCAAATTATGTATCTAAAAATATTTATTATTGCATTTAATTTGCACATAAGTCATTTGCAAACTGATAAGATATATTATAAAGTAAGCACATGCATATACACACAGAACAATCCACAACTGTAAAAATATTAATAGGAAGTCAAGGATATAACGGATTTGAAAACCTCAGCTTTGCTATTTACATGTCATGTCCAAATAAAGAATTCATGAATTATCTAAGTTCTTAACTTGTAACAGTTAACAATTTTCATTATAATACGAATAATTACAGTTACACAAATGAGATGCTTGTCTTTCCACACATGAAATCTTTATAATTTAATGGTTGGAGTATTCACATTATATAAAAGTATAATATTTAATATTCAATGAAGGCTAACTCTTACAACCTCATTAAATAGGCATTATAATTCAATGGAGTTAAATCTCTTCCCTTTGATTTCACTATTCTACATCTCCCCTGATCCTTCTAATACTTTGTAAGTCCTTGAATTATTTACATCATTCATTGTGTTTTCTCTCTCCAGCTGGTTTTCCAGGGAGAGGATTTTCCCTCATTATCATTCTGTATTATAGTATGAAGTAAAAATGTATGAAAGCAAATTTAAAATTTACAAACCCATGATAAAGTCTTTAATAGTACTTTAAAAAGTCAAACTAGGGGAGCTCAGAACGTGGTCTTTTTGGAGGACACAGTCAGAAATGTGCCAGTCTTGATGTTGAGCACTGTATGGTTTGAAGCTGAAAGGATCAGGAAAGTATACCTCCTGTGTTGTGTAGAGGTAGGAAAACCAAGTTCTGGGTACTGCTTATAGTGGAAATATGTATATACACAAATTATGCCTAGCACCAGATTTTGTAAGGTTTGATTCCTAGACAAAGTCATTTTTACCTTATAAAATAATTTTTTAAAAACTGTAAAACCTCAGGAAATGTGTTTCAACAATGTCTTCTTCCTCAACTCCCCATTTCTCCCTACTCTTATTCTTCCTTGTGGATAATGCCAACTAAATTCAAAATATCACTTTAATCTTATTCCTCACTGAATATCAGAGACATACAATAAAACCACCTGCCTTGAAGGAGATACACTGAACCCTGTTAAAGTGCTTGCCCTCTGTCAAATACCTTCAAGAAGTGGCAACTTGGTAAACCCTACACTTGTCATAGCATAGGAAAACGCTATATTTTACCATATGTACAGACAGCACTGCAAGAAAATATATAATCATGACAAGAGTAGGCCAGGAATGAATGTGTATGTGCGATAATTTAGCCTACTTATCCACTATCAAAGACGACAGAATTAAGTGTGAATTTTGAGTGAGTATGCAAAATGTCAATCAAATAATATTAACTATTACCCTCTAAATTGATTTGGTGTCTTATTAGAATCTACATAGAAAATAAATCTTTTACTAGAATTAAACTACTCAATTGACCCTATTTCAAAAAAGAGTTGCAGTCATGAATATTTATATAATTCTGCACTCAAATAAGTGATCCATGTTCTAGAAACTCCTAGTAAGTATGTGACTTTTTTCTTGACAATTATTTTGATTTTATAACAGAGCCCATGTTTTTAAGCTATTCAATTATATAGCTATTATTTATACATAATTAATTATAAACTGATGAGTAGGCAAATAAAAGCTTATATTCAGTGACATATTTACATAGTATTTTGGTCTGTGTGCTAAGTAATAATCTAGGAGTTATGAATACATGATTCCTAACATGAGCTAACTACCTATTCTTACAGATTTTTAGTCTGTGAGCTCTCTTATTCGTATTCTTCTGCTCAAAATAATAACTTAGAATTTTAGTTTTTCTAGGATAAATAGCATAGGATTTTCTGAGGGTGCAGATGAAATTTGGATTATCAGTTGAGATGCCCCCTGAGATGCTCATATGAGCTATCAGTATCCTTGGATCTTTTTCCTTTTTGGATCTTTTTAAAATTTTATTTAAGGTAAACAAATTTCATATATACAGATTTAGGAACATAATGATACCTCCTACCCTACCCTACCTCCTGCCCATCCTCCAATCCTTCCTCCTCCTCCTTCCTTATTCCCTCTGTTAATTTTTACAGCAGTCTATTTCAGTTTACTTAATACTCATAAGACTAACCCTAGGCCGGCGCCACGGCTCATTAGCCTAATCCTCTGCCTGTGGTACCAGCACACCGGGTTCTAGTCCCAGTCAGGGTGCCGGATTCTGTCCCGGTTGCCCATCTTCCAGGCCAGCTCTCTGCTGAGGCCCGGGAATGCAGTGGAGGATGGCCCAAGTGCTTGGGCCCTGCACCCGCATGGGAGACCAGGAGAAGCACCTGGCTCCAGGCTTCGGATCAGCGTGGTGCACTGGCCACAGCACACCGGCCGCAGTGGCCACTGGAGGGTGAACCAATGGCAAAGGAAGACCTCTCTCTCTCTCTCTCTCACTGTCCACTCTGCCTGTCAAAAAAAAAAAAAAAAAAAAAAAGACTAACCCTACACTAAATAAAGAGTTCATCAAATAGTAAGAAGGAAAAACAACCACTATTCCCAAAAGACAAATACCTTATGTTTTCCCTGATCTGCGGTAACTAAGAGAGTACCAAAAATGTAATATATAGGAGTGAAATGGACATTTTGAGATTTGATGATTGTTTAGTGTGAACTTTTTGAAGTCCCCTTGTATAATAAATCAGCTTTGTAAGAACTGAGACATGGAAGAAAGTGGATAGCTAATGATGGCTCAAATTCTTTGGCCTCTGCCACTCATATGAGTGACACAGATGTGGTTCTGGGATCCAGGCTTTGGCTTAACCCAGCCCTGGCTGTTCCGTTGTGAATGTTTAGGGAATGAACCAGCAGATAGAACAATCAATCAACCAATCAATCAATCTGTCTTTCTCTCCCTCCTCCCTCCCTCCCTCCCCTCTCTTCCTCCATTGTCTGCTTTTCAAGTGCATGAACATAAAGAGCAGCTGGAAGAGGCGAATTTCTCCCAGAAGCGCAAGGTGCTCTTCTGTTCTGCTGAGTGACTCTCTAGACTGGAATGACCAGGTTTCTGTTACTACTGACTCTAAGGAACAGGAGGAATTCTTGAAATGATAACTCATGTTCTCAAAGTCTGAATCAGCCATTTATGATCTTTGAACCAGAAGTCACTTAACTTTGGGATTAGCAAAGTGTTGGATTGGTGAGTGTTCTAGGAATCACTTAGCTTTTAAACACTGGGATATATAGAAACATATGGAACAACAAGCACTACTTTTAGTATCTGAGAACTCCTGAAGTTCGAGAAGAGCTGGTATAGAGATCTGGGAATAGTGATGGTAACTCTCCTTCTCTTGTATTCTAGAGAACGGGAGGAAGATGGTTAAACAAAGCACATCAATCGCAAAAGGAGTGACTCCAATTGAATTGAAGTGGAAAATGCCCGTATATGAAGTCAAGTGTGAGTTAGGACTCTGTCTTGTAGCATGGTTTCACAGAAAGCCTGAGCTGAGAAAGGTTTCAAATATTTCCGTCTTTGCTCCATATTTGCACTGCTCCGTATTTGCACTGCTCACTTACAGTGCCAGTTGAAAAATTGGTGCCCTTCTCAGCAAGGCTCCTGATAGAGGTGGTATAGAAAGAGGCTGGTGCCCCAGAGAAACCCCCACAAGCCCAGGGGAGGCAGGGACAACTGAAATGTGAACTAAGAAATTAGGTAGCCCTCTGATTAGGGTTAGAAGGTGATCATGGTGGGAAGAATCGCCACATTCCTAAAGTTGTGATGATGAAATGTATGAAGTGGGTATTCGTTAAATAAAAGGTTTCTGGGGAAAAAAAAGAAAACCACAAATATTTAAAACCTTGCTAGGATTATTATTAAGACTTTGCAAATTGGGATAAGGAAACACATTGAATTTGTTAGGCTCAATTATTTTGTCAGTAAGCGGAACAGGAGTTCATGAAGTAAGCTCACTGTCAAACTATTAGCCACATCTCTTTGGTTGACTGGGCACTGCATCCATGCCCACAGTCAGGTTTTCTGTTTTGCTCGGGATTGATTAAATCCTTAAAGTTCCCCCCTGATCCTCCTTGTTCTGGACCTGTCTCACCTCTCAGCATAATTGCGTTCATGCCATCAAAATTTACATGCCTTGTGTGACATTCTCCCTTATAAAAATGCTACCAACATCCATCAACCTGAGGTGGGAAGTTTTGTAAAGGTACCAGGATGACTTGGCATAGGACACTGTGGCCTTCAGATACTTAAATTCCAATTATTCTGAAGAGGGATTTGTTGAGGTGACTTCTTCAATTCCAACACAGGCTACATCTATTACATGCAATGGAAAAATACATCATGAATTCCACTTCAGGATTAAGAACTTCTAAAGAGTTCACTAACATTATTCTATCCACTGTAGTTTTCCTATCTATATGCAATCTTGGATCCCTTGAAGTGTGTTTAATATGAGTGAGGACATGAATGTTTAAGTTATTTAATATAAGTACGTTAATTCCTACTTTAAAAGCTAAAGCATTATATAACAAACAAGATTATATTGTCTGGTTATCACTATATTTCATCTAAGCCATTTCACTGTGTATTATATAATGGGATTTATTACAGTATGAGTCTGTCACTTCCGGCTCTCTGGTGTTATACCTCGATACATCTAGTTAGTACCGATGGATTCAATTCAAATGCTGTTATTAGTACGCTAATGTGTACATCTCTACAAATAACATCGCATCTTGTTTATTGTAATCATTTAGCCAAACAGTATAAATCACAGGAGTATTGTGTACATTTTAATGTTAAGTTGAATTGAAATCTTTAAAACTGCATTAGGAGTAATCAAAATGTTTTTGTAGCTAAAAAATTTAAAATGACAGCTAATAGAGGCTGGCATATGGTTCAGCAGTTAAGTTACCACTTGTGTCACCCACATCTCATAACAGCCTGGTTTGCATCCTGGATAGATGCATTTCCAATGCAGCTTTCCTCTAGTGTGGACCCTGTGAAAGAGCAGGTGGTCACTGAAGTACTTAAATCCCTGCCCCCCATGTGGGAGACACAGGTGGACTGACGGCTCCCTTATTCTGCCTGGCCCAGCCCCGAATGTTGCAAACAGTTAGGGGGTGAATCAGCGGATGGAAGACCTCTGTCCGTCCGTCTCTCTGTGTGTCTCTGCCTTACAGATAAAATGAAAATTGATAAACAGAAATTTTAATAGTAAAACAAGTGAAAATGGCACGTATTGACTTTTATTTTTATTTTGTTAAGAAAACTTAATATGGGATCAATAATTTTAACAGTTTTCAAGTACACAATGCAGCTTGCTAACTGAAGTTACACTTGTACAGCGGATCTCGGGCATTTGTTCATCTGGTGTAAATGAAACATTAAACCCAATACACAGCATATTCTCATTTCAGTGTACCGTCAGTCCCTTGATGCCCCCCTTGTACTCTCTGTTCGTGTGGGTGTGAATAGTTTAGACACCTCACATCCATGGTGGTATGCTGCATTTAATCTGTGACTGGATTATTTTACTTAGCATCCCTTCTTGCAGGTTTATTCATGTTGTTGTGTATAGCAGGATTTCTTTATGATGGAATAATAATTCATTGTGTATATATACCACATTTTCTTTATCCAGTTATCCATATACAAGCTTTTCATTTTTTGTTCACACTTTGACTAACATGAATAACGATGTAATTAATGTGGCAGTATAAGTATCACTTATAGATCTCGATTTTACTTATTTTGTATGTATAACCAGAAGTAGAATTGCTGGAGTATATGGCATGTCTACATATATTGAGGATGCCCCCTTCTGTTTCCACAGTGGCTGCACAATTTTAAATTAATAACTAAAGTGCACAATTATTCCATTTTCTCCACGTCTTTGCCAACATTTGCTATTTTGTTTTTTATGACAGCCATCTATCTCAAGAGGTGTGAAGTGACATGTCACTGTTGCTTTGATTTGGGTTTATCACATGATCAATGATATGAAACAACTTCTCATTAATCTACAAGATATTTTATATAAACAGCTTCTTTGTAGAGCTATCTTTCCAAGGCCTGTACACATTTTTAAATCAGATAATTTGGATTTTGAGATTAAGTTGTAGGATTTCTTATTTATTTTACATTTTAGTCCCTGATCAAGTATATGGTCCGTAAATATTTTGGTCCATTCTGCAGGTTGCCTTTTCATTCTGTTGATTGTTTCTTTTGATGTTAAGAAAACTTGCGTTTTGGAGCAGTCTCACTTGGCTATTTTTACTTTTGTTATTTATGCTTTTGGTGTCATATCCAAGAAATGATCCCCAACATCAGTGTCATAAAGGTTTTCTGCTATCTTTGTTTCCAAAAGTTTTATAGGTTGAGATATTATGTTTGATTGTTTAATATATTTTGAGTGACTTTTGCGTGTGCTGTGGGATAATGGTCACATTTTATTCATCTGTGTGTGTACATCCTGTTTTTACAACAACTTTTTTCTCATTGTATAGTCCTTCCACCCTTACAGAAGATTAGTTGACTGGACTTTGGTGACTTTTTTTTTTTTTTTGAGATCATTTTGGTACTATTTATCTCAAGTTCTATTGCGTAGAAATGCCTTGATTTATTTCAAGGGAATCTCCTTGACCCAAAGATCAAGGAATTAGTGAGTAATTATTCACCAGTGAAATTTCATGATATCACTTATTAGATAGTTTGTGTTGTGAAATTGGCACTTTTATTGTAGAGCTTGTGATACACAGGAAATTGCTTTAAAAAGCAACAATTACTTTTCTGGGCTACTGAGAAAAGGTGGAAAAGAGAAGAAGATGAAATTCTTAAGGAGTTCACAGAGGAATTATCCTTGTATCTTTATCAGGTATTAGAAAATGATTACTGTGATCTGGATTTGATCTAGTAGGTATTACCAAGCTAGCATGAATTATCAATAAGTATGTTAGTTAAGACTAGGGTGACATATTTCTATTTGCTGTTCAAAAGTATGGGGAGTTCTTAATAATTCTTGTATTATTACATAAATACATATATGTTTAACATTTAACTTTCTAAAGTGCCATTTAAATAATTCTCTGTAGCTATTATTATATAAAAATAGCTGTACTAGATGAATCATTAAATTCCACAAATAGGTGTCCACCGGGACGCATGATTCTCCATGAACACCTCCTAGCTCTGCTGTGTGGATCTTCTGAGCAAAGGGCACTCATAATCTCTGTAGTTAAATTTGCATACTTGCAAAAATAAATTCTCTCTACTAGATATGCTGCCCTGAGTGAATACATCAATTTATCATTGAAACTCAAAACTTTGCAAAGACAAGGAGTGTCATCGTGGAAAGATTTAGACAGTGTGAACTTTCGTGAGATAGAGAATAGATTGTTATAAAGACTCCTACCCCAGAAACTTGGTGGGCTAGCGAAGTCTCTAGACCCACCCAGGAAAGGCTGCTATTGTGTCCCAGGGTGAGGACAAACTGTATCTCTGTCAGCTAGGCAGGTCGTCAGCAGCCCTAAGTTAAGGCAGTGGCTTTTGATTTGGAATCCATCTCTCCTAATGCACCCACTGACCCTCGGCCTGTTCAGCTGTCATTTGACACTGACCAGTTCACCCTGCTAAGATCGATACTTATGAAAATGGGTGGTTATTTCTATACTTAAGTTTTTTTTTCCCCCCTGGGAGTGCTAAATCCTCTTCGCCTATTATTATTTGAAAGATTCTTTTATTTAATTGAAAGTCAGAGTTACAGACAGAGAAGGGGAGAGATAGAGATCTTCTATCCACTAGTTCACTTCCTAAATGTCACCAATGGCCAGAGATGGCCCAAGCCAAAGACAGGAGCCAGGAGCTTCTTCCAGGTCTCCCACTCAGGTATTAGGGCCCAAGCAGTTGCGACATCTCATGCTGTTTTCCAAGACCATGAGTAGGGAACTAGACCAGAAGCAGAACAGGGGCCGGCGCTGCGGCTCACTTGGTTAGTCCTTTGCTTGTGGCGCTGGCATCCCATATGGGCACCAGGTTATAGTCCCGCTGCTGCTCCTCCAGTCCAGCTCTGCTATGGCCCGGGAGGGCAGTGGAGGATGGCCCAAGTGCTTGGGCCCCTGCACCCACATGGGAGACCAGGAGGAGGCACCTGGTTCCTGGCTTTGGATTGGCGTAGCGCCAGCCATAGCAGCCATTTGGGGGACAAACCAACAGAAGAAAGACCTTTCTCTCTCTCTCTCTCTCTCTCTCACTGTCTAACTCTGCTTATCAAAAAAAAAAAAAAAAAACTGAAGTAGAGCAGCCAATACATGAACCGGCTCCCATATAGGTTGCAAGTGTTGCAGGTAGAGGTTTAACCCACTATGCCATAAGGCTGGCCTCAGTGGCTATTGTCTTTAACACAGGGGTTCTAGATCTTTGTGTGTGTGCGTGTGTATAAGTACACATGCAAACATGTGCACATGTGTGTTTAGAAATATGATATGCATTTACATTCACATGTATAAGTATTTATAATATACATATATTTCATTTTTAGAGGTTTCAAGGGGCCACCAGTGGCAACCTTTCCCATTGGTCTAATTCACATCAAAGATGAATCTTAGACATGGTCTGACACTCAAGCAGTTTATTCTGCAATCACTCCTACAAGGTGGATGGCAGGAGTGGGCCGTTGGGCCTGGGCCTGACACAGTCAAAGGGGTCAGATGCACTGACGGGAAGCACACGGGAGAGTATCTGTTCAGAGACCATCCTCAAGTTCAGGGGATCTTTGGCCTTTCTTGTATCTTTATTCCATATGGGCCAGTGCCTAGGTGTTTCTTTCATCAATTTCATTACAGTTACTCTTGTTAAGAGTAAGCATTTTTCTAGGCTTATAGAAGTTGTATCTGTGTTGAGGTAGCATGTATCCAGGTTTGGAAATCCCTTCGCCAGATGGCATCACAAGGCCAAGGGACACATAGTATAACTCAGTAAGCTTGAATGGCTCTTGTGGATATCATTAACATTGTCGCCATAGTATGACTGATACAGTATACTACAGTATCCTACATGTGTGATTATATGCATACATGTTGCATATGTGTAAATAAATATAGTTACAAGTATTTGTACTGTGTACGACTAAGTAGATGACTTTTTAAAAAAAGATTTATTTATTTGAAAGTCAGAATTACTCAGAGAAGGAGAAGCAGAGAGAGAGAGAGAGACAGGTCTTCTATCTGTTGGTTTACTTGCCAGTTGGCCACAATGGCTGGAACTGTGCCAATCCAAAGTCAGGAGCCAGGAGCTTCTTCCAGGTCTCCCACACGGGTGCAGGGGCCCAAGGGATTGGACCATCTTCCACTGCTTTCCTAGGCCATCACAAAGAGCTCAATCGGAAGTGGACCAGCCGGGTCTTGAACTGGCACCCATATGGGATGCTGGCATTGCAGGCAGCAGTTTTACTCACTATATCACAGTGCTGGCCCCAGTAGATGGCTCTCTCTCTCTCTTTCTTTCTTTCTTGGCAGAGTGGACAGTGAGAGAGAGACAGAGAGAAAGGTCTTCCTTTGTCGTTGGTTCACCCTCCAATGGCCGCCGCGGCCGGCGCATCACACTGATCTGAAGCCAGGAGCAGGTGCTTCTCCTGGTCTCCCATGCTGGTGCAGGGCCCAAGCACTTGGGCCATCCTCCACTGCACTCCCTGGCCACAGCAGAGAGCTGGCCTGGAAGAGGAGCAACTGGGACAGAATCCGGCACCCCGACCAGGACTAGAACCCGGTGTGCCGGCGCCGCAGGCGGAGGATTAGCCTATTGAGCACGGTGCCAGCCGGATGGCTTTCAAGTAAGGTAAAAATTCATACCTATTAAGGTTCCTGACATAACAGAATCTATAATAGAAAAAAATCAATTGAGAAATAATAATAGAATGTTAGAAGTGTTAAAACTTCCTGTTTCTCTTCAGTATGTTACTTAACAACCCTTCATATCTTACTTCTTTACTGACTTATTGAAGTGAGTAAATAATTCTAATCTTTCTTCATGATCCAAAATAGTACTAAGTTAAAACAAAATTAAAGTAGCATATGCTTTGTTGCCTATGGAGTCCAACTTTTTTTTTTAAACAAATTTAACACAGTATTTTAAGTCTTAGATAAATATACTGGTATTTAAAAAAGCCAAGGCTAAGATTTTTTGGATAATTTGTGTATTAACTTATGCACACCAACATATATCAAGTACAAAAATATAGATGGATCTATATTGGATATACTTGTTTCTATTAAGAATGTAAAGACATTTTGGTAGTAATTTTGCTTTTGAAAGTGTTTGTGGTGGTCAGTGTAGTGGTTCAGTGAGCAAACCTGCTGTCTACAATGCTCACCCCCCATATGGACACCGATTTGTGTCCCAGGTGCTCCACTTCTGATCCAGCTTCCTGCTAATGGCCTGCAAAAGCAACAGAAGATGTTGTGAGTGTTTGGGCCCCTGCTACTCATATGAGAGACCTGGGTGAAGCTGTGTCTCCTAGCTTCAACCTGACCCAGCCCTGGGTGTTCTGGTGAGGGAAAGATATCTCTCTCTCTCTCTCTCTGTCTCTCCCTCCCTCCCTCCCTGTCTCTCCCCCTCTCTCTATAACTCTGCCTTTCTAATAAAAATCTTTTAAAAAATAGATTTGTATTGATGAATTCATGACGTTTATAATTACCCCTAATGTATCGGTAATCACTTCACAACAGAGAGCTTTCACAAACTAAGAAGTCTAAAACAGTTTATTGTAATGTGTTTTATTAATTTCTTTATGAATTCAATAGTTATATTGCAATGTTATATTTTCTATACATTTCAATAATTACATTATGATCTAATTTTCTGAGTGCCATTAATATTATAGATATAATGTTTACTTTCTTTTGGGGCTTCTTTTTCTCATTTTGGGTATTTTCTAGATCTTTTAAAACACTATGTCCATATAAACTAATAAAAATAATCCTTGTATAAGGCTAAGTTTATAATTTTTACTTAGTAAATTATAAGGTTAATCTTTATTCATAGAAGAAATCTAAATTATTCTAATTATCACTCTCCAATGGCGTATGGATTGGTGGGTCTCTCCTCTGGAAGGTATTGTATCTACTTTTTGAGGGATTATTTTAATTGACAATATTTGGAGTTCTGATTATTTACTCCAGAATTTCCAAGAGAATCTCAGTTGTGTTGCATCTTTATCTCATTGAAAGAATATAACATTACTTGTGTATAATGGCGACCTTTCCAATATTTAGGGACTTGTATAATTTGAATATGATTGGTTTTATAACTCATGCAGATGCTTAAACTCCAAAGTCGTATGCTAATATTACTAAGAGGATGGCAATGTAAAAAAAAAAAATACTTGATTGAAAGGCAAGGTGAGAGTGAGCGAGAGAGAGAGAGAGAGAGAAGGATAGGAAATCCCACCCTGGATTCATTCCGCAGTTGGCCACAACAGCCTCATCTGGACTAGGCCAAAGCCAGAAGACAGTAATGCCATCCTGGTCTCCTCACGGGTGGCAGAGCCACAGGAATTGGGCCATTTCCAGGTGCGCCAGCAGGGAGCCAGATGGGAAGGAGAGAATCTGGTAATGACAGCTGTGTGCTGATGTGAGATGCCAGGGTCACACATGGCGTCTTAACCAGCCCCGATGTCAAATTAGTCTGATTAGCATGATTTGGAGGTGGGGCCTGCTGCGAGGTCCTTACTTCATTCTGGACAAACCTTTGGAAGGTGCTTATTACAAAAGGTTGGTTATAAACCTTGAGTGGGACCCTGTCTCTCTGCTTCCCAACTCACAATGTGGTTCCTCACCCTCAAGCCCTCCAACCACTGACATCCACTGCCCTCAGCAGAGACCAGAACAATGGGGCCTGTCCAGTTTTGAACTATGGAAGCTTGAGCCAAAACATATCATTTCCACCAGAACCATGGGCCAATAGAAAGCTTTCTCTTTGTAAATAGCTTGCCTCAGGTCTTTTGTTGAGGTAACAAAAAGCTGACTAATAGAAGGACAAACTGGGGAATCTAAAATACATTTATGTAGGCTTTTTAAAAAGCTTTGTTTGAAAGGCAGAGTTACAGATACAGAAAGGGAGAGGGAGAGAGTGAGAGAGGGAGGTAGAGAGATCTTCTAATCTGTTGGTTCACTCGCCAAATGGCAGAAATGTCCAGGGCTGGGCCAGGCTGAAGCAAGGAGCCAGGAGCTTCTTCTAGGTCTCACACATGAGTGTAGGGTCCCAAGAACTTGAACCATCCTCCACTGCTTTCCCAGGATCATTAGCAGGGAGCTGGATTGGAAATAGAGCAACTGGGAGTCAAACCAGTGCCCGTATGGCATGCCAGGACCTCAGGGGCCAGTTTTACATGCTGGGCCATAGCACCTGTCCCCTTTGTAAACTTTATAAAATGTTTTGTTTACATATAATATGTACACCTATTTATGAAATACACTATTATAATTGGCACATAAATGCAATGTATGATAAAATCCAAATAATTGCACTTTTCTATACTCAAATATTTTCAATTATATCTCTGTGTTAGAGATCTCCAAATAATTCTATAGTTATTTTGAAATGTACTAAACTATTTTCTACCAGATTATACTTAACTTGTAATTCCATTTCCTGTAATTTTTAAAGTGCCCTCATTTAATACATTGATGTAGATTGCCACCCAAACCAAAAACACACTAAAATAAAAAATGACATGAGGCTTGTGTTGTGGTGTAGGGTAATGCACCACCACTTGCATGGTTGACATCCCATATTGCAGTGACACTTTGAGTCCTGGCTGATCTGCTTCAGATCCAGCTTCCTGCTAACGCTCCTGGAAATTCAGATGGTGGCCATGTTGTTGGGCTTCTACCACCAATATGTGAGGCCTGGATGTAGTTGCTGACCCCTGGCTTCAGCATGGCCTGGCCCTGATGGTTGTAGTTACTTAGAGAGGGAACTAGCCAATGAAATCCCTCCTCCCTCCCTCCCTCTCTCCCACCCCCCTCTGGCTTTGTTTCTCCCTCTCTCTGTGACTCTGCCTTTCCAATAAGTAAATCAATCTTTTAAAAAATGCAGAGTCATAGCCCTGATGAAAATAAGAGGAAAGATTCTCAATAAAATATTATAAAACCAGATCCTAGAGCACATCAAACAGATGATACAGCACAACCAAGCAGAAGTTGTCTCAGAGATACTGGGATGGTTCAACATACAGAAATCACATTATGTCAACAAAGAATGCAAACCACAGGATTGTTGCAATAGACATAGCGCAATCTCTACAATGCAACACCCTTCATAACAGCCTCAGCAAATGAGGTAAAAAAGGAACACGTGCCAGCAGAATAAAGTCTACATATGACAAACTCCCATCTAACGTGCTAAATGAGGAAAATCTGAAAACATTCCTTTAAGAAGTGAGATAAACAAGGATGTCCATTCTTGCTCAACAAAGTGTGGGAAGTCTTAGCCAGAGCAACCGGGCAAGAGAAAGAAGAAGAGAGCACCCAACCTGGAAAGAGCAAATTAGTTTTATTTGAAAATGATGGGATCTTACCTAGAAAACCCTACAGACTGCACTAGCCAACTATGGGAAGTGATGGAACTGGTCTTAGGAAAGCCAGAGGAATTTAAGGTTGATGATGGATTAAATTGCTTAAATGTCCAATTTTGTAATGTAAGAAGTTACAGAAAAGACACATCTTCCTGAATGAGCATGATACCACATTAGAGTTCATTGTGTTACCAAAGTATTTGCTAATTTTCAGGATGCTTTAAACATAAATCATCAATCCAAAAATGATTCCAGTCATGAAAAATGTTCTTGCTAATTGTTTTTGAATTTTTTGTCAATGTGTGTTTGTTTTGTAGTTAAGTATGTATGTAGTTTAAAAATTCTCTACAAAATATGAATTTGGAAAAATTTTAAAAATTAGTCTTTTTTATGTTAGAATGTAAAAACAATTATTTATTGGTCTTTACATGAAAGCAGTTTCACAATGTATTTAATATACAAAAGCCTCCACACTTTAAATATAAAATGTGAAAATTAGTTGCCTTGGAGACTGATGAAGACCATAATATTCTGAATACATTTTATCTATTATCGTATAGTTGTGTAAGTGTAAGCTGTGAAAGTGTATTATCACACTTTCATAGATAGTCAATATATTCACCTTGAATGTTAACACAAATTACTTCAAGCAGACTGCATACTGCTTACCTGAATGTGTTGATACAAATTTCAGAAATTGGCAACATAACACCTCAAGTCATAATTGCTTAAAACATACACTATTGTTTTCCTAGCTAGATAGTTGGTCCAGAACTATGCCGGAGTTCCCTCTTGCCAGAGACCAAGGTGTATTCTTTCTTCCCTCTGCCGTTCATTAGATGAATTTTCAGATAGCATTGACCGAGATGGTATCTGGAGCTACAGTTCAGTCAATAGGCAAGAAAACTCGATGACAAAGGAAATCACCTCTTGTAGACATAACACTGCACTACCAAAGTACCACCTGCACAATATGACTGTGCCTGTAACTTCCTTTGTGGGAGGGTGGGAGGTATTAAATTTATTCTAGGTATTTGTGTGTGATGAAAATCATGGTTTTCCATATTGTAGATGGAAAGAGAGGAAAAAAGAGGAGCAAGAGAGCAAGAGAGAGTAGACACAATGAATAATGGAATATAGTGGAAAAATATTCAGTCTCTAGGACTTTCTACATCTTCTACATCTTGCCCAAGTCCAATCCTCTCAAAGTATATAGTTCTTTTTCACAAAATCTATAACCCCAAACGACTGTCTAGTTACTCCATCTATCTGAAAATTAATTCATACGGATAATATGCAGTCATCAAATGAAATCTTGATTTGTTCCTCAGGATCTGGTTATGCAAGAAAGTAAGATTCATTCAAGTTATTCCAATTAAAACAGTAAAAGACAACAGAGTTCTTAATAAAAAGTTTCACATTATCATGGATACTTGTTTGAGAGCGGTACAAAAACATCTTTTTATAAGAAGAATGTAGCACCTTTCTAATGTATATAATCCTGGGAAATTTATTTTTCTGTTTCACACCTATGATATATAATTAGAATTTTCAAGCGAAGGGTATTTGCTGTTTCTCTGTGTTGAGAATTGGTATGTGGGGACCTCTATGATTATTATTTGGTTTTTATATAACATGATAATCTTTATCTGATTCCAATGCCTTGTGGATACTTGAAGAATGGAATAATTTAAAATGAGAATGAAAAACTTAAATGCAAAATCTCACCACAAAGAAAACATAAAAGTGCTAATTACCTGTTTATATCAGTTTATGCTGTATATATGTGCTCATGTATTACACTGCCCTAACATAAATTTAAAAAATCAAAATTGAGAAAGGAATTCTTGTCGCTCCCTCTCTTCGTGGAGGAACGACACAGGACCCTGCGTTGTTCTTTCGTCTGCTCGGCCCTCCCCGGGTTTGCTGCTGGTTCTTCCCGGGTTGGCTACCGTCCCTTCCACCTCCGTGGAAGGGCGGTTCCCCCTGCCACTTTCCCCACTTCCGCGGGGGAGCGGCACACCTCCGGCCAGCTCTCTCGGGGGCTGCACAGGTGTTCCTTCAGATAGATGTTCCCGGTGCATGTTGTCTCTCTCCTCCTTTATAGTCCTCTTCCACCAATCCCAACTCTGAGTACGCTGCTCTCCTGCAATCAGGAGCAGGATCAGCTCCTGCAGGTCATCACTCAAGTTGGCGAGAGGCAGCTGCGTAGAAGTTGTTACTCCCTTCTCAGCGCCATATTGTGGGAGAGCATATGCATAGAATAAGTCTTAATTCCAGTAACAGTCTAGTCCGAGTTGCTCCCCACAATCCTATTTTCTTTTTTTAAATATGATCATCACTTAAAGGGAAAGACACAGGAATTCTCCATCATTTTCCACATGAATTGCATCCTAATTTTGTGTAATATAGTGTGAATGTAGAATTACAAACATGTTGAGTTGACATCCATCCTGTTGACCTACTAGTTAACTTCAGATTATTATTAGTCCTCTAACAAATATTGATGGGTACAAACTATATTGGACATTTTTGAACATTGGGGACTACAAGACTGCAAAGACAAGAAGAAAGAAACCATATGACACAAGTTGCCAAATCGCCTTTTGCCGTCTTAGGAAGCTGTACTTAGAGTCTGAGGGTCCCTCTGAGGCTGGGGAGGCAGGTAGGAGTTCATGGGAGCTGAAGTGGCTGAAGCACAGAGTAGAGCACCAAAAGGAGAACAGGTGCCCACAAGGGAACCCTACCAATGTGAGAGGAGATTCCCCAAGATCCCTTGGCCAAGAGTTGATCAAGAAATACTCAGAGCAACATCACCTGAGACTTGCAGGCAGGAAGATGCCACCCAGCGGTAAGAGAATGGAAACACTAAGTAACAGGAAGTATTGTGGAAACGTTGTTTCTATGACCTACCTTCATGTTCACACCTTATTATGAAATCTACCATTCAGCTATGACAAGAGAAGGGCTGTGACCTAGCAGTAAAAAGCATGCATTAGTTACTGGTGGAATTATTCTAGACTCATCTCTATCATCTGAACCAAGTTCTACAAATGCTAAATGTCTAAAATCTTATAGCAAGACACACCTCTCATGTGCTCATTTCAGATAGTGGGACACAAACTTTAAAAAAAAAAAAAAAGAAAAAAAAAAAACAGTTCTGCTGATTCCCAGGAAGAAATTTTATGTCACAGCAGGTGTGTGAAAACAGTCACCATCCTTCCTGTGATCTGTTGTTTAAAATGCCCTAAGGTGTGTCTAGGGATTCGGAGCAGATGCTAGTATAACTGCAGGAAAACATGAGTATCCTAACGCTAACAAAACTGATCTTAACCAGGAGTAAAGACTCAGGCTTTAACCTGTTTGTCTTAAAATTAAGGAAGGAAGATCTGATCTACATAATAGTTATTCAAAATACTATGTAAAAATTTCCGATGCACTTACTGATTTCTGGAAGTATTGGAAAATATACTATTCTGACAACATCGGATTTTTTTTTATTTTAATGACTAAGCAACAATAAAAAGGATCAAATGTCAATTTAAAATGCATATTGGACAATTTGTGATAGATAGATAACCCTTTAAGAAAGATAATTTAGTCTCTTACCACTTCTAAAATACATATTTGATTTCCTTGCCTAATTTTCTGATCCATTAAAAGATTCTTTTCGGAGGTTCTCCCCGGATTTTTTTTCCTTCCCTTTTTTTTTTTTTTTTTTTTTTTGTGAAACTCAACCCTTTTATCAAAAACTGTTCCTTCATCTTGATTCCATCTTCAAATCTTAATGGAACTGACATTATGACAAAGCTATGAAATGATAATAATAATAAGCATTTTATTCTGTGACTGGTTAAATTAATTTTATAGTACCTGTGATTCAAAGTATTGTGATCCAGTTTTTAAATTAATTCTATTAGAAATGAATTAATTCTATTTGAAATGTTACCTTTAGGTAACAGGAGGTCTTCAGAGTGTTCATGGGAACCATATTTTATGAAAAACTATGAATGGACTGAAACATTTTCTACAAAACTAACATCTGTTAATTGAACTTTTGCAAGAACATTTCCAAGTCATCTTGCATAGCCTGTGAATCTCTTTAGACGGGTGTGAATAATGTACCCGTGGAGTGTACTGCCTAATTCTTAGAACTCAGAGTGAACGAAAAGATGGTTCCTTGCTGATGCGATGAAGTCTGTGCAATCTTTGCTGCCATCTTTTTTGGTAATCTCCCTGAGTACCTCCCCATCGCCCACGCTCAGGGACTCGCATTGAAACTATAGAAACACATCCCCTGCCACAGTTTGCATCAGCTACACAGGAGAAGCACTCAGCTACAGGGCACTGAGACCTCTCAGGGACTGACTCAGGCTCCCACAGCCCAGTGGATAACTGGACTCAGCAGGGGCTACTGGCCAAGAAATACTCAGATTCTATCTTGAGAGCTGCAAAAATGCTTCCATGCATGTAAAACCAATGTATGACATGTATCGAGAGGGTGAAAATATTTATTTTGTTTTAAAGATTTATTTATTTATTTGAAAGTCAGAGTTATACAGAGAGAGGAGAGGCAGAGAGAGAGAGAGAGAGGTCCTCCATCCACTGGTTCACTCCCAAGTTGGCCTCAATGGCCGGAGCTGTGCCAATCCAAAGCCAGGAGCCAGGAGCTTCCTCTGGGTCTCCCACGTGGGTGCAAGGCCCAAGGACTTAGGCCATCCTCCACTGCCTTCCCAGGCCACAGCAGAGAGCTGGATTGAAAGTGGAGTGGCCTGGTGTTGAACCAGTGCCCATGTGGGATGCCAGTACTGCAGGCAAGGGCATTAACCCACTGCACCACAGCGCCGGCCCCCAGTGGAAATATTTTAATGACTACACAAAATCAATGTTCTTTATTTATTATTTGGATATAAATGATAATGAAAATGTACAAATATTATATATGGAATATACAATTTGTATAATATACAAATATATTATCCTCAGGGACAGCACCTATCTAAGCATATACTCTCATAGTACCGTGTCATCTGAACACCTGATACATTCTGAATTGAACACATTGACCCAAACATGTGTCTTTTAATCTTGTGCTTAAAACAGTTTCTTCTTAATGAGGACCTTGGGCTATTCATTGGCCCTGTTGCCTTACTGAACATAAAGACACAGTAAAGTACATCAAAGCAGAAGTAAAGTCAAGTTCATACAATCCCATTCTGAATGCTTGCATCTAGTCATTCCTGAAGTAGGCTTAACCCTATAGACATTAATTTGTATGTTGCTATCAATATTTCTCCCTCCTACTCCTCCTTGTTCCTCTTTGTATTTTCATTGAAGTCAAGGAGCCCTGTGATCGATCCCTCTGCTTTGTTTTCATGTATGCGTATTTTGTCTCAAGATCTTTACCAACATTCCCTTTATATTTCCCTCACCCTAATCTAGTGGTGAAGTACGCAGGCAAACAGGTTAAAATCGATTAGATTTGTGAGCTGGAAGACCACGCCTTTGCCACGCCCCTGTGTGACCTCATGCCCCTACCTGGCTGTACATGGTGCCCACCAGCCAATCAGGTTAATTAACCACTCCCCTTTGGAAGTGGCTTAAAAGCCTGGGACATGGTATGTCCGGCCCTTCTCTTTGCCCTGGCCTGTTGCCAGGAGGAGGTTTGCTGTGGCCCTGTGCCTCCAGGGCACGTGGCCTCGGGCCACCCACCCTAGGCTTCCAGGCCTAGATGCTCCTCCAAGTGACTGGTTCCTGGTGCTCGGTATGAACCCAGATCTACCTCCCTTAATAAAGCTGTCATTCTCCTATGCATGTTTCGCACTAAATAAAAGCTTAAAATGTACCATGCTGCCTCGTTTATCTGTGCCAGTATTTAGAATTCTTCTCTAAATATTAGGCAAGAACCCTCTTGGGCTTATTAATATTAGGGGTTTATCAATAAGCATATGGTTATAATGTATGGCACCCCAAATTCCGGTAGCATATGTGGCACCCCAGATGGTGCTTCTGGGGAACTGTAAGGGGCCACATTTTTGTATAAAATTTAGGGGGGTCATCTCCGATATCAATAGCTCTGTTTTCTCCTTGTTCTTTAACATCTGATGGGAGAATGCTACCAACTTGTCGACATTCAGTAAGATGCTGGTTATGGGTGTGTCATAAATTACCTTGATTGTGTTGAGGATTGCTCCTTCTATACCCAGTGTGCTTAAGGTTTGCATCATGAAAGGAGGTTGCATTTTATCAAATGCTTTATCTCATATGGTTTATGTTCTTCAGTTTGCTAATGTGATGTATCACATGGATTGATTTGCAAATGTTGAACCATCCCTGCAGACAAGGGACAAATCCCACTTGGTGTGGGTAAATGATACTTCTGATGTGTCTTGGATTCAGTTAGCTTGTATTTTGTTGAGGATCTTCGTATCTGTGTTCATCAGGGATATTGGTCTATATGAAGGTGTTTTAAAAAGAGGTAACCAAGTTTTTAGCAGAGAAATCCCTGGAGAATCCTCCCAGGCGTACCTTTTCAATCCTGTCAATCCTGGCAATGCTCCTGCTCATGCTTCGAAACAAACAAAGGCAGCTTTGTGAGGACTTAAAAGGAAAGATCATTAGTCATTAGGCATCCATTTTATACTCCTGACTGCATTTTCTTTTGCTTCTTTTTTTCTTTCTTTCTTTCTTTTTTTTTTTTTTTTTTTTTTTGACAGGCAGAGTGGACAGTGAGAGAGAGACACAGAGAGAAAGGTCTTCCTTTGCCATTGGTTCATCCCTCAATGGCCGCCGCGGCCGGCACACTGCAGCCAGCGCACCGCGCTGATCGGATGGCTGGAGCCAGGTACTTATCCTCGTCTCCCATGGGGTGCAGGGCCCAAGCACTTGGGCCATCCTCCACTGCACTCCCTGGCCACAGCAGAGAGCTGGCCTGGAAGAGGGGCAACCAGGACAGAATCCGGCGCCCCGACCGGGACTAGAACCCGGTGTGCTGGCGCCGCAAGGCGGAGGATTAACCTATTGAGCCACGGCGCCAGCCCTTGTTTGTTTCTTAATTTGAAAAACAAAAAAAAAGTCTTTAAGTGGTACCCATCCTTCCTTGCCCAATATAACCAAAAGTGCCTCATGGATGTGATTAAATTCACGGCTTATCAGTTCGTTAGGTGTAGACTAGGGGTTCAGTTTTGTAGCACAGTGGGTTACACATAGAGTACAATGCAGGCATCCCATACTTGAGTCCTGGCTACTATTCTTCCAGTCCAGCTTCTGGCTAATGTGCCTGCGAAGGCAGAAGATGATGACCAAGTACTTGTCCTCTGCTATCCATGTGGGCGACCCCCATGGAATTCCTGCCTCCTGGCTTTGGCCTATGTGAGTTGAAGATTGATGTCTCTGTCCCTCCCTCCCTCCCTCCCTCCCTTCCTCCCTCCCTCACTCTCTTTTTCTCTCACTGCCTCTGCCTCTCTGTAACACTGCCTTTTCAAATCGATAGATAAATATTTGAAAAGAATAAAAAAGAAACCTCATGAATGTCTGTAAATTTCATTAGATCTGGAAGATGCTTAATTTGGTCCGTGGCATATGGGTAGCTAAATAAGTGATACTGCAAGGAAATGTACAAAGAAATGGAATTAATTTATTAGTTTATGTTCATGAAACCAACTTTTTAAATCCAAGCATGGTGTTTTTCTCTCATACTCATTTTCTAGAAACATTTTGAAGTGCACTTTTACACATGCATTTGGGGGAGAGGGATAGACACCAAATGACTTGGGTAAAAATAGGCATATATTTGCAACTTCCTATTTCAAAATCCAAGAAAAAAAAGTGTTTCTGCCAATATTTTGTGTGATTTTATAATTTTCTTTAACTACAATAATACACAAAATGTTTAAAAATGAAGCCAGAAAATTAAGATATTTATTTGGTATAACTTTCATATTCTCCAATTAAATTGCATTCGTACATAAGGGAAATTCAGTAGTCAGACATCTGATTATACCAAAATATTTTCCAGTCAGACAGTGTGAAAAATCTGTCATTTGTTTGCACGTTGATCTTGAAGTCTATTCATCTTTGTAAGAAGCACAATTTTGGCCTTAACTAGGAAATTCTAATACTTGATTTTCATAATCAATAAAGGCAAGCCAGCTGCTAACATCTGTTTCCCTTAAGTACTGACACCTGTAGTTTCACATCACGAGACAGAATGAAGAAACACCTTCTTTATTGTAACAGTGTTGTTCCAGAACTACCCTTCAGTTCTAGTCAGTGATCAGCAAAAAGTTATATGAAAAGATATTTAATAATTTCTGAACTAGACATTGAGTAAATAATCCAAATCCAGTTTCTATTCTATAATGTGATAATAGGACTTAGAGTATCATGCTATTTCCCTAATTGGTTTCTATTTGATGGTACAAGTCAACCATTACTTTCTCTTCCTTGAGAAAATAAACTCTGATTTTCTCTGATGTTTTGACAGCAAGGGCCGATGTATTGATTCAAGGTAAAGCCATCAGACAATGGGGTTCTGAAAAGAAAATTCACAGATGAAGTCAATTTACCACTAGGGCTTAAGCACAATGGAAGTTGGCAATACAAATGATTTGTTAAGGAAATTAGTTACTGCATTCCTTGTTTAAAGGACAATAATGATATTGCTACCATACATTATAGGCATTTCCTTTGCAAAATCTTTCAATTATGTCTAATTATCAATGATGTTAGATTAAGTTTTGAGTAAATTAGGACCTTTTGCCTTGCACACATCAGAAAATACTTACGAGTTCTGGGAAATAATGTGAGAGAGCTACACCATGAGTACCTTGTTATCATAAATTACATTTCAAACTTATAATCAGTGTTTGATGTACATTTTAGCTATTTCCTCAAGTTCAATTTTAAAATGAAAAAGATAATGCCAATAATTATGCAAGAATATTCTTTGTGTCAGGAAATATTAAAAAATAAGGACTAATATTTTTCAAAGAAAATTTAAATGCTATTTCTTTGTAGATATTAGCCAACTTTTAAATAATGTGTAACAGAATACTAGTCAAGGAAAAGGAATTTTGTTTTATATATTTTTATTGAAATGCATGCTAAAATCAGTTATTAAGATTAATTAAAGATATGCCTTGAATATGTGTATGAATTATGTATTTCTATAGCTATATAAATAGATATATTCAGATTTTTTTTGAAAGTCAGAGTTACCTAGACATACAGAGAGAGACATACAGAGAGAGACATAGAGAGACATACAGAGAGAGAAATCTTCCATCCACTGGATTACTCCTATAGTGGCCACATCTTCAGCACTGGGGTAGTTTGAAGCCAAGAGCCAGGAGTTTCATGCTGGTCTCCCATGTGGGTAGCAGGAGCCTAAGCATTGGCTGTTTTTCACAAGCCATTAGCAGGGAGCTAGACAGAAAATGGAACAGCAGGGACATGAAATAGGGCCCATATAGGATGCCAACATTGCAGTTGGCAGCTTAACCAGCTATATCACAACACTGGCCACTCAAGGCATATATTGAACAAATAATATTAGTGTAATAGAGAAAAAAAAACACAATACTGAAATCATTAAACATATAAAATGTCCTTAATGTACTATATGGATATTGTATTAATTTAAGGAAGGTATATACATTTAAAGAAAAAATAATGTCTCATTAGTCCTTTTAATTTTTATTCATTCATTTTCACATTATCTGAAAGACAAAGAGACAAAGAATGATGGAGAGGCATCTTCCATCTGCTGGTTCGTTCCCCAAATGCCTGCATAGCTAGGACTGGGTCATACTAAAGCCAAGAGCCCAGAAATCAATTTGCATTTCCCACGTGGGTGGCAGGGATCCAAGTACTTGCATCATTGTTTGTTCCCTCCCGGGATGCACATTAGCAGGAAGCTGGATTGGAAGTAAAGTAGCCAGGCCTTAAGCCAGGCCCTCCAGTAAGGTATGGAGGTGTCCCAAAGCTTAACTCCTCTGGCAGATGCTCACCACCAATGCCACATTTCTTGATGCAACACTATGTTGAATAAGGTTATTTCTAAGCCTCAGTTAATTTTAATCTTTTAGCTATCACTAAAGATTATCTCTTTCACCTGATGGTATTCTTAGTCATAATTTCTTCCTTTGCAGTCATTTTGTTGTGTTCTTGCTTTATTTTTAGTTATAATAATATCTGTAAATCTTGTCATAACATTAGTGGTTGAAACATGTATAGCCATGTGGTGTCTAGATTTCTGTCAAAGAACACTTGTTCCAGAAAAAAGCATGTGGCTCAAGATGAGCCAATCAGATACTTCTCTGTGAAGACTGGGGAGTTAAATTTCTTTCTTTCTTTTTTTTTTTTAAGATTTATTTATTTTATTTGAAAGGCAGAGTTATAGAGAAGCAGAGATAGATCGATCTTCCATCTGCTGGTTCATTCCCCTGAGCTGCTCCAATCGGAAGCCAGGAGCCAGGAGCTTCTTCTGGGTCCCCCACATGGGTGCAGGGGCCCAAGCGCTTGGGCCATCTTCCACTGCTCTTCCAGGCCATAGCAGAGAGCTGGATCAGAAGTGGAGCAGCCGGGACTTGAACCGACACCCATATGGGATGCTGGCACTGCAGGTGGTAGCCCCACCCATAACTATAGTTACGAATGCTCTAGTACCTTCCACCCAAGTCCGAAATATTAAATTTCCTTTCCTTTTGCAAAAGGTAATCAGTGTCAGTTTCTCTGGTCTGTAAACAAAGTACATCACTGGAAACTAAGATTACTAGTGATAACAAGCGCTACACACTATTAGCAGCAATTTTATATAGGTGGTAATATGAGTGACAACATTGTTAAAATATTAAGTATCATAATATTACAATATGTCATCTTAAGCAACCTGCTACATTGTTATAAATATTTATGTATATATGAGAAGCTACTAAGATATGTTAAACTCGACATATTTGGAGCATTTACTAAAGTGTTCCAGAGGGCCAGTGTGTAGCCTAGTAGCTAAGATACTGGTTGGGATACCTGTGCCACACACGGCAGTTCCTGGGGTTGTGTCTCAGCTCAATTCCTAAGTCCAGCTTCCTGGAAATGCAAACACAGGGAAGTAGCGGAAATGGCAAAAACAGTTGCATAATGCATCCTTGTGACCCAAGAGGGAGACCTGGATTGCATTCCCAGTTTACACCTGGCCCTGTCACAGTCACTGTGGGCATCTGGGAGCTCTCTGTGTCTGTCTGTTTTATTCTCTTTTTTTTCCTCTAAAAACATTTAAAAAATAGTAAAGTAAAAAGTGAATTGAATTTAAATTCCATGACTTCCATTTGCCATCTTATTTTATAGAAAGTGCTACATAGAAAATCTTGAAGGGTGTCAAATTAACTTCTTCTCTTTACTCTCACCCCTTCATACACACACACACACACACAAACACACACCAGATTGCATGGGATTACCATTAAAAATTAGTACATATACTAGAGATCCACAGTTCATGAATAGGTAGATCTTGGCTTTCATACTTCAAATTTAAAAAGTAGTCTTACAGGAAAGAACCATGCATTTTGTACTTACATCATAAATATGACATTTGGTTTGCATTTTGTTTGTTGAATACTGTTGTTTTCTTTTTAAAGTTGTATCAGTTTTTACACACATGTTTTCTTAAAAGTTTCTAATCACTACAGTTTGACACATTCTTTAACTTTACAGCATTTAACAGTTTCTTCAGTGAGTTCATTTCTCTGGTCAATATTTTTTGCTCATCACTTTTATAAAAACATTAACAATCGAATTTATCCAATAATATCAGAAAAGTGAAGTCTAATTTAAACTGAATAAGAGCTGGGTAGTTGGCTTTTTCAAGAGTAAGAAAAATGGCTTAGATCAGAAGCCCGATAGTATAACTACAAGTAAACATATTAACCCAAGGATGGATTTTTCAAATTGTCTATTTTTTTTTTCATCAAGCAGTGAGTGTTTATCATAATGCAAATAGTTTAAGTCAAAAACGTTTTGGTTGTGGTTGTTGAACAGAGAAATGTAGCTTCTGAACACCAACTAGAAAGAATTCCAAACTCATAAAATATAATATATAGTCACTGAACACATTCTTTAAATTGCACAAGCATTTGCAGAGTGCTAAATTTTCACATTTTGTATTATTTTACTGTTAACTGAAGAAACACTGCAGAAAATCAGGACTGTCTGAAAGAAAACAAACAAGTGTCTCTGCACCCTTTCCTGACTCCAGGAAAACAACTGTAAAATCTTTCAAAATATTGTTCTTATCTGTAGGTTCAAAAGGACAGAATATTGCAAAACAATGGAAGCTAGAAACAAAATAAAGGTGTGGGACTAGTTTTCAAGTCCTGAAAAACTATATTAAGCTGGCAGTGTGTACTCCTGCAGGCAAATATGTTAGAGCTCCAGAACCTCAAAGGATTCTGAAGGACTTTTAAATGAAGGCTGGGACTGGGAATTAAATCTGAAGGAACGGATGAGACCGAGTTTAAGAAGGAGATCAAATGGGGCCAGCATCGTGGCATATAGAATAAGCCGCCACCTGTGACACTGGCATCTCCTAAGAGTGCTGATTGAAGTGCCGTCTGCTCTGTTTCCCGTCCAACTCGCTGGTAGTGTGCCTGGGAAGGTGACGGGGGATGACCCAGGTACTTGCACACTTGCACTCTTGTGGGAGACTGGACGAGGCTCCTGGCATCTGGCTTTGGCCTGGCCCAGCTCTGTTCATTGCAGTCATTTGGGAACCGAATCAGTGGGTGGAACATCTCTCTCTCCCCTTTCTATATCACTGTGCCTTTCAAAGAAAATAAAGTTAATCTTAAAAAAAAAAAAAGGAAATTGGAACCAGATCCTCAAGTTAATGCTGAAGAAGCAGCAAACATTCTGAACCTGGCAAAATAATGCAGTTCTATTCTTTTGAAAAAAATTATTAATAGAGTATTACAAAATTGGTGAAATTGAGGGGAATAAAATATTTAAAACATGAAATTCAATAAGTATGCCCATAGTGAAATTTGAGACATCCAGCCAAGGATTTCTAAAGTAGTTGGTGGGCAGAAGATAAAAGTACGCTTTTCTGGGTCTTTACCAGCCTTAAAAATGATAAAAATAAATAAAAACAAAACTGGTTTATGAAAATTCCAATAAAATATTCCCATGTATTTCATCCTTACTAAAATCTCCAGTAAGCAAATCTTAACCATGAACAGAAGAACCAATCAATACTTTAAACTTCATTATTAAATATGGACAACATCAACAACCAGAACAACACAAAGATCAAAAAGTATCTGTGTTAAACTCTTAACAGGTAGAAAATACTGAACCAAACTTAAAAACTGGAAGAAATATGAATTTTGCAGATAGATGACAGCTCTAAGCATTGCTGTTAATATCCTCTGAGTGATAAAATAGATGTTGTATCCATCAAACAGAGCATAGTATTACATGAAATAGATATTAAGAAAACAAAACGGGGCTGGTGACGTGGCTTGGAAGGTAAAGCTGCCGCCTGGGGCACTGGCATCCCATATGGGCACTGGTTTGAGTCCCAGCTACTCCACTTCCCATCCAGCTCCCTGTTAATGTGCACCCACCTGGGAGACCTGGATGATTCTCCTAGGTCCTGGTGTTGTCCTGGCCTAGCCCTGACCATTGTGGCCATTTGTAAAGTGAACCAGCAGATGGAATGCCTCTCTCTCTGCCTCTCCCTCTCTTTAATTCTTACTTGTCAAATAAACAAATATATCTTAGAAAAAAACAAAGTAATCACTTATGTATTTTTTTTATCTTTTATTTAATGAATATAAATTTCCAAAGTACGACTCATGGGTTACAATGGCTTCCCCCCCATACCGTCCCTCCCACCCACAACCCTCCCCTTTCCCACTCCCTCTCCCCTTCCATTCACATCAAGATTCATTTTCGATTATCTTAATATACAGAAGATCAGCTTAGTATACCTTAAGTAAGGATTTCAACAGTTTGCTCCCACACAGAAACATAAAGTGAAAAATAATAGATGATTTTTTTTTAAATGATGATGAAATCAGATCAGACCTATTGTCATGTTTAATCCCAGTGAGAGTCAAGTTGGGAATTGATAATTTCTTTTCTTTTTTTTTTTTTTTTACAGAAGATCAGTTTAGTGTACATTAAGTAAAGATTTCAATCATTTGCACCCCCATAGAAACACAAATTGAAATATACGGTTTGAGTACTCGTTATAGCATTAAGCCTCAGTGTACAGCACATTAAGGACAGAGATCCTACATGAGGAGTAAGTGCACAGTGACTCCTGTTGTTGACTTTACCAATTGACACTCCTGTTTATGGCATCAGTAATCTCCCTATGCACCAGTCATGAGTTTCCAAGGCTATGGAAGCCCCTTGAGTTCTCCGACTCTTATCTTGTTTAGACACGGTCATAGTCAAAGTGGAGGTTCTCTCCTCCCTTCAGAGAAAGGCACCTCCCTCTTTGAAGACCTGTTCTTTCCACTGGGATCTCACTCACAGAGATCTTTTTGCCAGAGTGTCTTGGCTTTCCATGCCTGAAATACTCTCATGGGCTTTTCAGCCAGATCCGAGTGCCTTTAGGGCTGATTCTGAGGCCAGAGTGCTATTTAGGACATCCGCCATTCTATGAGTCTGCTGAGTATCTCACTTCCCATGTTGGATCACTCTCCCCTTTATTTATTCTATCGGTTAGTGTTAGCAGATACTAGACTTGTTTATGTGCTCCCTTTGACTCTTAGTCCTTTCATTATGATCAATTGTGAACTGAAATTGATCACTTGGAATAGTGAGATGGCATTGGCACATGCCACCTTGATGGGATTGAATTAGAATCCCCTGGTATGTTTCCAACTCTACCAATTGGGGCAAGTCAGCCCGAGCATGACCCAAATTATACATCTCTTCCCTCTCTTATTCCCACTCTTATGTTTAACAGGGATCACATTTCAGTTAATTTTCAACACTTAAGAATAACTGTGTGATAATTACAGAATTAAACCAGTCATATTAAGTAGAACAGACAAAAAAAAAATACTATGAGGGATAATGTATTAAGTTGTCCATTAGCAGTCAGGGCTATGCTGATCAAGTCACCATTTCTCATAGTGTCCATTTCACTTCAACAGGTTTCCTTTTTGGTGTTCAGTCAGTTGTCACCGATCAGGGAGAACATGTGGTATTTGTCCCTTTGGGACGGGCTTACTTCACTCAGCATGATGTGTTCCAGATTCCTCCATTTTGTTGCAAATGACTGGATTTCATTGTTTCTTACTGCGGTATAGTATTCTAAAGAATACATATCCCATAATTTCTTTATCCAGTCTACCATTAATGGGCATTTAGGTTGGTTCCAGGTCTTGGCTATTGTGAATTGTGCTGCAATAAACATTAGGGTGCAGACCGCTTTTTTCTTTATCAATTTAAACTCCTTTGGGTAAATTCCAAGGAGTGGGATGGCTGGGTCGAACGGTAGGGTTATATTCAGGTTTCTGAGGAATCTCCAGACTGACTTCCATAGTGGCTTGACCAGTTTGCATTCCCACCAACAGTGGGTTAGTGTCCCTTTTTCCCCACATCTTTGCCAGCATCTGTTGTTGGTAGATTTCTGTATGTGAGCCATTCTAACCGGGGTGAGGTGAAACCTCATTGTGCTTTTGATTTGCATTTCCCTGATTGCTAGTGACCTTGAACATTTTTTCATGTGCCTGTTGGCCATTTGGATTTCCTCTTTTGAAAAATGTCTATTGAAGTCCTTGGCCCATCTCTTAAGTGGGTTGTTGGTTTTGTTTTTGTGGAGTTTCTTGATCTCTTTGTAGATTCTGGTTATTAACCCTTTATCTGTTGCATAGTTTGCAAATATTTTTTCCCATTCTGTCGGTTGTCTCTTCACTCTCCTGACTGTTTCTTTTGCAGTACAGAAACTTCTCAATTTGATGCAATCCCAAGAGTTGATTTTGGCTTTGACTGTCTGTGCCTCCCGGGTCTTTTCCAGAAATTCTTTGCCTGTGCCAATATCTTGAAGGGTTTCTCCAATGTTCTCTAATAACTTAATGGTGTCAGGACGTAGATTTAGGTCTTTAATCCACGTTGAGTGGATTTTTGTGTAAGGTGTAAGGTAGGGGTCTTGCTTCATGCTTCTGGACGTGGAAATCCAGTTTTCCCAGCACCATTTATTGAATAGACTGTCCTTGCTCCAGGAATTAGTTTTAGATCCTTGATCAAATATAAGTTGGCTGTAGATGTTTGGATTGATTTCTGGTGTTTCAATTCTGTTCCATTGGTCTATCCATCTGTTTCTGTACCAGTACCATGCTGTTTTGATTACAACTACCCTGTAGTATGTCCTGAAGTCTGGTATTGTGATGCCTCTGGCTTTGTTTTTGTTGTACAAGATTGCTTTAGCTATTCGAGGTCTCTTGTGCCTCCATATGAATTTCAGCATCATTTTTTCTAGATCTGCGAAGAATGTCTTTGGTATCTTGATTGGGATTGCGTTGAATCTATAAATTGCTTTTGGGAGAATGGACATTTTGATGATGTTGATTCTTCCAATCCATGAGCATGGAAGATTTTTCCATTTTTTGGTATCCTCTTCTATTTCTTTCTTTAAGGTTTTGTAATTTTCATCGTAGAGATCTTTACCGTCCTTGGTTAAGTTTATTCCAAGGTATTTGATTGTTTTTGTAGCTATTGTGAATGGGATTGATCTTAGCAGTTCTTTCTCAGTCATGGCGTTGCTTGTGTATACAAAGGCTGTTGATTTTTGTGCATTGATTTTATATCCTGCCACTTTGCCAAACTCCTCTATGAGTTCCAATAGTCTCTTATTAGAGTTCTTTGGATCCTCTAAGTACAGAATCATATCGTCTGCAAAGAGGGATAGTTTGACTTCTTCCTTCTTGATTTGTATTCCTTTGATTTATTTTTCTTGTCTGATGGCTCTGGCTAAAACTTCCAGAACTATGTTAAATAGCAGTGGTGAGAGTGGGCATCCCTGCCTGGTGCCAGATTTCAGTGGAAATGCTTCCAACTTTTCCCCATTCAATAGGATGCTGGCTGTGGGTTTTTTATAAATTGCTTTGATTATATTGAGGAATGTTCCTTCTATACCCAATTTGCTTAGAGTTTTCATCATGAAAGGGTGTTGAATTTTATCAAATGCTTTCTCTGCATCAATTGAGATAACCATATGGTTTTTCTTCTGCAGTCTGTTAATGTGGTGAATCACATTGATTGATTTGCGAATGTTGAACCATCCCTGCATACCAGGGATGAATCCCACTTGGTCTGGGTGGATGATTTTCCTGATGTGTTGTTGTATTCTATTGGCCAGAATTTTATTGAGGATTTTTGCATCTATGTTCATCAGGGATATTGGTCTGTAATTCTCTTTCAGTGCTGCATCTTTCTCTGGCTTAGGGATTAAGGTGATGCTGGCTTCATAGAAAGAATTTGGGAGGGTTCCCTCTTTTTCGATTGTTCTGAATAGTTTGAGAAGAAATGGGATTAGTTCTTCTTTAAATGTCTGGTAGAATTCAGCAGTGAATCCATCTGGTCCTGGGCTTTTCTTTGTTGGGAGGGCCTTTATTACTGTTTCAATTTCTGTTTCAGTTATGGGTCTATTTAGGTTTTCGATGTCTTCCTGGTTCAATTTTGGTAGATTGCATGTGTCCAGGAATCTATCCATTTCTGATAGGTTTTCCTGTTTGCTGGCATACAGGTCCTTGTAGTAATTTCTGATGATTCTTTTTATTTCTGTGGTGTCTGTTGTTACGTTTCCTTTTTCATCTCTGATTTTATTGATTTGGGTCTTTTCTCTTCTTTTTTTAGTTAGTTGGGCCAATGGGGTGACAATTTTGTTTATTTTTTCAAAAAACCAGCTTCTCGCTTGGCTGATTTTTTGTAATGTTTTTTTGGATTCAATCCTGTTAATTTCTTCTCTGGTTTTAATTATTTCTCTTCTCCTACTAGATTTGGGTCTAGTTTGCTGCAAATTTTCTACATCCTTGAGGTGCGCTGAAAGCTCATTTATTTGGTACCTTTCCAATTTCTTGATATAGGCACCTATTGCTATAAATTTGCCTCTCAATACTGCTTTTGCTGTATCCCATAAGTTTTGATATGTTGTGTTGTTGTCTTCATTTACTTCCAGAAAGTTTTTGATTTCTCTTTTGATTTCTTGAATGACCCAGTGTTCATTCAGGAGCATGTTGTTCAGTCTCCATGTGTTTGCATACTTTCTGGGGTTTCCTGAGTTGCTAATTTCCAGCTTCATCCCGCTGTGGTCTGAGAAGCTGCATGGTATGATTCTAATTCTTTTAAATTTGCTGAGACTTGCTTTATGGCCTAGTATGTGATCAATCCTAGAGAAGGTTCCATGCGCTGCTGAGAAGAATGTGAAGTCTGTGGATGTAGGGTTGAAAGTTCTGTAGATATCTGTTAGATCCATTTGGGCAATAGTGTCAATTAAATCTGCTGTTTCCTTGTTGATCTTCTGTCTGGATGATCTGTCTATTTCTGAGAGTGGAGTATTGAAGTCCCCCAGTACTATTGTATTGGAATCTAAATCTCCCTTTAAGTCCCTTAACATATCTTTTAAATAGACCGGTGCCCTGTAATTAGGTGCATATACATTTATAATAGTTACATCTTCCTGTTGAATTGAACCCTTAATCATTATATAGTGTCCCTCTTTGTCTCTCTTAACAGTTTTTGTATTAAAGTTTATTTTGTCTGATATTAATATGGCTACACCTGCTTTTTTTTGGTTTCTGTTGGCATGGAATATCTTTTTCCAACCTTTCACTTTCAGTCTGCATGCCTCTTTGTTAGATGTGTTTCTTGTAGGCAACAAATAGTTGGGTTGTATTCTGTGAGCCAGTCAGCCAAACGGTGTCTTTTAACTGAAGAATTCAGACCATTAATGTTCAATGTGACAATTGATACGTAGTGACTTTGCCCTGCCATTTTCCCGGAAATATTTTCTAGTATATGCTTTGAGCTTCCCATGCTCTTTTACTGGTAGGTGTTCTTCCTTTCCCTTCTTTCATATTGATGGCCGTGTTTCTGTGTTTCTGAGTGTAGCACATCTTTAAGTATCTTTTGCAGGGCCGGACGAGTGGCCACAAAGTCTTTCAATTTCTGTTTGCTATGAAAGGTCTTTATTTCACCTTCATTCACAAATGAGAGCTTGGCAGGATATAATATTCTGGGCTGGCAATTTTTCTCTCTTAGCACCTGTGCTATGTCTCGCCATTCCCTCCTAGCTTGTAGGGTTTCGGATGAGAAGTCAGCTGTGAGTCTGATTGGAGATCCTCTGAGAGTAATCTGACGTTTCTCTCTTGCACATTTTAGGATCTTTTCTTTATGTTTCACTGTGGTAAGTTTAATTACCACGTGTCGTGGTGAGGATCTCTTTTGGTCATGTTTATTGGGGGTTCTATGAGCTTCCTGTACTAGGATATCTCTGTCCTTCTCCAAACCTGGAAAGTTCTCTGCTAGTATCTCACTAAAAAGGCCTTCCAATCCTTTCTCTCTCTCCATGCCTTCAGGAACTCCTAGAACTCGAATGTTGGTTTTTTTAATAGTATCCTGTAGATTCCCAACAATATTTTTTAGGTTTCTAATTTCCTCTTCTTTTCTTTGGTTTGACTGTATGTTTTCCTGTGCTCTATCTTCTAAGTCCGATATTCTCTCTTCTGCTTCACCCATTCTGTTTTTAAGGCTTTCTAATGTGTTTGTCATTTGATCTATTGAGCTCTTCATTTCATTTTGATTTCTCTTCACTATTACACTTTCCTGTTCTACTAGTTTCTGAGTTTCATTTTGACCCCTCCTTAAAATTTCATTTTCACGAGAGAGATTTTCAATCTTGTCCATTAAGGATTTCTGTAGTTCAAGGATTTGCTTTTGAAAACTTCTAAATGTTCTTATCATAAATTTTTTGAAATCCGTATCTTGCATTTCTTCTATCTCATCATCTTCATACTCTTGGCTTGGGGTGTTTTGCTTATTTGGAGGCATCATAGTGTCATCGTTGATCTTGCTCCCTCTATTTCTGTGTTTGTTACTCGGCATAGTTAATTCTTCTTGCGTCACTGTGCGTTTTTTTTTTCTTTTTTTTTTTTTATACTGTGTCCGTGTTAAGTGGACTGCCTGCTGTTGGAGGAGTCTTGGAGGCTTGAGATGGGTGCGGCCTGAGAGCTCTGCCTGGTTCTTCCTGGTTAAGGGTGTGCAAAGGTGACACCCTCAGGTTATGCATGGTAAATCTCTCTCTTTTTATTTATTTATTTATTTTATTTATTCAGGGGGTAAGTAACACCGCAGGGCAGGGCTGTGCAGAATTGATGGTATTTAGCTTCCAGTCTTTGGCTCCTCTGGACTCCCACTGGGTTGCCTAGGCTACTGAATTGTAGTGACTCAGTTCCTTAGCTCTCCCCCATTGATATGTAAATCCAGAGAGGAGGCCTGCTCTTTGTCTCTTGGGAATTCTTCAAGCCTTGCAGCCTTGTAACCTTTGCAAGGTTGGGGGAAGAGAAACCCCGAAGCTTTTTTTCTTCCTTCTTTCCGGTAGTGAGTTTGCTGCACTTTCCGGCCCCCCTCTAGATTCTGACCCCCGTTTCCCCACCAATGTCTCGGGTTATTGAGCTCACCTCCCCTTCCAGCGCCGATGTGTGGACTCGGAGCCCTGAGCGTCCCAAGTCTCCCCGCTGTTGTCTGTGTGGCATGCACTCCCCTTGGAGCACTGGCGCGCAGACCCTGGGGCTTCTGCGGCTCGGTCCCGCGACTTGGCTTCCGCGTGGTGGGCGACCTTGTTCTCCCAGTAGGTCCTCCGATTCACAGCTGCTCCATTCAGAAGGGTTTCCCCTGCAATTTTTTTTTGGTTCTATTTTCTGCGTCTACCGTAACTCCCCTTTTATTAAACTAAATTTTCCCGGACTATTGGTGCGCGCCCTCACTATTCCACCATCTTGGCTCCGCCCCCCACTTATGTATTATAATTGTGATTTTGGAGACCAAATTCTAATAGATTAGCTGAGAGATTCTACATGGGAATAGTGGACTATAAAGAGACAAAATAGCAGATTCAGAAAAGTTATCCAAAAATTTGAGAAAATTCCCTATAATTAAAGGAAATTGCGCAATACCAATGTTGTTTCCACTCAGCATAATAGATGACGATATAACCACAGGTGGCATTATTGAAGTTCACCAAGGTACACACTCTGAAAAGCAGAATATGTGATTGAGGAGTTTTAAAAAGGCCTTTAAGAAACACAAATAGAGTATAGAAGTAAGACAATTCGGAGAAGGAGTGTGGACAATACAGCAAAGCAGGTCACATCTTTGTGTGGAGGGAGGGAAGCACTTGCCTGAGGGAAATGCTTGCCTTGGCATTGCTCCTGAATGGTAAGGTGGTGGATCATGTATCTTACAGCCTTCTATCATCAGTGGTTCAGGAATGATTCCAAAGTCTTTGAATAGCGATTACTTGGATTTGTTATGTATCCACAATAAATATATCATAATAAAAAAAATCTGCTTAAGGCAGAAGGATGAGAATGTCCACAGGAGCTGTGGTTAGCTTGCATAGGTCCGTGCACGGATGATGTGGGGAAGGCACACATCTGTTGACAGAGTCTGCTGCTTGGGATCAGCAGTGTGCTGCACCTGTCAGGGCCAGGGACGCCAGCTCTAAGACCACCACCAAGGACTTCAAGGAGGTGGAGGAAGATAATAGGAGACGCTCAGGGAATGCTAATGGAGGGGACAATCAGGTAGATAAATAAGAGAAAAAAAGTGGACAGGGCGATGGTGAGGAGGAGGATGGAGATGAGATGAGGAGGCAGGGCAGCTACAGGAAATGGGCAGTTGAGGAGGCTGAGGATCATGATGTTTGCTACAAGAAGCACACTGATGAGGATGACTGTACAGCTTCTCTTCTGAAGAGTATTCAAAAACAAATTTTGTATTTTTGATTTTTTTATATGTTTGTACATGTTTGTTAGGACAGCCATCTTTAGTCATCTCAGGATGAGCAAACAAGTCTTGCAAGCATTCTCTCTCCCTCTTCTGACTTTATTTGAGGTATGACCATTTTCATTTTATAATCTGAAAGGAAATAAAAAACCTTGTGACAAAAGCAAAAACAACAACAAAATGTATTTTTAGAGAGATTTTATTGAATAAATACAAATTTCATAGGTATAGCTTTAGGAATACAGCAATTTTCTCCCCATACCCATCTTCCCACTTCCACTCCCATCCCACCTCCTACTCCCTCTCTCATCCTATTCTTCATTAAGAATCATTTTTAATTATCTGTATATACAGAAGACCAACTCTATACTAAGTAAAAATTTCATAGTTTGTACCCACACAGAAACACAAAGTATAAAGTGCTGTTTGAAGACAAGTTTTACCTTAAATTCTTATAGTACAACTCATTAAGGACAGAGGTCCCACATTGGGAGCATCTGCACAGTGACTCCTGTTGTTGATTTAACAATTGACACTCTTATTTATGATGTCAGTGATCACCCGAGGTTCTTATGAGCTGCCAAAGCTATGGAAGCCTTTTGAGACCACAAACTCCATCAATATTTGGACAGGGCCACAAAAAGTGCAAGTTCTCTCCTCCCTTCAGAGAAAAATACCTCCTTCTTTGATGGTCCCATCTTTCCACTGGGATCTCACTCACAGAGATCTTTCTTTGATGGTCCCATCTTTCCACTGGGATCTCACTCACAGAGATCTTTCATTTAAGTTATTATTTGCCAGAGTGTGTCACTCCCCCTCTTCATGGAGGAACGACACTAAACCCTGCCTAGGCTTCATATCCGAGTCACGGCACCATTATGTCGCTCCCCGTCTTCGTGGAGGAATGACACAGGACCCTGCGCTGTTCTTTTGTCTGCTCTGCCCTCCCCGGGTTTGCTGCTGGTTCTTCCCGGGTTGGCTACCATCCCTTCCACCTCCGTGGAAGGGCGGTTCCCCCTGCCACCTTCCCCACTTCCGCGGGGGAGCGGCACACCGCCGGCCGGCTCTCTCGGGGGCTGCACAGGTGTTCCTTCAGATAGATGTTCCTGGTGCATGTTGTCTCTCTCCTCCTTTATAGTCCTCTTCCACCAATCCCAACTCGGCTGCCCACACGCCGAGTACGCTGCTCTCCTCCAATCAGGAGCAGGTCCTGCTGTTTATTGGTTGAACTGGAGGCAGCTGTATAGAAGCTGTTTTCTCCTCTCCCAGCGCCATATTGTGGGAGAGCAGATGCATAGAATAAGTCTTAATTCCAGTAACTTAGTCTAGTCCAAGTTGCTCCCAGTTGCTCCCCACAGAGTGTCTTGGCTTTCCATGCCTGAAATGCTCTCTTGGGCTTTTCAGCCAGATCCGAATGCTTTAAGGGCTGATCCTGAGGCCAGAGTGCTGTTTAGGGCATTTGTCATTCTATGAGTCTGCTATGTGTCCTGTTTCTCATGTTGGATTGTTCTCCTTTTTAATTCTATCTTTTGTTATTAGCAGACACTTGGTCTTACTTATGTCATCGTTGTGACATGTAATCCTATCTATATGATCAGTTACACACTTATTATGATCACTTTAATCCATAACCACCCAGCTTAATGGGATTTGGAGTCCCATGGCAGGTTTTTAGCTTTACACTTAGGAGTAAGTCTGTGGGAATATATGCCAAACTGTACATCCCCTCCCTCTCTTATTCCCTCTCTTACTTTTTTACTGGGACCTATTTTCGGTTGGATGGTTGGATTTAAACACCTGTGAATAATTCTGTACTAAGTAAAGAGTTCAACCAATGGTATTAAGTAGAAAAAGAAAATAGTAAAAAAATAAAATAATAAAGTGTTCCTCGACAGTCAAAACCATGGCTATTCAAGTCAATGCTTCTCATAGTGTCAATTTTACTTCTACAGGCTTCCTTTCAGATGCTCTGTTAATTGTCACAGCTTAGGGAGGACATATGATAATTTGTCCCTTTGGGACTGGCTGATTTCACTAAATATGATACTTTCCAAATTCATCCATTTTGTTGCAAATGACCAGATTTTTTTTACTGCTATGTAGTTTTCCATAGAGTATATATCAATCTCTTTATCTAGTCTTTCGTTGAGGGGCATTTAGTTTGATTCCATGTCTTAGCTATTTTGAGTTGAGTTGGAATAAAAATGAAGGTGCAGATGCCTCTTTTATTTGCTTATTCCATTTCCCTTGGGAAAATTCCAAGGAGTGTGATGGCTGGGTCACATTTTAGGACTATATTCAGATTTCTGAGGTATCTCCATACTGTCTTCCATAGTGGCTTTACCAGTTTTCATCCTACCAACAATGGATTAGGTTACCTTATCCACACATCCTTGCCAGCATTTAAACAACAGAATCTTATTATTATGAGCATTCCAGTAACTTTTCTTGTGTAAGTACTTAGCTGGAATATTAGTAGTTGGTTTTTATGAGATGGTTAAAAAGGCCAAAAAATTCTTTTTCTCCCTTTTTGTCATTTAATTTGCTGTTTGTTTATTTTTTGACCTGTTTGATGTGTGAAACAATGTTGTCAACAATAAACCAGAATTGAGAGAGAAAGAGAGAGAGAGAAAGCGAGAGAGCAAGTGCCCAAATCACAGAACCCCATTCACAAGCTGGCATCTTAAATTCATCTTCAGAAGAAATGTCAAGTGTTCAAATTTGGCGGCATCTTAAGTAGAAGGTAGTAATATGAAATCCTGTTATCATGTGAAAATTATGGCACTTCCACTCCTATTACATGATTCCTGAACCAGAGGAATGCTAGGTCTGATGTCAGAAAGGTATATCAGGCACTTCATAATCCTTATAAATTTTAGTGTTTGCTGAGGGAAGTCAATCATACCTTGAATAAGTGTTAATTCTAAGAGGAGATTATGTTCCTTACTTGGATATATGAATCCTAAAACAATGAACTTGACAACAAGTAGCTTAATTTGGTTTGGTTGTGCTGAAGGTATAGCAGGTCTCCTGACTTCTTTGATTGAAGATTCACCAATGGAATTCATGAATGGAAACTACTGTAACCAATATAGGAGAAGGGCTAGACCAGAGTTGGTTTCTTAATTATTCTTTGTGTTTGCTTCAGTAGCCACCCTTTTCAAAAGGTTTTTGTGCAAGGGTTAGGATGTCCCAATGAAAAGAGGTGGATAACATGTGTGAACAATCATCTCTATCCAGGAGAGGCATCTTCAAAAATTCATGAAAATGCATATTATTGGGGGGATGTGTTTTACTAATTAAGATACTGGTTAGGACATACAGTCCCATATCAAAGTGTCTGAGTTAAAATCAAGCTGTGGATCCTGATTCCACTCCCTGCTGTTGCAGACCCTGGAAGGCAGAGGGGATGGTTCAATCTGGGTTCCTGTCACTCATGTCAGAATCATGGCTTGTGCCCCTTGTCTAACTGTGGCTGTTGTGGCCATTTGAATATGAGCAAGTACATAGGTTCTTTCTCTCTCTCTGAGTCCATCCCCTTTCAATCTGTCTCCTCATATCTCAAATAAATAAATGATACTCAGGCAATTAATAATACATTATGAAAAAACTTATAGATTTGACATATTTTTGCACCAAAATAAGCTTATCATTTCTTTCCTTTTTCCACGAACTTTTTGAAGGACTCTGAATAAAAGAAAACAACTTTGCATTTTATCTTTTATCTACAAGTGTGACTCATTCCAGGTCTCTAAGACATATAGTTTCAGTCATGGTATTGTAACATTAAAAATCAATGTTATATTAACACATGAAATAGGATTAGATTAATAAAATGTATGATTTTATATATAAGGAAAAAAGTAATTAAATGTTCAATTATGGATAGAATTCAATAGTTAAGATGTTTGAAAACAGAATAAGAACTTTTTTTTAAATGAATAGGATTTTTCTTATTCAAGAATCTAAAATATTTCAAGTGATTGCTCAAGGATATGGGAAATGGAGAGAGATAATAGCTTATATTGAAATGTGGCTAATTTCTTTAGAAGTAGCATGCATAAATGTGAATAGACATAAATTTGATTATAAATAACTTTTTTCCTGAGACACTGGGAAATATAACTTGGGGTTATATATACACAAATGAAATAGTTAAGAAAGTGGAAAGTCTATTCTGTATCTTAAAGATTTTGTAGTATTTTGTTACAAATTCAGCATGAATTGCTTTTATAATGAAAAATTAATAAAATTTATCTTTAAATTCCATGGTTATAAATGTCCAAACTCACATATACATTTGACCACATAGAATATGTAGAATAGAGTTCACAAATGCATATGAACAAATGGAACCAGATAGAATAGTAAATCCAAAAACATTCAGTTTTATTAAAACTTCAAGCATATTTCTTCTTTTTTTAAAAAATATTAATCTAAAAGCAGAGACAGAGAATTCCACTATTCGTTCTCTTCTCAAATACCCACAACAGTCAGAGCTGGGCCAGGAGAAAATCAGAATCCAGAAACTCAATCCAAGTCTTCCATATGAGTGGCAATAACCTAATTACTTGAATATAACCCACTGCTTCCCAGGGTATGCATTAGCAGAAGGCCAGAATTGGGAGAGCCAGGAATTGAACCTGGGTATATTCCACATGGGATGGGGCATCCTAAATGATGTTGTAACCACTTTGAGCCAAATACCTGCTCCCAGTATTTTTTGGGACTTGGAAACTATAATATACTGAAGGCCTATAATTATTATTTTTCACAACTTTTAATTAATATAAATTTCCAAAGTACAACTTTTGGATTATAGCAGCTTTCCCCCTATAACCTCCCTCCGGCCTACAACCATCCACATCCACTCCCTACCCCATCCCATTCTTCATCAAAATTCATTTTCAATTATCTTTATATGCAGAAGATCAACTTAGTATATAGTTGTCGCTCCCCCTCTTCGTGGAGGAACGACACTAGACCCTGCGCTGTTCTTTTGTCTGCTCGGCCCTCCCCGGGTTTGCTGCTGGTTCTTCCCGGGTTGGCTACCGTCCCTTCCACCTCCGTGGAAGGGCGGTTCCCCCTGCCACTTTCCCCACTTCCGCGGGGGAGTGGCACACCGCCGGCCGGCTCTCTGGGGGCTGCACGGGTTCCCTTAGATGTTCCCCATAGATGTTCCCGGTGCATGCCGTCTCTCTCCTCCTTTACAGTCCTCCTCCGCCAATCCTAACTCGGCTGCCCACACGCCGAGTACGCTGCTCTCCTCCAATTAGGAGCAAGTCCTACAGTTTATCAGTTGAACTGGAGGCAGCTGTGCGGAAGCTGTTTACTTCTCTCCCAACGCCATATTGTGGGAGAGCAGATGCATAGAATAAGTCTTAATTCCAGTAACTTAGTCTAGTCCGAGCTGCTCCCCACAGAGGAGAGCAGATGCATAGAATAAGTCTTAATTCCAGTAACTTAGTCTAGTCCGAGCTGCTCCCCACATATAGTAAGTAAAGATTTAAACAGACTACATCCACACAGACACACAAAGTATAAAGTACTTTTTGAAGACTAGTTCTACCATTAATTTGCATAGTACAGCACATTAAGGACAGAGATCCTACATGGGGAGTACATGCACACTAACTCCTGGTGTTGATTTAACAATTGATCCTCTTATTTATGACATCAGTAATCACCCAAGGCTCTTGTCATGAGCTGCCAAGGTTATGGAAGCCACTTGAGTTCACAAACTCTGACCTTATTTAGACAAGGTCATAATCAAAGTGGAAGTGTCTTGGCTTTCCATGGCTGAAATACTCTCATGGGCTTTTTAGCCAGATCAGGATGCCTTAAGGGCTGATTCTGAGGCCAGAGTGCTGTTTAGAACATATGCCATTCCAAGAGTCTGCTGTGTATCCCACTTCCCATGTTAGATCGTTCTCTCCTTTTTAATTCCAGCAGTTATTATTAGCAGACACTAGTCTTGTTTATGTGATCCATTTGACACTTAATCCTATCTTTTTGATCAATTATGAACCTAAACTGATCACTTTGATTAGTAAGATGACATTGGTCCACCTTGATGGGATTGAATTGGAGTCCCCTGGCACATTTCTAGCTTTACAATTAGGGGTAAGTCTGATTGAGCATGTGCTGAACTGTACATCTCCTCCCTCTTTTATTCCCACTCTTATATTTAGCAGGGATCACTTTTCTGTCAATTTTAAATGCCTAAGAATAAATGTATGTTAATTAAAGAGTTCAGCCAATGGTATTAAGTAGAACAAAAAAACACTAAAAGAGATAAAGTATTAAGTTGTTCCTCGATAGGACAAGGGCTGATCAAGTCACTTTTTCTCATAGTGTCCATTTCACTTCAACAGATTTCCTTTTAGGTGCTCAGTTAGTTGTCACTGATTAGGGAGAACATATGATATTTATCCCTTTGAGACTGGATTATTTCACTCAGCGTGATGTTTTCCAGATTCCTCCATTTTGTTGCAAATGACCGGATTTCATTTTTTATTGTTGTGTAGTATTCTATAGAGCAAATATCCCATAATTTCTTTATCTAGTCTTCTGTTGATAGGCATTTAGGTTGATTTCAGGTCTTAGTTATTGTGAATTGAGCTGCAATAAACATTGAGGTGCAGACAGCTTTTATTTGCCAATTTAAATTCCTTTGGGTAAATTTCAAGGAGTGGGATGGCTGGGTCATGTGGTAGGGTTATATTCAGGTTTCTGAGGAATCTCCAGACTGACTTCCATAGTGGCTTAACCAGTTTGCATTCCCACCAACAGTGGATTAGTGTCCCTTTTCACCCACATCCTCACCAGCATCTGTTGTTGGTAGATTTCTGTATGTGAGCCATTTTTACTGGGATGAGGTGAAACCTTATTGTGGTTTTGATTTGCATTTCCCTGATTGTTAGTGTTCCTGAACTCTTTTCATGTGTCCTGGCCATTTGAATTTTCTATTTTGAAAAATGTCTACTGAGGTCCTTGGCCCATCTCTTATGTGGGTTGTTTGTTTTGTTGTTGTGGAGATTCTTGATTTCCTTGGAGATTCTGGTTATTAATTGGTTGCATAGTTTGCAAATATTTTTTCCATTCTTTCGGTTGCCTCTTCACTCACTTTCCTGTTTTTTTTTTTTTTTCAGTGCAAAAACTTCTCATTTTAATGTAATCCCAATTTTTAATTCTGGCTATGACCGCCTGTGCCTCTGGGGTATTTTCCAAGAAGTCTTTGCCTGTGCCTCTATCTTGTAAGGTTTCTCCAATGTTCTCTAATAATTTGATTGTGCCTGGTCATAGATTTAGGTCTTTAACCCATGTTGAGTGGATTTTTGTGTACGGTGTAAGGTAGGGGTCTTGCTTCATGCTTCTGCATGTGAAAGTCCAGTTTTCCAACACCATTTATTGAATAGACTGTCCTTGTTCCAGGAATTGGTTTTAAATCCTTGATCAAATATAAATTGGCTATAGATGTTTGAATTGATTTTGTGTGTTTCAATTCTGTTCCATTGGTCTATCCATCTGTTTCTGTACCAGTACCATGCTGTTTTGATTATAACTGCCCTGTAATATATCTTGAAATCTGGTATTGTGATGCCTCCGGCTTTATTTTTGTTGTACAAGACTGCTTTAGCTATTCAAGGTCTCCTGCATCTCCATATGAATTTCAGCATCATTTTTTCTAGATCTGAGAAGAATGTCTTTGGTATCTTGATTGGTATTGCATTGAAAGTGTAAATTGCTTTTGGGAGAATGGACATTTTGATGATATTGATTCTTCCAATCCATGAGCATGGAAGATTTTTCCATTTCTTGGTATCCTCTTCTATTTCTTTCTTTAAGATTTTTAATTCTCTTCATAGAGATCTTTGACATCCTTGGTTTAGTTTATTCCAAGGTATTTGATTATTTTTGTAGCTATTGTGAATGGGATTGATCTTAGCAGTTCTTTCTTAGCCGTGGCATTGCCTGTGTATACAAAGGCTGTTGATTTTTGTGCATTGATTTTATATTCTGCTGCTTTGCCAAACTTTTCTGTGCGTTCCAATAGTCTTTTATTAGAGTTCTTTGGATCCCCTAAATAAAGAATCATGTCATCTGCAAAGAGGGATAGTTTGAGTTCTTCCTTCCCAATTTGTATCCCTTTAATTTCTTTATCTTGCCTAATGGCTCTGGCTAAAACGTCCAGTACTATTTTGAATAAAAATGGTAAATGTGGGCATCCCTGTCTGGTACCAGATCTCAGTGGAAATGCTTCCAACTTTTCCCCATTCAATAGGATGCTGGCTGTGGGTTTTTCATAATTGCTTTGATTGTATTGAGGAATGTTCTTTCTATACCCAATTTGCTTAGAGTTTTCATCATCTAAGTGTGTTGTATTTTATCAAATGCTTTCTCTGCGTCTATTGAAATAATCATATTGTTTTTCTTCTGCAGTCTGTTAATGTGGTGTATCACATTGATTGACTTGCAAACTTTGAACCATTGCTGGATACCAAGATAAATCCCACTTGGTCTGGGTGGATGATCTGTGTGATCTGTTGTTGCATTTTTTTGGCCAAAATTTTATTGAGGATTTTTGTGTCTATGTTCATCAGGGAAATTGGTCTGTAATTCTCTTTCTCTGCTACATCTTTTTGAGGTTTAGGAATAAGTTGATGCTGGATTCATAAAAAGAATTTGGATGATTCCCTCTCTTTCATTTGTTCTGAATAGTTTGAGAAGAATTGGAGTTAGTTCTTCTTTAAATGTCTGGTAGAATTCAGCAGTGAATCCATCCAGTCCTGAGCTTTTCTTTGTTGAGAGGGCCTTTATTACTGATTCATTTTCTGACTCAATTATGGGTCTGTTTAGATTTTCTGTGTCTTCATGGTTCAAGTTAGGTAGGTTGTATGTGTCCAGGAATCTATCCATTTCGGATAGATTTCCCTGTTTGCTGGCATATAGCTCTTTGTAGTAATTTCTGATGACTCTCTTTATTTCTGTGTTGTCTGTTACGTTCCCTTTTTCATCTCTGATTTTCTCATTTGGGTATTTTCTTTTTTTACTTAGTTGGGCCAATGGTGTGTCAATTGTGTTTATTTTTTTGAAAAAACAGCTGTTCGTTTTGCTGATCTTTTGTTTGTTTTCTTTTGGATTCAATTCTATTGATTTCTTCTCTAATTTTTATTATTTCTCTTCTACTAGTTTTGGGTCTGGTTTGCTGTAGCTTTTCTAGATACTTGAGATGCATTTGTAACTCATCTATTTGGTGCCTTTCCAATTTCTTGATGTAGGCACCTATTGCTATAAACTTTCCTCTTAATACTGCTTTTGCTGTGTCCCATAAGTTTTGGTATGTTGTGTTGTTACTCTCATTTACTTCCAGAAAGTTTTTGCTTTCTCTTTTAATTTCTTCTATGACCCACTGTTCATTCAGGAGCATGTTTTTCAGTCTCCATGTGTTTGCATATGCTCTAGGGATTCCTGAGTTGCTAATTTCCAGCTTGATTTCACTGTAGTCTGAGAAGATTAATGGTATGATTTTGATTCTTTTGAATTTGCTGAGACTTGCTTTATGGACTAGTATGTGGTCAATCCTAGAGTAAGTTCCATGTACTGCTAAGAAGAATGTGTATTCTTTAAGTGCAGAATGAAAAGTTCTGTAGATATCTCTTCCATCCATTTGGTCTATAGTGTCGATTAAATCTGCTGTTTCCTTGTTGATCTTCTGTCTGGTTGATTTGTCTTTTGCTGAAAGTGGAGTATTGAAGTCCCCCAGTACTATTGTATTGGAGTCCAAGTCTCCCTTTAAGTTCTTTAACATATCATTGAAATAACCTGGTGCCCTGTAATTAGGTGCATATACATTTATAATAGTTACATCATCCTGTTGAATTGATCTCCTCAAGTTAGGCTGGTGTACTTTACCCCACAGGGCTTCAAGCCTCATTCCCTCCAGGCTCTTCCTGCCACATTTCTTCTAGCGTCTCGGGCTGCTGCAATTTTGTCTCACCTCCCTTTCCAGTGCTGGTGCAGAGGAGACTCTGCAGCTGTGGTCCTGAGCCGTGGGCGCCCGTGCCCTCCACATAAATCCACCATGTCCCTCTGATTCTGAAAGTTTTCCCTCTGCCATTTTTTCCCTAACTCTTCCCTGAGACTATATTATCTACACTTTCATTAAACAGTCTTCTCTTGGACTATCAGTGAGCTCCCTCCCTATCCCGCCATCTAGGAATCACTAGACCAGGCCAGTAGTTATGATATCAGGTGATCTATGTTTTCTAGTTTCTTGGTAAGAAACACTGATTCACTCATATTGTTCCTGTTGCTACACTGTTTATTCATTTCTTGACCATAGCATTTCAATTTTATGAAGGCTAAATATAATATTGCACATACTATATATTTTATTTATTTATCCCTAGATACATGGATACTGCAAGCATTGACAGTTGTAATGAGCTCCACTAGAAGCTGTAGAATGAGATTTATTTTAGTAGTTCTAATTAAGATTTGTTGATTCTGAATGCTACCTTTTTTGTTAATTTCATTAAACAACAAAAATAGTCTCAACTACAAAATTATATATACACAAAATTACAAAATATAAACATATATTTTGTTTAGTGGTCCAGAGCTCAGTAGCATACATCACTGAACTGAGAAAATTTGGAGATGGAAAAGCTAATTGGACAAAGTAGCTGTTAAACATTCTTGGCATCCTGATAAAGTTTAAGAATTATTTAAAAAAGAAAACCTTAGGTACCTAAAAGGAAATAATTGGATAAATGTCATCTTAATTATTTGTCTTTGCTGTGTAACAAATTATCACACTCTTGGTGGTTTAACAAAACATACATATATCATCTCACAGTTTCTGTGGTTCAGGAATGTAGACATGAATTTACTATATCCAATTATGTCCTTCTTTTCTGGGTCTCCCAGGAGGCTTAATCCAGGTACTGGCCGTGTCCAAGGATCATTTGTGAGTTCAAATGGGGGAAGGAACTAATTCCAAACTTGCTTGTGGGAATTCCAAAGGCATCACTTACCTTGGGATTGTTAGACTTATTGGAGAGATGTTACCCTCAATTCAGGTCCATGGGAGCCTGCCTACTATAGCAATTTTCTGCTAAGGGAATCTGGTAGTAAAAGCAACACATTGCAGAACTGGGATTCCATCACCTTAGCCCTATTCTGTTACTGAGACACAAGTATCACATCCTGCAAAACTCATTTCATGCCTCTGCCTGAATAATAGTTTATTTATTTATTTATTTTTTTATTTTTGCTGAATAGTATTCTGTTGCATGTACGTACTAGTTTGTCTATCCATTTAGAAGTTCAGGTGATCTTGGTTATTTCCAGTTAGACCAATTATTAATAAATGAACTATAAACATCCCTGTATAATTTTGGTGTAAAAGCAGTTTTCTGGGCCAGCATCCTGGTGTGTTGTGTAAAGCCGTCACCTGTGGCACTGGCATCCTCTAGGGGTGCCAGTTTGAGTCCTGGCTGTTCTCCTTCTGATACAGCTCCCTGCTAGCAGCCTGCAAGGCAGTGCAGCCTGGCCTGGATGCTCGGGCCCCTGAACCCGTGTGGAGAATCCAAAAGAGGCTGCTGGTTCCTGGGTTCAGACTGGCCAGACCTCAGCCATTGCTGTCTCGTAGGGAGTGAGCATGTGGATGGAAGATCTCTCTCTCTCTCTCTGTCTCTCTGTCTCTCTGTCTCTCTGTCTTTCTGTCTCTCTCTCTCTCTCTCTCTCTTTCTCTCCCTCTGTAACTTTGTCTTTCAAGTAAATTAAAAATTTTTAATTAACTTGGATAAATACCTAGGATAAAATTCTTAGGTATCGGGGCAAGTGTTGTTTAACATTATAAGAAATTACAACCTGTTATCCAAAATAGCAATGAATGCTATTTTGTGTTACTACTAGTGAGGAAATTATTATTCCTGTTCCATATTTTTACAGGTATGCAGTATCTTGTAGAGCACTAGTCTACATTAATTTATAAAGATCAGAATACTTTAATTATATTATATTAAAATATAATTAACACATTCTCAGTTGGTGAAGTGTGCTTATGATTATATATAAAAGCTAACCAACATAGTCAAGATTTTCTTCAAGAAATTATATAGTGTTGATTTCTATATTAGTTCTATCATTTAAGGAATTAATTTTTGGGTAAGATACAAGGTTTACTAAGGGCTTTATTGTTTACTTATGAACATTGAGGTTTTTCAGAACTACGTGCTGGAAAGACTTATTTCTCTCTTAAATTTTCTTCATATTTTTGGTCAAAAATTATTTAATTGTGTTGACATGGGTCTATTTTTGGGACATCAATTTTATTCCAATTACTGTGTGTCTAGTCCAGGTGAATAATGTTAGTGCAATTATTACAGTAGCCATATAATAAGTCTTGATATTTGATGGTGTGGATTCGCCAATATCATTTTCCTTAATGATTTTGGCCTGTGAAGTTCATTTGCCTACCCATCTAATCTTTAGAACTTGTTTCTCACTGCAGGAACACTTGCTGGGATTTTAATGGGTTTCAATCTATAGATACATTTTAAAAGGATTGATAAAGTATTGTTTACCACCCATGTATTTTATAAGCATGCCATGCACAGACACTTAAACACACATATCAGTGATTTGGAGGTTTTTTTTTTTTTTTTGCCTGGAGACCCTGTTTGTAGCTTGTTAAACATAAGCTTTCTAAGATTTTTTTGTCTGTATGTGCACATATGTACACTTACATGTAAATGTTTTAATTTTGGAATCCAGTTTCTCATGCTAGATTACAAAAATATGAGTGACATTTCAATTTACTTTTTATTGAAGCATTGGTGACCTTTCTAATTCTGGGAGCTGTTTAATATGCTATCTGGACTCACATAAACCTTTTTTATTAATTTTGGGAATATATATATATTTTTTTCTTTTCTTTTTTTTAACTTTTATTTAATGAATATAAATTTCCAAAGTACGACTTATGGATTACAATGGCTTCCCCCCCATACCATCCCTCCCACCCACAACCCTCCCCTTTCCCACTCCTTCTCCCCTTCCATTCACATCAAGATTCATTTTCGATTATCTTAATATACAGAAGATCAGCTTAGTATACATTAAGTAAGGATTTCAACAGTTTGCTCCCACACAGAAACATAAAGTGAAAAATAATAGATGATTTTTTTTAAATGATGATGAAATCAGATCAGACCTATTGTCATGTTTAATCCCAGTGAGAGTCAAGTTGGGAATTGATAGTTTTTTTTTTTTTTTTTTTTTTTTTTTTTTTACAGAGGATCAGTTTAGTATGCATTAAGTAAAGATTTCAACAGTTTGCACCCCCATATAAACACAAAGTGAAATATATTGTTTGAGTACTCGTTATAGCATTAAATCTCAATGCACAGCACATTAAGGACAGAGATCCTACATGAGGAGTAAGTGCACAGTGACTCCTGTTGTTGACTTTACCAATTGACACTCCTGTTTATGGCATCAGTAGTCTCCCTATGCTCCAGTCATGAGTTTCCAAGGCTATGGAAGCCCTCTGAGTTCTCTGATTCTTATCTTGTTTAGACAAGGTCATAGTCAAAGTGGAGGTTCTCTCCTCCCTTCAGAGAAAGGTACCTCCTTCTTTGATGACCTGTTCTTTCCACTGGGATCTCACTCTCAGAGTTCTTTTGCCAGAGTGTCTTGGCTTTCCATGCCTGAAATACTCTCATGGGCTTTTCAGCCAGATCCGAATGCCTTTAGGGCTGATTCTGAGGCCAGAGTGCTATTTAGGACATCTGCCATTCTATGAGTCTGCTGAGTATCTCACTTCCCATGTTGGATCACTCTCCCCTTTATTTATTCTATCGGTTAGTGTTAGCAGGTACTAGACTTGTTTATGTGCTCCCTTTGACTCTTAGTCCTTTCATTATGATCAATTGTGAACTGAAATTGATCACTTGGACTAGTGAGATGGCATTGGTACATGCCACCTTGATGGGATTGAATTGGAGTCCCCTGGTATGTTTCTAACTCTACCATTTGGGGCAAGTCAGCTTGAGCATGTCCCAAATTATACATCTCTTCCCTCTCTTATTCCCACTCTTATGTTTAACAGGGATCACATTTCAGTTAATTTTCAACACTTAAGAATAACTGTGTATTAATTACAGAATTAAACCAGTCATATTAAGTAGAACAGATAAAAAAACTACTAAGAGGGATAATGTATTAAGTTGTTCATTAACAGTCAGGGCTATGCTGATCAAGTCACCGTTTCCCATAGTGTCCATTTCACTTCAACAGGTTTCCTTTTTGGTGTTCAGTCAGTTGTCACCGATCAGGGAGAACATATGGTATTTGTCCCTTTGGGACTGGCTTATTTCACTCAGCATGATGTGTTCCAGAATATATATATATTTTTAAAAGGATTTGATAATCCCTTGTGTAAAAACCAAATTGTTTCTATAGGAAGAGAGAAAATATCCAAGTTATTGTCCACACAGATTGTTTACTTGTTTATTTAAGGCCTTAGATTTGTACTTAATTGTATAACATACAATTTCGAGCATCTGCCTCTCTCACGGCAAAAGACACATGAGAACAGCCGTGCGTGCCCTCTGAGTGGTGCTCTCTCTGAATGCCTTTACAGTCCGTGTAGGTGTGGATTCAAGATGTCCATGGATCTCAAGAGCTCTTCTTTCTGTTCGTATTTCTATTCCTTATTTCCCTTCTGCTTTTAAAGCATTGACATTATGCCATCTAACCTTCAATTTGCACCACTTGACTTATGCCAGTTCCTTGAAATGTTACTGCCCGTGAATCGTGACCTGTACTTTTTGTAAGAGAAGCTAAAGCAAGCAGGCATCACAATTTAACAGTTAGTTTAAAAAGAGAAAATAAAAATTCAGCTGCCAACTTAGAGGATTTTATACATTATTAAGTATTTTATTATAGTTCCACAGCTTGAATTTAGCATTCTATTTTATTGCTATGGCCTGGATTTTATTTTCTACTTGAGAAAACAAACTTCATTTCTAAACACTTATTTAGTCTTTCTTCAATAGAAACAGTTTTTTCTTTTGGCAAAATTGTCCTGGGAAATAAACTAAATGTCTTTCCAAATTAGAGCGGAAGCCTTTCCTTAAATATCAGGAATAAATAGAGTAGCAGGTTTTAAAACTTCCACCAAAGCTGCTGTTAGAATGCTGCTGGCTCTGGCCCTTTTGCAGACGGTCCTCCTGGGCTGGTTCTGTTACCTTCTTCATCACCACCTTTGAGGGCACCACTTCCCAGGCCTCCCCTCCAGCTGCCGCCACCCAGCCCTGCGCCTCCTGCTGCACCGGCTTGGGAAGAGTTGGGTGACTAGATCCCTCCTCTGGGCCACGCCCTAGGGCAGGCCCTGGACAGGGTAGGTGGCCCTGTGACTCCAGCTAGAAATTGATAGGGCAGATACAGTCATGAGGATGACATGCCTGGCATTTCTCATCTTTCAGGAAACACTGCTCAGCATTGCTTTATGTGGTGTTTCATTACATCAATGTTTGTTACATGAAAAACACAATAAGCTCGTTCTCTGTTAGTCCATCTAGCCCAGAAGGGGAAATGTATTTTCTTTTATGAAAATAAAGCAAAACAAACAAACAAACAAAAACTACAAAGACCGACAGTAATTCCAGCTAAGTAATAGAATTTCTTAGAATTAGTCTATGTGTAAAACATTCATCATAAATAGAATAACTTAAAGTTCAGGTCATAATTTAAGTAAGGCTCTCATTTTGCATTTAATGAAATTTAAATATTTTTAAAACATCATATTGCTTTAGCTAGTGACATAGACTCCAATTTACTAAAACAAAAAAATGGAGCTTCATATTATTTTTCTGATTTTTCTCCACAAAAAAAAAAAATAGTTTTTCATGTCTCTCTTTAAAAGGCAAATGTACCAGTTCTGCATTTAGTGGCCCTCAGACCTATTCCATTTTTCTTCTTCTAAGTTACTATTCCATTTTTCTTCTTCTAAGTTACTCGCTATCAGGAATGTGTGTATCCCAGAATGTACTCTACAAGTCCATGCGTGCTAGTTTGTATCTGTATTTAAACAACTGGGCATTAGAGGAATAGGGAAGAAAGAAACGTCCACGTATCCCACGCAGTCTTTCTCTGTATCTACCAGTATGTTTAGAATTTAAGTCTTAGACTATGTTCCTTGAACGCCTTGCAGAGATCTACCATTCCGAATGAAGTATCATTAAAACTTTATGTTGTCTCATTAAGCTTTTTAAAAATACTCAGACAGATTTGTATTTGTTAAAAGAATTGGCCCCGACTAATAGACTAATACAGTTCTTGTTAATATAAGTAATCACAGAAAAAAAAAACACACACAACACGTGGAGAATGGGTAACTCAAAAAAATCAACATGGGAAGAACATGAACATGAACCCTGGAAAGAAATTCCTAGTGGGTGAAAATGGGATACATATGATCTATAGCTGAGTATGATCATCACCTAATTTTTGCACAGATGAAATAGTGGGTGAAGGCAAAGTTTTGGAAAATCTAGTAACTGCCACCCACAATTGGTATTGTAGAGATTGTTACTACAAAATCATGGAAGGAGCTGGCTGCCTCTGAAGATGTTAAAGAATTTAATACTGTAAATGATAGGCTCAGTGTTTTGATTTGCACCTAAAATAATGGTGGAGATAGAGATGACAATGCATATATAGATATATATATATATATAAGCAAAATTATATTTTTATGTGTTCAAAGCATATACACTTGAGTATAAGACCCCAATTTGATTGTGGTAATTTTGAACTACAAGTTGAGTTTAAAACATAAACTTGATCAATTTGTTAAACTACAGTTAAAGCATTTTCAGTATGACCTGGGGTACACAATTATGTAAATTTAGGTAAACTGACGATCTTTGAAATACAAGTCACTCATCCATTGTCTCTAAGCCAATAAAGTAAGTCTGATTTCTGAGGATTATCAAATCCTGTGCAGGACGAGATGGCCTATATGTGAAATGAATTACAAGGTCTTGCAAGCCCGAATAGCAAGAAAATATGAGCATGTGAGAGAATTCACTTCAGTAGTGTTAGGCTTGAGGTTAATGTTGAATGTGAATTTAATTGCATGTATAAAAGCAGATAATCACACGTGGGATTTTACATATTACCTCATGCAGATGAAAGTGGCCCTAACACAATACTAGATTCATTGGCTAAAGTCAAGATTTAACAGTGACTTATCTACATTAATGACGTAAGAGAGCAGATCTTACTCAGTCTGAAGTAGAGAAAGAAATGTGGACCCTCTAGTTGTGCATTTCATTTCTTATATAAAATGCAATTATATATATTCGCAGAAAGGACCAGAGGTTATGACAACCATAAGGAATGTTTTTTTGGATCTCCTGGTTAGTTCTACTACAATGACTATAGCACCGACTGTGAGGATTTTGTGGTAAAGTTCTCTTCTAGCGATGCATATTTTGAACAGCAACTCTTTCTTTTGGTACAAGTGCACTCCATGGCTATGAGCTCTGGGCTGACCATGTTGCAGTGAAATTGATCTTCAAGGCTGTAAAATTGATCTTCAGGGCATTAATTTTATGTTGCAAAATTAGAGCAAGAAGTAGAGCAAGCATTGTGGTGTATTGGATACAGCTGCCATCTGCAGCACTGGCATCCCATATGGGCACCAGTTCATGTCCTGGGTGCTCCACTTCCAATCCAGTTCCCTGCTAATGGCCTGGAAAAGCAGCAGCTGATGGCCCAAGTGCCTGGGCCCCTGGTACCCTCATTGGAGACCTGGAAGAAACTCCTTGCTCCTGTCTTCAGCCTGGCCCAGCCCTAGCCATTGCAGCCATCTGGGGAGTGAACCAGCAGGTGGAAGATCTTTCTCTGTAATTCTGACTTTCAAATAAATATGCAATTTTTTTAAAAAAATAGAATAAGAAGTAATATATTTAGACAATACAGTATTTAGTGGGATGTCTCTTAGTACTTTTATGACCAAGCTTAATGGTAGTATACAAAAATAAATCAGTGCTCACTAAGAACATAGATCCTTCAAAATAAAGCTTTGGGTCACCTCAATAAGAAAAGAAAACTGACCCACGTAGGTGATGGCTGTGTTCAAAGGGATAGAAGTAAGCTATGAAACACCAGCTGTATCCTCACAGACAGCACATACAAGGTAATATCCGTGGTTAGATCTACTTTTGTTACGTGTGCATTAACCTGCATTTCATTTTTGCTCTTTCCCCTCTGATGTGTGATGCTCAACTCTACAGTTGTTAACTGATTTAGGGAAGGCAAGGTTTGCACATCGCATTGATGATGAACAATAAGAGTTCAGGTTTATTCCTTTTGGTGTAAGTATTTGCCTAAAGTTAAATGTAAACATAATGGATTGTATAAGGATCAGTACTTTGTGGAATGCAGTCACAATTCCTGAACCTCACCTGTTTTTGAGTATCACATTGAGGTTTCTGTACAGAAAAATAATATTTGTTGAATACTAGCAATAAAGTTGTTGGGAGACACAAATTCTATTTTACTCACCATTATACATATCTCAAGATAGTCCCAGATGCATTTTAGATTTCAAATCTCAATTCTCTTGGTGATATAGTATTGACATAAGAATCCTCTTGATAATGTACAGTCCATTTATTGTAAGTATCTCATTTCATACATAATCTGGATTTGTCATGAACATAATGAATGATTGAAATTGTCAAAGTAAAAAGCAAAACCTAGCTATGAAGCACTTTATTTCAAATAACATTTTATCTTTTATGCCCATGGATAAATATTTCAATTACTATTGAGGCTTCTTCTAACATTATAATTTGAAACAGCTAATTTTAAGGTTTTCATTTTTTATTTAAAATTGTACATTTAATTAAATTAAGCAAAGAATATGTTGATAGAACTGAAAAAGAGATTTCTATAATCCTAAAATAACAATCTTTACCTTCATATTGTGAAAAAGCAGTGAGTAGAGGGCTATTTGCAAATGGATAATACTGAGTATTCTCGTCATACCAAGAAAGCTAAGCCTGTGATGTATAAATAATCTCTGGCATATTCACAAAATGTTTATCACCTCTCTCCATGACATTTTGGTTCAAAATACCACACTGCTCATGAATACTTACTATTTGCACATCACAGATTATATTCAGAAATAAATGATGACAGTGGTGCCTAATTCAATAGATGATAGTTAATCTCTGGTTTAAATTAAGTTGTAAAATGATCCAACAAATAGTGTGAGCTTGACATTTAAATCATCTAGAGATAATTCTGACAATGTTTGGTAGAAAGATCGAAATATCCACAGGCTAGTAGAATTCTCAATTTTTTAAGAAATGAGAGGTTTGAAAGATCAAAGATGCAGCAGCATACAGGGGAGGCGATCTGTTATCAACAGGAATGTCATCACTCAGTCTGTTTCTGCCCTGTCACTTCTCCTGACATTCTTGTTGAAGTTAACCACAGCAGTGTGCGGCAGAGCTGACATTTACGCTTTTGTCATGACGAGCAGTCCTACCAAAGCAAGGCTGCCAAAATGCAAAAATAGTATCAAAGTGTTTTTACGATAAAAGGACCTAATAACTCAGACATAACTTCTGAACTCTACTGAAAAAGTCTACTTTCTCCAGAAACATGCAGAAAGTAACCATTTTCATGCCACACAACAATAATTTATGGAAATTAATGTTTTGAATCTTGAAGTACTTTCCATCCAGTGGGTATAATATTTGATTTCTTTTATATTTAAATTGAAGTAAAAGTTATTCTTCTCTCATGAAAAGAGGTTAACTTATTGTATGCCTTTAGGTCTTTGATTTCTTACATCCTCTTTTTATGAGTTATTCTCACTCTTCTGAACCTCCACATTTACTTATTGAAAATAACATTTTGGCAAACACATGACTAGAAGAAAATAGTTCTTTCATATACTTAACTGTAAGATCATTTATGTACTATGAAGAAATATGAGATAATTACAATTCTTGTTATAAATAATACTGCACATAAAATATATCTTCTTGATTCAGAAGTACATTTGTGGGATAATGACAAATTGCATATTATTGCCTTGGTTTAAATTATAGGGAAAAAAGTATTCCTCATATATATTGGTTCCTTTTAACCATACAATAAACAAATTTTTAACTTGCTTCAGTACTATTGTCTAAATAATTTAAGAATATAGTTTTCTATTTTTAATTTATTTTTAAGGAATATAAATTTCATTGTACAACTTTAGGAATATAGTTATTCTTTCCATCATAACACCCTCCCATCCACACTCTCATCTCTCCTCCTCCTCTCTCTCCCCTTGCCAGTCTCATTCTCCATTAACATTAATTTTCAATTAGCTTTAAACACAGAAGACCAACTCTGTGCTAAGTAAATATTTCAATAATTTGCATACACACAATAAAAGTGTTTGAGAACTAGTTTTACAGTTAAGTCTTATAATAGAACTCATTGAGGACAGAGGTCATGCATGGGGAGTTAGTGCACAGTGACTCTTGTTGTTCATTTAACAATTAACACTCTTATGTATGATGTCAGTGACCACCCAAGGCTCTTGACATGAGCTGTGTAGGCTATGGAAGCCTTTTGAGTCCACAAACTCCATTAGTATTTGGACAAGGCCATCAGTAAAGTGAAAGTTCTCTTCTCCCTTCAGGGAAAAGTACAACCTTCTTTGATGACCACTTCTTTCCTCTAGGGTCTCACTCACGGAGATCCTTTATGTAGAATATTTTTTGCCACAGTGTCTCAGCTTTCCATGTCTGTAATGCTCTCACTGGCTTTTCAGTCAGACCAGGAAGCCTTAAGGGCTGATTCTGAGGTCAGAGTGTTACTTAAAGTAATTGTCATTCTATGAGTCTGCTGTGTGGACTGCTTCCCAGGTTGGCAATTCCCTGCTTTTTAATTCTATCATTATTGTAGACATATGATCACTTTACCACTTAATCCTATCTATATGTTCAATTTAACACTTAATATGATCACTTTAACAATTTTTAAAGATTTTTTTTTTTATTTATTTGATAAGCAGAGTTAGACAGTGAGAGAGAGAGAAAAAAGGTCTTCCTTCTGTTGGTTCACTCCCCAAGTGGCCACAACGGCCTGAGCTGTGCCGATCTGAAGCCAGGAGCTAGGTGCATCCTCCCAGTCTCCCGTGCAGGTGCAGGGACCCAAGCACTTGGGCCATCCTCCACTGCTTTCCTGGGCCACTGCAGAGAGCTGGACTGTAAGAGGAGCAACTGGGACTAGAACTGGTGCCCATATGGGATGCTGGTGCTGCAGTTGGAGGATTAACCCAGTGCACCATGGTGCCAGCCTACACTTCAACAATTAAGATGGCACTTTAACCAATAAGCCTAATGGAATTTGGAGTCTCATGACAAATTTTTAAACTATACTCTTAGAAGTAAATCTGTAGGAATATATGTAGAACTATACAGCTTTACACTTAAAAAATTCTGCCTCCTTTTCTTATTCCCACCCCCCCTTTTTTTTATTGAGATCTATTTTCTATTGACTTTATACATGTATGAGTAACTCTGTTAAGTAAAGAGTTCAACGAATAGTATGAAGAAAAAAAAACTGTTTCTTGACAGTCAAGACAAGGACCAATCAAGTCATCCTTTCTTTTATTTTTTTAAATATTACTTATTTGAAAGACAGATTTATAGAGTTAGAGACAGAGAGAGATCTTCCACCAACTAGTTAACTCCCTAGATGGCCACAACGGCCGGAGCTACACCGATCCGAATCCAGGAGCCAGGAGCTTCCTCTGGGTCCCCCATGTGGGTTCAGGGGCCCAAGGAGTTGGGCCATCTTCTTCTGCTATCCCAGGCCATAGCAGAGAGCTGGATCAGAAGAGGAGCACCCGGGACTAGAACCAGCACCCATATGGGATGCCGGTGCTTCAGACCAGGGCTGTAACCCACTGCACCACAGTGCCAGCTGTAAGTCAACCTTTCTTGAAGTGTCAATTTCACTTCTACATATTTCCTTTTAGGTGCCCTATTAGTTCTCATGGATCAGGGAGAACATATGTTATTTGTCCCTTTGGGACTGGCATATTTCACTAAGTATGATGTTTTCCAGATTGATACATTTTGTTGCAAATGATCAGACTTCATTCTTTTTTTTTCCACTGCTGTGTAGTATTTCATAGTGTACATATCCCATAATTTCTTTATCTAATCTTTGGTTGACAGGCATTTAGGTTGATTCCATGTCTCTGCTATTGTGAATTGAGCTGCAATAATCATGGAGGTGCAGATAACTCTTTAATTTACTGATTTCATTTACCTTGGGTAAATTCCCAGGAGTGGGATGGCTGGGTCATATGGTAGGGCTATATTCAGATTTCTGAAGTACTTCCATAATGTCTTCTGTAGTGGCTTTACCAGTTCACATTCCCACCAACACTTGATTAGGGTACATTTTCCCCCTCATTCTCTCCAGCATTTGTTGTTTGTTGAAGCCATTCTATTTGGGGTGGTTTTGATTTGCATTTCCCTGATGGCTAGTTATCCTGAACATTTTTTTCATGTGTCTGTTGGCCATTTGGATTTCCTCTTTTGTTTATTTTTTTAGAGATTTATTCATTTATTTTGAAAGAGTTATACAGAGAGAAGGAGAGGCAGAGAGAGAGAGAGAGAGAGAGAGAGAGAGAGAGAGAGAAAGAGAAGTCTTCCATCCATTGGTTTGCTCCCCAGATGGCCATAATGGCCAGAGCTGCACTGATCCAAAAGCAGGAGCCAGGAGCTTCTTTCGGGTCTCCCACGCAGGTGCAGGGACCCAAGGCCTTTGGCCATCCTCTACTGCTTTTCCAGTCCTTAGCAGACAGTTGGATCAGAAGTGGAGCAGCTGGGTCTCAAACCGGTGCCCATATGGGATGCCAGCACCACAGGTGGCTTTACCCACTATGCCAGAGCACCAGCCCCTGGATTTCCTCTTTTGAGAAATGTCTGTTTAAGTCCTTTACCCGTTTCTTAACTGGGTTGTTTGTTATGTGGTTGTGGAGCTTCTTGATCTTTTTGTATAGTCTTTTTATTTTTCCTTTATTAACTGCATACTTTGCAAATAATTTCTCCCGTTCTGTCAGTTGCCTCTTCACTTTCCTGAGTGTCTCTTTTGCCCTATAGAAACTTCTCAATTTAATTTAATTCCATTTGTTAAATTGGGCTTTGACTACTTCTGCCTCTGGGGTCTTTGCCCATGTGGAACTTCAAAAGTAGTTCGCCAGGCTTGCCCTCCTGCTGCTATTACAGCTTCAAGGACCTGCGATTTCCTGTCTCACTTGGTCCACTGGGGGCTCACGCCAGCCTCCCTGGTCCGAGCCTCTCCACTTTCCTTTCTTATTTGCTCTTTCAGCTTGGACCTGCCCAGTGTCTGTTGCTCTCCTGGGCTTCCCGTGGAAAACTTCCCATGGCTCTATCTCCGGTGCGTATCTTCTCTCCTCTTTAGTTCTCTAATTTGCCCCACTTGACTCGGATCATCCTGTTGCTGTTCTGCCCTCTTGGGACCTCTTAAGACTGAGATATTGGTTACTTAGAGTATCCTAACAAAACACCACCAACAAGTGACACACAACGTACTCTCTTGCTTCGTGGTTCTATAGGTTATTATTTAAAGGTACAGGTAGGATTGGTTCTTTCTGAGAGCTGTCAACTAAATATATCCCTTAACTCTTCTCTGCCTTCTGGTAGTTCTGGGCAAGCTTCCGGTTCCTTGATTTATAGAAGCATTGCTCCAACCACTCACTTCATCTTTACAAGTGTTTCATGTGTACTGTTCTGTGTTCAAATGTATTCTTTCTTTAAAGTATGTAAGATTAGAGCCCAAAGAGGTGATTTAATTTGAACTATACTATGTATATCTTATTAAGATTGTATTCTGAGGTACTATTACAACTTCAGCATATGAATTTTGAAGAGAAACAATTCAACCTGTCATAAATGAGTAAAATAGATCTGCATCTAATCACACAATAAAAGTAATGAGAGTTAAGTCTCATATCACAGATATCCCAATTCATAAAGCATAACAGTAGATATCAGTTTTCAAATTGAAATATTTATTCTGTAATATCTAAATATTTTAGGGTCATAACCTAACACAAACATGAAGGAAATAATGACATCACCACTTGAATCATAATCTAATTAAATGTTAATCTAGTTCATTTGTTTGGGGTAGTTCTATGACCTGTAGTTTTAATAATAAATATTAATGAGTCAAAAGAATAACAAGATACAATTTTTGCTTTTATATGGTTTATGATGTATATTTTAGCAAATGTTCATGAACAGTAATAATAAGTTTAATAAAAATGTTAAAAATTATTTTTACATAGGTCTTGTGTTAAACTACATAAATTCTCAGTCTGCACTGAGCAAGGGAGAAGATCAAGAACTCACAATAATCAGAGTCCAAAGATCAACAAAGTGCCAGAGATCTTAATAAAGTCTTCATGGACTACATCAGGAAAATCACCTTTTATTCTTTTGAGGTACTTTGTATAATTTCCCAACTGGTTCACAGGAAAACCCAGTGCCCTCAATGCTTGACCCAAAGTCTGAAGAGGCCAGCTCCTTATGGGTATGCTTGAAAATGGCATGAATTATCCTCTGTACACAGCTTTCAAGACCACATACAATGCCATCTGAAATACCAGGAGTGTGGAAAGCAAGCCAGGTTATTTCAGGATTTTTCACTCGAGAATTAATCGGGCAGCTATTAATGTCCAACCTAGCCTTAGGGTTTCAAAAATACTTTAATCATGAGACTACTTCCTTGAGAGGACACAAGAGGTGAGGAGTGGGTACATCCATAGCAAAGATACAAAAGAGTGTCAACCTGACTGATTACGGTGTTTCTCTTCCAAAGCCAGTGAGTATGGCTAGAGGAAGTGACTGCTTCAGATATGAAAACTTCAAATAACATGATGAAAATGTCAAATACCACACAGAAACATCAAAGAAACATGACACTACCAAAGGAAAAAAAATAATTTCCAGTAACTCACCTTAATGGAAATTTATGCATAGTCTGACAAATAATTCAAAACCACAGTGTTTTTAAGATTTGTTTTATTTTTCTTTGAAAGAGTTAAAGAAACAACGAAGGAGATATAGAGAGATTTTCCATCCTCTGGTTCACTCCCCAAATGGCTACAAAGACTGGAGCTGGGCCAGTGCGAAACCAGGAGCCAGGAGCTCCTCTGGGTCTCCCATGTAGGTTCATGGGCCCAAGCACTTGGGCCGTCCTCTACTGCATTCCCAGGTGCATAATAGGGAGCCGGATCAGAACTGGAGCGACTGGGACTCAAATTGGTTCCTGTATGAAAAGCCTTCACTGTAGGTGGTGGCCCAAACCACTAAGCAGAAATGCTGGCCTCCAAAATCATTTATTAAGGAAGCAAAGTTATCTATAACAGAAAAGATTCACAAATCAATGAGATTAAGAAAATAGTGTATTAAATTAACAAAATGAGGTACAAAAAGATACAAAAATCCTTAGTAGGAACCAAACTGAAATGTTGAAGTTAAAGAATCAGGCAATGAAATAGAATGTACAGTAATGGGCATAAAAGTCATTTTTCACCAAGCAGGAAAAAATATTGAAAACTCAGATATCATTTGACATCATCTGTTCACAATAGAAAATATACACAGGCCGGCACTGTGGCATAGCTTGTAAGGCCAAGGCCCATGATGCCAACATCACATATGGGCACCAGTGTGAGTACCAACGGCTCAACTTCTGATCCAGCTACCTGCAAATGTGCAGGGGAAAGCAGCAGAAGATGGTCCTGTACCCACAGGGGAGACCCAGAAGAAGCTTGTGGCTCCTGGCTTCAGCCTGGCCTGGCCCAGGGCCATTCTGCGCATCTGGGGAGTAATCCAGCAGATACAAGGTCTCTATCTTTGTATCCCCCTGTTTCTTCTGTAATGCTGTGTTTCAAATAAAATAAAATGGATCTAAAAAAAAAAACTATAGAAAGAGTAAAAAATATGCAAAGTGAAGATGTAAAATTTATGGGACATTATAAAGTAAACGAGTAAAATAATGGCCATCCTAGGATAGGAAGAGAGGGAATGAGAGAGAACATTTATTTAAATAAATGATTACTTAAAATTTCTCAAACTTGGGGAAAGATATGAACATCCAGGGACATAAAACTGAAAGAGATCCAGACAATCACTACTCAAAGAAGACAGCACTAACACACATTCAAACCACCAAAAATGAAAGACAGTGGCAGAGTGGCTAACTTAAAATACCTGTGTCTCATATTGGCTACCTGGGGTCCGTGCCTGGTTCTTGCTCCTTTTGATTTCCTTGCTAGTGTGGACGCTGGGAAGCAGTTGTGAGATCTCAAGGGATCGTGCTTCTGCCACCCACATGGGAGACCTGAATTGACTTATTTGCTCTGATTCATCTTGCCACAGCCTCAGTCACTTCAGATATTTAGGGAGTAAGCCAGTAGATGGGAGACTTCTTTTTCTCTCTCTACTGCATCTGCATCTCTCTACCTCTCAAAAAATTTAAAGACAAAGAAAAATTTAAAAGCAGCAAGAAAAGAGTTTCATCACATAGAAATGAGTGTCAAAATATGATTGTCACTTTTTTAGAAGAAACTTTGCAAGCAAGGAGAGAATAGAATGCTGTATTCAAAATGCTGAAGCAAACAAGAAAACCTGCCAATAAACATTTTACATAGGAAAAATCATGCTTCAGAAATGGACAGATACTTTCCCAAGCTAAAGTTAATGACTATTATCATAAAATTCCCTTACAAGAAGTAGTAAAGATAATCCTTAACCTGGAGGTAAAAGAACATTTCTAGTTATGTAAAAACATATGGAAGTGTAAAATTCATTGCCAAAGGTAAGCATATCGGGAAACTCTAAACACTCTTAATTGTGGTTTGTAAATTTCTTTTAAATCTAGTAAGAAGAACATTTTAATAATAGTTAATTTTTATTTATAATAAAAATAATAATAGCTATGTAAGTATAAATGTTAATGGATATACATGATATGATGGTATAAATTATGACATCTATGAGAAATGGTGACTTGATCAGCCCTTGCGCTGACTGTTGATGAACAACTTAATACGTTATCCCTCTTAGTATTTTTTTTTGTTTATTTGTTCTACTTAATACTTTTGGTTGAATACTGTAATCAATACACAGTAATTCTCAAGTGTTGAAACTTAACTGAAAAGTGATCGCTGTTAAATATAAGAGTGGGAGTAAGAGAGGGAAGAGATGTGCAATTCAGGACATGCTCAAGCTGACTTACCTCAAACGGTAGAGTTAGAAACATACCAGGGGATTCCAATTCAATCCCATCAAGGTGGCATGCACCAATGCCATCTCACTAGTCCCAGTGATCAATTTCTGTTCACAATTGAGCATAATGATAGGACTAAGAGCCAAAGGGAGCACATAAACAAGACTAGTGTCTGCAAATACTAGCTGATAGAATAAAAAAGGGAGAGAATGATCCAACATGGGAAGTGAGATACACAGCAGACCCATAGAATGGCAGATGTCCTAAACAGCACTCTGGCCTCAGAATCAGCCCTTAAGGCATGCAGATCCGGCTGAAATGCCCATGAGAGTATTTCAGGCATGGAAAGCCAAAACACTCTGGCAAAAAAAAAAAAAAAAAAAAAAGACAACAACAACAACAACAAACCACAGACACACACACACAAAAACAAACCCTACATGAAAGATCTCTGTGAGTGAGATCCCAGTGAAAAGAACAGGTCATTAAAGAAGGAGGTACCTTTCTCTGAAGGGAGGAGAGAACTTCCACTTTGACTATGACCTTGTCTAAATATGATCAGAGTCGGTGAACTCAAAAGACTTCCATAGCCTTGGTGACTCATGACAAGAGCCTAGGGTGATTACTGATGCCATAAACAGGAGTGTCAATTTGCTAAGTCAACAACAGGAGTCACTGTGCACTTACTCCTCATGTAGGATCTCTGTCCTTAGTGTGCTGTACATTGTGATTTAATGCTATAACTAGTACTCAAACAGTATTTTTCACTTTGTGTTTCTATGGGGGTGCAAACTGTTGAAATCTTTACTTACTATTTGCTAAACTGATCTTCTGTATATAAAGAGAATTGAAAATGAATCTTGATGTGAATGGAAGGGGGGAGGGAGAGGGAAAGGGGAGGGTTGCGGGTGGCAGGCAAGTTATGGGGGGGGAGCCATTGTAATCCATAAGCTGTACTTTGGAAATTTATATTCATTAAATAAAAGTTAAAAAAAATTATGACATCAAAAAATAAAATAAAAAGTAAAATTATAAAATGTATGTGATCAAAGTTATCAACTTCAAATAAAATGTTGTTACTATATGATTCTTTATGTACTTCATATTGTAATAAAAGCAAAAGTCTATATTAGATAATCTAAAATCATTTAGTCACAAAAGAAAAAAGGAAAAAAGGGAGAAAGGAATATAGAAACAATGAAATCTTCAGAAAACAATTAACATAGTGGCAACAGTAAGTCCTTATTAACAATTGCTGGAAAGAAAGGAGAGGTGGCTAAACTTACACCACACACACACACACACACACACACACATAGAAATACACTTTTGTTCATGCTACATGAACAAAGTAGGACCTTATCTGATGATAACTGGGTTAAATCACCAATAGGCAATAGTAATTGTAAACCTCAGTGCATCCAACATTGGAGCACTTTGGTAAGTAAACAAAAGACTAACATATCTAAGAGGAGAGAGGGATGGGAAGCTAATGCTGCTCTTAACATTTTCTTTTTTTTTTTTAAGATTTATTTTATTTATTTGAAAGTCAGAGTTACAGAGAGAGAGGAGAGGCAGAGAGGAAGAGAGAGAGAGAGGTCCTCCATCCGCTGGTTCACTCCCCAGATGGCCGCAAGGGCCTGAGCTGCGCTGATCCGAAGCCAGGAGCCAGGAGTTTCTTCCCGTTCTCTCATGCGGGTGCAGGAGCCCAAGGACTTGGGCCATCTTCTGTTGTTTTTCCAGGCCATAGTAGAGAGCTGGACAGGAAGTGGAACAGCCGGGTCTTGAACCAGTGCCCATATGGAATGCCAGCGCTTCAGACCCACTGTGCCACAGCGCCGGCCCCTGACATTAACATTTTCAATAACATAATCCAGATCATTCCTGGTATACATTTAAGGGTGCATGAGAGGGTATTAAAGAGCTTCCAACATTCCCATTTCCCTAAGTAATTTTACCTACATATCTATACTTAATTATTACCAGTGGGTTCTATCAGAGAATCCATGTTCAGACATCTACATTGATGCTGGTAATATATTGACTGAGCAGTTTTAGTAGTTAGGCTCATGCTAAATGTCTATTCTCTGCTCTTACTCTTTCATCCTTGCCTCTGAAAACCAGTGGTGATATTACTATATACAAGGTAGAAGACTTAAATAAAATTATATTTTCAAAGATTTGAGAAACGTACTTGTCAGGCTATTGCTAAATGACTCTGTAAATAAAATACATAAAGCATATAAGAATATTTGAGTAGTTGTGTCTTTCATTAGTAATTTATATCTTTTTTATCTGATGCTTTTTCTAGTTTTATTATGTCATTTTTTCAATTAAATGCCTTCAGAGTTGAGAAAATTAAACCTAAAACTGTTCATATTACAAAGATCATTGAAATGTCATTCCTTTATATATTGAACATTTTTTAAAATAAATTCTGGCACCTATCACAAAGTTAGGTTCAAATTTAATATATAGTGCTCTAGGAATTTCCAGGAGAAATGGAATTTGTTATATGATAAATATCAGATAAAATGTAAATAATAAGCGAAGAATATGACATTTTGGATCTCTGGATAAAATACTAAAGACAGATTTATACTGATTATCACCATATATTCTATAGCTGAAACGATAAATTAGATATTAAATGATAATGTGAAGATAATTTGATGTAACCAGTGTATACATTTTATAGAATATATAAAAATTGGAGAGCTAGAACCAAATTGGATACCCCTTTGAATATATAAATATTTCACATGTAAGGCATACTGTAAACCAATCTTTATTTACATACAAAACTATAATCTGAAGCATGTAATGGAAATAAAACTTTCGGTGGACTAAACAAATAAGGGTTTGTTTAGTATCTCAGATTACAATGTAAGCACATGCAGGCTGGAATTGACAGCTGTCAAAAATCCCTCTAATAAATCAGTTCTTCATTTCTTACCACTCCACAATTCTTAGTAT